>NC_060130.1:810825474-811133308 GCF_021461395.2 Schistocerca americana | reverse complement strand
CCCACTGCAATCGTAATTAATGATATCGTTGGGTCAACATGTGAACATGTAGAGATGGTCTGCTGCGAAGCTCCATGTTCGACAATGTACGGTGAGCAGTGTGACCTGAAACGGTTGTCTGTGCACCAGTATCGTGCTCATTCAGTAGACATGCCACAGATCACCATCTATCCTAATTAACAGAGTACATAAGCCTCCAAACCCCACGTTCTGTGACGAGTCGTGCACGTCCAATCATTTAGCGCCTAGTGATAGTTTCCGTGTGCTTCTACTTCTTTCCGTAGATGCGCACGACAGTAGCACGTGAACATTCGACCAGATTCGCTGTTTTCAAGATACTGGTTCACAGGCTCTGCGTAATAATAATTTGTCCTTTGTCAGAGTCGCTTATCTCAATGGATTTCCCCATTTGCAGCCCATATCTTCGCTAGGGTGATCTCCTATCCATGTCTACTCCGCTTACAAACTTCTGTTAGTGTGTCACGTGGCCGCAAAGCCACCAGGTGGCATCCAACGTCGTGCTGGGCTGTGGTCATATTTGGTTCATCAGTTTATGTATTACTTTCTATTGATGAATTTTTTGTATTATCTGTTAGTGATGTATCTGTTTTCTCAAGTATATAACTTACATGAACTTGGATTTCGTTAACTTTGCCTAGTTTCCCCGTCCTTCCCCTGCTTTTCCCCCTTACACGGTGACCCTGCCACGTGGTTGGGGAAGTGAATACCCTCAGGGTGTGCTAATAGTGACAGAACTAGATTAGTTTTCCCTCAGTCAGAAGGCCCAACAGTCAAAGAACGTATGTTATTGGGAAGTTACGAACCATTCCTTGTCTTCTCTCGGTTTCCAGTATCATTGCAGAACCAGCTGGCTACTACAAAGCTCCATTGATAGGGGTGCTTCATCCACTTAGTCGTGGTGGGGTCTATGCCATTACACTAATGTGGACGGGGATATTATAGCTACTCTTATTTATTTATAAGCTCCTACATATAGCATGGTATGCGAAGGTACTTAAGATCATAGTTCTACGCCTCCAATTAGTTTACATTTTCATCTTCTTGTATCAATGTGCAGCATGAATCGTGGAGCTGAGTGATGCTGTCTTCTGATGGGTGAAGAATTACTTCTTCCCGTCTCCAACAGTTTTTTCTACATTTTCTCGTAGAATCGAATGGCATATGTTTGCCGTCTTTGCCGATAATCTAGACCATGTAGAGCAGCATGACTACAATACATTAAATTCTTAGAATTGTCCTCTTGTAGATACGTCCACTCTCTTCTGTTAATTAGTTTAACTGCTCATGGGATCTCTCCTAATCTGATAGCATGATCACACAATAATGATGTGTAGGAGACAGTGTTTCTGTGGAATAAAGGAGAAACTTGCATTTAGATACGATTCCATTAATCTAGGTGTAGAGCTACTTCGAATTTGCTGTATCTTCGATGTTGAATACCATGACAGGTTAAAACTCACGCTCCGACAGCACTCTCACACTGACGCATTCACAGGTAGTCTTATCTAAGCTGTAACTGACTATAAGCAGCATCGTTTGCGATGATATCGTTAGTCTTTGAAAATTCTCACACGTCTAAGTGATCGATTTATCAATAGCTGTTAATGAGTATTTAGATCTGGTAAAAAAAAATCTTGTGCATGAAATTACGGTTTCTATCGCCTTTTTTATTAGTGATGTAGAATATTTCTTTCTTATCATGAAGCTGAGACACACTCATCAGATATGTCTTGTCGGGCGGTGGGTTAATAATAAGAAATAGGAAAGGTTGGAATTAGGTAATATTGTTCGCTTCTTTTACGTGAACCTGAAAACTATTTCTGTGGCCAGCCAGAAAGCGGTGGAGAACATACTGACCATAGTTTCCAGTCTTGCCCACTGAAAGAAACACGTCTATTTTATATTTACTCAGAGGGATCAGGAACTATGATTATGAATGAAGATTTTGAGTTCTAACTGACAAATATATTTGATAAACTTTGACACTCTCAACATGGTAATATTTCTGATGACAATGCTAATAATAAATACGATGTCTCTATCATAAACAGCACTACGAGCAGTTCAGAGGCGACCTCAACGGTAAGTTCTCAATAAATGGTATTTGGCCCTGACTTCTAGTAATCTAAGTTAATTGCTCGGCACAAAAGTGGAAAATAATTTCACCATTGGCCAAGAGGATTTGGTATCATTACGGGCGGCACACAGACAGTTACTTCCGCGAAATCTAAGCGTTGCAGGACGGTGTACAGTCCTCGCGAGTTCATTTCCTGTTTGTACCGAAAACACGAGTTTAGCTGCAGTCTGGCTGTAACGTCACACGATGCAGTGCGTAAGCCGGCGTTTGATCGTAGCTGGGTGCGAAGTGAGGTCCCGTTGCTGCCTCTCCGGCCGTATTTATTTGTATACAGGCGCAGCGGACGGCCTAGGGGCCTATGCCCAAGTAGCAGCATCTAAATGGCCCCTTTCTCGGACACGTAATATTTTATAACACTGTTGTGTATTAATTTAGAAACCTTCACAATTTTTATATGAAATGAGTTAAGTAGGCTTTAATCACAGAAAAAGTTTTAGTTCGAGTGCATTCAAACTTCGGCGTCTAGAATTTTTTAGAATGGAACTGACAGGAGAACATAACCTCTGAACTATAACTTTAATAGACCTTATTTTGGTTGTTATTTACATCAAGGTCTTGAAACTTGCTGTAGCTCTATTATTTAATGGGTTTCATTAGGTGCTGTAATCAAAAGTTTCTACCATTAATATAAACGATATGTAATATACTACAAATAAGGACGTTTTTGTTCCAAAATTAGTTTTCAGTAAATTACTCGAAAACTATTAGATGAAGCTCAATATGGTCACATACTTCTTCTGTGATTTTTGTATCTAACTGAGGCTTCATACAGATTTTTGGCTTTCTAGCTTTATATTCAGCCCAACTTATTTTTCGTAAAACTGTGGATTCTGACTAAAATTTTGTTCCGATCAAGTTGAAACTTGTAACAATTGAGTTTGACATAGATTTGCACATTCTGACCAATTTTTGGCTTTCTTGCTTTAATATTTAGCACCATTTATTTTTTTCTTGTAACGACGTATTTAGGGAAAGATATTCATCTGATCACTCTGAGATTTGACAATTTAAACATTAATATACTGAAGCATGTGTATACAAAGTTTGGAAAAGCAACTTTAATTTTTAATTTCATTCCTAGATTATGCCGCAATACTTGTATGTTACGCACAGGCGTTATGATGACGTAGCGCTAGTCGCAGTGAACTGGGGACGTCCCGGCACAGTCTCTCGCCTCTGTATCTCTCAAATTATACAGCGCTTGTTTCGCCACAATCTGACGTCTCACGCCCTGTTTCGTGTCATATCTGTGTCTTGTTGACTTTCACATGTCATGTATCGTACACATGCGAAGGCTGTCACTCAATGCATGCTGTGGAGTGTACAGATTTTTTTTAAAATTGAGATTTCCCTTTACACAAATATTTTTCTCCAACTTAACAAATACTCTGAAATTATTACATCTGTTACGTAAGATCTTAATTTGTCTCCCCAGCATGTCCTTAAAGCTGTTTTAACTTTGTATATCTTCTTCCTCTGCGACAAGTCTTCTCATTGTTAAGTGTACATTTTGGAGCCAAGTAGCCATATAACATCCTCTTCCCTTCTTTCCCTTCGGTTCCCACTCCAGTATCGTTTTTGGTAGTATGGCTTCCTCAATTCTTCTTACCTGCCTGTACCATGTTCTCTTTATTATTTCGTCGTTTCTTATTTTCTCTTTTCCAGAAACTCTTGCTGATCTTCTCCAGAAGTCCATGTCTACTACTTACAGGTTTTTTTATGTGTTTCAGATTAGTAGTCCATGTCTCCAATCCATATGTAACTATGCTCTCTAGTATCGATTTATGTATGACTCTTTTGGTTTAGTTTATTACATTTCTGCTCCATAAGATTGAGTTGAGCGTCCCAAGGACTTTCCTTCCATTGCTAATTCTTTTATTAATTTCTACCTCTGATTTTCCCTCCATCTCTAAAATGGGTCCTAAATAACTGAAGCTATCGACCGTCTTTATTCTCTTCCCCTCCATGTATATATCATCTGGATCATTAGTGAGGTAGTCTGTTTTCTGATAATTAATCTTCAATCCCCAGTTTCTGTATTCCGTTGAAAACTGATTACATATTTAATTTGCATCTTCATCTTGTGCTATAAATATTGATCACCAGCAGCAGCATTGTAACAGCCCTTTGCTTGTTACAAATTTCTGTGAAAGTGTATTACCAGTTTTTGCTTGACATACGTTATCTTTATATACTGCTTGTATTATTTCAATGAAAGGACACTTTATGTTCGCCATAAGTAATGTTCTCCAAAGTAGTTTCCTTGGGACAATATCATATGCTTTTTTTCATATTTATGAAAATTAGCTATATATTTTTTGATTATTTCCTATGTTTCTGTAAGATCTGTCGTAATGTGAAAATATGGTCTACGCGTGAATTACCAACTCCCCAGCCACATTTTCCTTCCTGGGTTTGAAACTTTAATTCCAAGTTATTTCTAATTATTTTCCAAAATATTCTCATTAATGTGTTTATAAAACAAATTCCTTGATAGTTCGAGCAGCTTTTGCGATCCCTTTTCTTGAGTGTGGTATTAATATGTCCTAGATTCATTTCCTTGTTTACTGAATCTCCATGTCATAGTTTATTGAATAACATTCTTACTAGTTTCACAGTTTGTTCATCACCATATTTTAAGAACTGCAGACGGATGCTGCCTTGTCATATAGTTTCATCTTGTAGGCTGTCAACACTAAAGTGTCGATTTTGGGCTTTCTGGGCGTAATTCGTTTTAGTGTTGTTGGTATCATTCTTTGCGTTCTTCCAGGGCCAAGAACTCTTCATTTTTACTAGATAATGATTTGATCCACACTGAGCTCCTCTATAAGGTCTACTGTCTGCTGCCTTGAAACTACTTGCCTGTCTAATGTTAGTATAAACTATTATGGAATGGAGTTCCCTGGTATTCTGTTGCCAAGTATGTTTATGAATATCCCTGTGTTTAAAAAAATGTTGGGAATTTTCAGATCAAACTATTCACAAATTTCAGTCAGTCGTTCTCCACTGTCATTATATTCTTTCCCTCCATGTTTTTCCAATATAATGCATGATTCTGTAATCCTACTCTTCCGTTCATATCCCATATGATAACCAGTTCCTTCCTCCTCCCGAATTTTTCAATAGTCTCCCTAAGGATTGTCCAGAAATAATCCTTCTCTTAATCTCTTGTATCATCCGTGGGTGCATTTACTCCAATAATTACATGTTCCCTGGCAAATAGAGTCATTTCTAGCATAATGATATTTTCATTGATAAATTCCTAATTTGTGATTATCTTTTTCCATGCTTTCTTTATCATAACGGAGACCCTTGTTTTCACTCTTACCACTTTGGAGACCCCACTCAAAATATGTACATAATTACCAAGTTCTTCGCCTTTCCCATATCTCTTGGTCTCGGAGTGTACAACAACATCCATTTTGAACATGTCAAGTTCTGTAGGTAATATATTCAGTTTTGAGGAGATATCTCGCACGTTCCATCAGCGAAATGTCATTTTACTTTTGTTTTGCCCAGTTCCTCATTCAAGATTCCAGCTTTTTCGAGGCATATTATTAGGTGTTTTAGCATTTTAATTTTTTCACGTGGCTGAGGAGCTGGAACACTGCATAACCCACATTCAGGGGTACCAGGTAACTTATTCTCAAGGTTTTCTTCCATTAGCCATTGATAAACAATATCAATCTACAAGGCAACAGCCGCTAGTTTTTGTCACCCCGGTATTATATATCCCCAGCACCGACCATATCATTCCCCTATCCGCCACTTGGTGAGGTGCCTGATAGGAGACTAGCAACTTCATGGAGAGTATACAAACACGCATGTAATTATACTGGAGGTGTTTGAGTATATGTCATTCGTTATGCAGTTTATCAACATCTACATCTACATTCACACTCTGCAACCCAGCGTGAAGTGCATGGTGGAGGATATGTCCCACTGTACCAGTTATTTTAGTTTCTTCCCATCCCACTCACGCATGAAGTGCAAGAAGAATGATTGTTTGAATGCCTCTGTACGTGCTGTAGCTATTATAACCTTGTCCTCATGATCCCTATGTGAGCGATGTGTAGGGGGTTGTAGTATATTCCTAGAGTCGTCATTTACAGGCAGTTCTTGAAACTTTGTTGGTAGACTTGCTTGGGATTGTTTACGTCTATCTTCAAGAATCTGCCATTTCAGTTTCTTGAGCATCACTGTAACACTCTCCCATGGGTCAAACAAACCTGTGATCAACTACGTTGGCCTTCTCTGTATATATTCAATATCCCTGTAAGCTGTATTTGATATGGATGTGACATATTTCAGCAATGTTCTAGAATGTGTCGCAGGAATAATTTGTAAGCACTCTTCCTTAGATACTGATTGCACTTCCCCAGCATTCTATCAATAAACTGAAATCTACGACCTGCTTTAACCACAACTGAGCCTATGTGATTATTCCTTTTCATATCCTTATGAAGAGTTACACCTAGGTCCGCAGCTCGTGGTCGTGCGGTAGCGTTCTCGCTTCCCGCGCCCGGGTTCACGGGTTCGATTCCCGGCGGGGTCAGGGATTTTCTCTGCCTCGTGATGACTGGGTGTTGTGTGCTGTCCTTAGGTTAGGTAGGTTTAAGTAGTTCTAAGTTCTAGGGGACTGATGACCATAGATGTTTAGTCCCATAGTGCTCAGAGCCAGCCAGTTACACCCAGGTATTTGTATGAGTTGGGCGATTACAACTGTCACTCATTTATATTATAGCCATAGCATACAAGTTTTTTCGGGTTGTGAGCTGCACAATTTTACATTTCTGAACATTTAAATCAAGTTGCACCACACTGAAATCTGATGAAGATCTCACCGAATAGTTCTGCAACTTATTCCAGACAATGCTTCATTGTAGATAACTGCATCATCCACAAGAAGTCTGAATTGACTTCTACATTTGACGATGACACTCTATCTAAGATAACACGTTGTGTACTCCCTACCAAAAAATCCTCAATCCTGTCACAGACTTCACTTGATACCACATATGACCGAACTTTTGGCAATAAGTGTAGGTGTGGTACTGAGTCAAATGCTTTTCGGGAACCAAGATACACTGCATCAGCCTGACTGCATTGATCCAAAACTTTATTATGTCTTGTTAGAAAAGTGCGAGTTGGGTTTCATGTGATCGATGTTTTCGGAATCCCTGCTGGTTGGTAAGGAGGAGGTTATTCCGTTCAAGATACCTCATTATGTCTGTGCTTAGAATATGTTATAAGTTTCTACAACAAATCAGTATGAAAGATTTTGGACGTTAGTTTTATGGACCACTTCTGCTGCCTTCTTGTAGACGGTTGTTACCAGTGCTTTTTTACGAGGTGTATTTGCTCATGTCATACGCCATTTTTGGTGTATTTACACATGTCAAAAGCCATGTTACACACTCACTCGGAGTGTTTGCGAAAAAATAATACACTTTCCCATGTACTTCAGGTGGAGGTGAGTTAAAATACGCCATTTTTTATGCATTTTGGGAGATGTACTTATATATACGCATGTCGTACGCCATTTGTTGACGTATTTACAGATTTCATACGTTAGTGTACTTACACATTGCCTCGGTGTGTTTTCAAAATAATAACACACTGCTCAGTTAGCATTGTAGGGCCTCACCTTAATAGTACGATAATAAAGTCATTTTTAAATTGTGAGCATAAATTGCGTGTTTTAGAGACTGGCCTTCTCACTGCAGAGCACAGGCCTCGAAAGATTCCTATTGGATATTGGACGAGATCAAAGCGAGGGGTGGCAGGGAGATAGATTCCGACTGGTAAACCTCCCCCTCCCCACCCTTTCCTGGGGGAGGGGGACGTTGAATATGACTTTAAAAATTGAATCAGCTGCAATACGGCAACAAAGATTCCCATCTTGACATTCTGCTGTTATCTGCATCCACATGAAGTGCGTGGCAGAGAGTGATTCCCATTATTCCACATATAAGGGTTTTTTCCTGTTCTGTTGGAGTGCGAGGAGAATGACTACTTAAAAGCATATGTACGCATTGTAATTTGTCCAATGTTGTGTTCTCGGTGCCTTCTGGGGTAATGGAGATACGTAAGGAGCTGTAGTGTATTCTCCGCTTAACACTATTTCCAGAAAACTGTGAATACTGCAAGATTTTGCAGGGTAGGTGACATGTGACAGTTCAAGTTTTTCCACTTCTCTGTGATTCTCACCTGTGGTTCAAAAAAATTAATTATGCACTTTGCACTTGATCACAGCATGGGAATGTAGACAATAGTATAATGTCAAGGAGAGATTCCTCATTGTCAAATTACAGCTGATGCAACTGTAACTGATAGAGCAGAGTAAGTACATAGATATTTATAATTTTCTGGTTGCACTTGTGGAAGGTGTTTTTCTTATTTTTTTGTATGGACTCCACAGTTTTTTCGTATTTAGCTGTCTAAAATGCGTAATGAATTTGTGTACTTAATTGCAGGGAGAATTTATATAAACTAATATTCACAAAAGCTCGAGGAGTCACAATTTTTTTAAGATAAATTTTTAACGAATCGTATTAAAAGTAAATTAGACCTTTTTATGTTATCAGTTCATTCTATTTCTTAAATTTGTTCCTAAGTGGTGCATATCAATGAAAACATAAGCGCTATTGAAAACTACATTTTTTTCTTTATGCTCATAGTGGATGCCAGCGTAGGTATGCCCCCACAACAGTTGGATTGTCTACTCCCTCCTTTTACTGTCAACATATTCCAGTACAATATCCTGTATAAAACAATTGATTGTTTTATTCCACAGCCGGTGTTGAATATCTTAATGACACGCTAAAAGTCGGATACACTTAATGTTTTTAGGAAGAGTGTTGTAGATACAATCCTGCACACTTCCAAAATTGCCAATGGCTCCGTCCTAAAAATTGTAGCGACTTTAGGTAGGCTGAAAGATTTACTGACCTGAACTTGAGGGCAGAGAAAATGAGGTGCAGTAAGTGGCAGTAGAAAGTAGCAAAACGAAAGCTGAAGTTTTAAATTTCACGTTCAAGAAATCGTCCACACAGGAGAATCGTACAGGGTGCGACGAGGGAGTTTTATTACCAAAAAAAAAAAAAAAAAAAAAATCAGAAAGTATTAGAGACATCAAGTTAATTCTTTTTTCTTTACAAAGAGTAATATCTAAGGTTTTGTTCCATTAAGTTTTGAAAATTATGTCTTGAAGGTGATCTCCGTTCTGCTCAATGCGTTTGGAGAGTCGAAATCGGAAGTTTCGGTCCACTTTTTCCAACATGTCTCTGTCGATGTTGGCAATAGCAACACGAATATTGTTCCGTAGCTCAGCCAGGGTCTGTGGACGATTGTTATTCACCAGGGATTTGAGACAGTCCCATAAGAAAAAGTCGCATGGCGCTAAATCTGGTGAGCGTGCTGGCCACTGGAGACCACCACTCAAAGAGATGAGACGATCGGGGAAGTGTTCGCGCAACATGGTCATCGATGTTCGTGCTGTGTGAGCTGTGGTGTCATCTTATTGGAACCAGACATTATCCACATCCATTTCTTCAGGTTCTGGAAGAAAACTCTGTTCAGTCATCTGAACATAACGCTCAGAAGTGGCCGTCACTACTTTATCGTTCTCTTCGATAAACTATGGGACAATAATACCAACTTTAGATAGTGAACACCAAACAGTCACGCGTTCTGTATGCAGGGGCTGCTCATGAAGTTCTCGGGGCTTCGTGCCACTCCAGTACAACATATTTTGGTTATTCACACAGCCAGGCAAATGAGAAAGTGCCTCGTCGCTGAAGAACACTAAGGTGTCATGAGGCAGCTCATCGATCAAGGCTTCACACGCATTTTTTCGTGAAAAAAAATCACGTGTATGAAGTCTATGTACCACTGACAGTTTATACGGATGTAATTTCAACTCTTGATGAAAAATTCGTCTCACTGTGGGTTCAGAAATTGCAAGGGCAGCTGCATGTTTGCGCAGTGCGAGGTACAGAAAAAACTCAACGAGGGGGCGCTAAAGATATCTTGAGCTACCTTTACTTTAACCGTACTAAAAAATAATCAAGTCACATTCAAAGTTTAAGAAAGTTTTATTTAAACTGATTATACACACATACAAGGTAATGCCATCTTCTGATATAAAAAAGTTACAATTGTGGTTCTCTTCCTTAATGGTGAATTCTATGCGCCTATTCTTCCTGGCAAATTACTTACATCGTCAATAGGACAATCAATGTCAGGGAGAGTGTTCAATAGACCTCTTGACTAATATTTGCACTTGCACTTGCTACAACTAGGACTTTTTACTTATTCAAAAAAAAAAAAAATGGTTCAAATGGCTCTGAGCACTACGCGACTTCACTTCTGAGGTCATCAGTCGCCTAGAACTTAGAACTAATTAAACCTAACTAACCTAAGGACATGACACACATCCATGCCCGAGACAGGATTCGAACCTGCGACCGGAGCGGTCGCTCGGCTCCATACTGTAGCGCCTAGAACCACACGGCCACTCCGGCCGGCTTACTTATTCATTCCTTAGTCTTAATATTTCTGCTTCTGAATGTAAACTAGCTTCGTATCCACTCCGGCCGGCTTACTTATTCATTCCTCAGTCTTAATATTTCTGCTTCTGAATGTAAACTAGCTTCGTATTCGGTGAATAGTTCGTATTTATAACTCTGCATATCGAAGACTTACTTATTCATTCCTTAGTCTTAATATTTCTGCTTCTGAATGTAAACTAGCTTCGTATTCGGCGAATAGTTCGTATTTATAACTCTGCGTATCGAAGGTTCTCTGTAGAAGAAAACAGTAGCATATTTGCGACTGTTCTCGAAGGTATGTGTTAGCTATCTATGTACCAGACAGAAACGTATAAAATACTATGACGCGGGCAGGCGTGCTACGTAGGAAAGCAACAACTACTCGATAGCTCGATTCAGTCGAGTCGACTGACGAAAGAAACGAACGAATAGCGTGCGGGCTGACTGGCGGGGTAAACGCGGGTGGAAATGCGTGCGGTCCTGCAAGGGGGGGGGGGGGCACCCCGCGCGTGCCTCCATATTTATCCGCACTGTGTTTGCGTGCAAATCGCTTGGGGGAATTCAAAATCGACATCCTTACCCTCTCGATGTTTTCAGGCTTTCTGGTGGTTCTTGAAGGTTCTGGTTTCTTTTTGTGCACACTTCCAGTATCCATAAAGGTGTCTCCCCACATACCAATTGATTTGCCATCAGGAACACGACCTGCAGGCGCGATGTTGAGCTGTTTCCTGAATGTACGCTGAATTCTGATGACCGAACATCCATTCGAAAAGTAGGCCGCAACGGCGAACGCGCCCTCCTCTTTTGCTCACTGCATGATCGCTACTAAACTAACCTTAAAAAAAGTTAAGTCTCGCACTTTTGATTGCACTGAAACCCACACAACAATGAGTAACACCCGCTGTGTGCCGCGCGTTTCAAATAAGAAAGTTCCCACGCCGCACCCTGTACAAACAGACCGTCATTTGACCCTCGGACAGACTCCCGTATGGACGATATAGCAATAACCATCCCTGGCGTAGAGAAACAACTGAAGGATTTGAAAGCAAATGAATCACCAGGTCCGGATGGAATCTCTGTTTGATTTTACAAAGAGTTCTCTACGGTATTGGCCCCTTACCTCACTTGCATTTATCGTGAATCTCTCGCCCATCGCACAGACCCAAGCGACTGGAGAAAAGTGCAGGTGACTGCAGTATATAAGATAGCTAAAAGAACGGACCAGCAAAATTACAAACCAGTATCCCTAACTTCATATGGAATAAGTTCACATTTCTCTGCCTCGTGATGACTGGGTGTTATGTGCTGTCCTCAGGTTAGTTAGGTTTAAGTAGTTCTAAGTTCTAAGGGACTGATAACCATAGATGTTAAGTCCCATAGTGCTCAGAGCCATTTTTTAACTTCACAGATGGCTCGATGGCTTCTTAAATAATAGAAACCAGTATGCTGTTCTCGACGGCCAGTGTTTATTCGAGACAAGGGTAACGTGAGGAGTGCTCAGTGGATGCGTGATAGGACCGTTGTTGTTCTCTATATACATAAATGATTTGGCTGACAGGATGGGTGGAAGTCTGCGGTTGTTTGCTGACGATGCCGTGGTGTGCGGTGAGGTGTCGAAGTTGAGTGACTGTAGGAGCACTTAGACAAAATTACCAGTTGGTGTGATGAATGGTAGATAGCATTAAATGCGGAAAAATGTAAGTTGATGCAGATAATTAGGAAGAAAAAAACGGTAATGTTCGGATACAGTATTAATAATGTCCAGCTTGACACAGTCAAGTCGTTTAAATATCTGGAAACAATGTTGCAAAGCGATATGCGGTGGAAGGAGCTTGTGAAAACTGTGTTGGGAAGACGAATGGTCGACTTCGGTTTATTGGGAGAATTTTAGGAAAAAGTGGTTCACCTGTAATAGGACGCTGGTGCACCCTATTCTTGAATACTACTCGAGTGTTTGGGATCCGTACCAGGTCGGATTGAAGGAAGACATCGAAGCAATTCAGAGGAGGGCTGCTGTATTTGTTACCTGTACGTTCGAACGAAACTTAAGTGTTATGGAGATGCTTCCAGAACTCAAATGGGAATTCCAAGAGGGAAGGCGGCGTTCTTTTCACGAAACACTATTAAAAAAATTTAGAGACCCGGCATTTGAAGCTGACTGCCGAACGATTCTAATGTCGCGAACATTGATCGCGTGTAAGGACCACGAAGATAAGATACGAGATATTAGGACTCATACGGAGGCGCACAGACAATCGTTTTTCCCTGGCTCCATTTGCGAGTGGAAGAGGAGGGAAAATGACAAGCAGTGGTACAGAGTACCCTTCGCCTCGCATCTTACGGTGGCTTGCGGAGTATCTATGTAGATGTAGATGTAGATCTAGGTGTAGATACTGGTACGCAGTTTATAGCCCCTATTTACTGCACTTTTTTCTCATTTTCGTCCAGACTACCACGTCTGAAAGTTGGCTACTCTACACTCAAAGCATCAATAGTTCCGGTACACATAATCCTGTCAGTTGTTTCCGGACAAGGCTTCCTTACCTCAAATTCATGCATATATGTTTCTCCATCGATCCTGAAAGTTTGTAACATCGTCTCGGAATCACCCCATACAACATGCATGTTGTGGGTGCATGTTGTGTGGGGTATAGTAAGTTTCGGAACTGAGACCACTCATGTACAATATCTGATAAAAAGTATCATCACACCCCTATGGAAAGCGGAATTTACCGCCACGTGTCACTAAAGGCGGATCCACAAGTATGAAAGGAGGCGGGGAGCACTATGTTGTCAGTAGAGAAGCAGTCGATCAGGAGAGCTCAGTGCTTAGAACATGGTCTAGTAATCGGATGTCATCTGAGTAATGAATCCATCAAGAACGTTTCAACATTTCTAAAACTGCGCAGGTCGGCAGCTGGTGATATGATTGTGAAGTGGAAACACGAAGGGACAAAAACAGTTAAACCAAGACGAGGCAGCCCTCTTCTTACAGATGGGCAGTCTAACAACCCTACCACAACAAAGGCCAAAAATTAATTATGATTTGTAGTGTTACTCACGCTGCTAAATATTGCATTTTCGGGCAACAGCAAAGTTATATTATGTGGCAGGTGTCATTAGAGCACCGTTAATAAAGTCATTTCATGAAATAATGGATAAACTAGGCACTCATTTTTTCGTGTTTCCCACGCTGATCTCTTTGTGAACTCATGGCTCAATCGTCGAAAATCTAGGTGGTGATGATTCCAAGCTCGGATGAAGAAAGGCCTAGGTGTTGTTCTGCGAAGTTTTATAGATGTTTTTCATAAACCATTCTTGAAGATTAAACTTTTGCAAGTTAGCACAATGGTGATGTAAAAAAGTAATCAGCACTCCGAATTTAAGTTACACTTCTTTTTTATTACTTTTGTTGCAATATCACGCAACACACAAAACATCACTTCACAATATAAAACATACTTGAAAATATCTTCCTCACCGTTAAAGTTCACATTTTATAAACTGACTACAATTTGCGTCTTTTCAACATGACGACCAAGACTTGACTTTCTAATAACCGCTTACGCGCCCAAAAATCAGAGTTACAAATACGTCAAAGATAATAGTGACAAAAGAAAGAATACACATAAGAATAATGTCATTGCAATATAAACATATCGATGTATCAAGGTACCTCTACATTAATGAGCCGGCCGGAGTGACCGCGCGGTTAAAGGCGCTTCAGTCTGGAACCGCACGACCGCTACGGTCGCAGGTTCGAATCCTGCCTCGGGCATGGATGTGTGTGATGTCCTTAGGTTAGTTAGGTTTAAGTAGTTCTACGTTCTAGGGGACTTATGACCACAGCAGTTGAGTCCCATAGTGCTCAGAGCCATTTGAACCATTTTTGTACATTAATGAAATCAAATCTGAATGTTGTCACAGAAATATGTTAACTACTTTACAGAAACACAGTAGAATATTGCTGGTATCGAGAGATTGAGGTGAGCTGCCGTAATGGTTACGTAATTCAAGTACCATTACTGCAGAGGGTGGCTGTAAATATCGCACGTAATCAGCAGAAAAGATCATTTCTGCGTTTCTACGTGTTATCAACAGGACAGGAGGCACAGTGACTCTGCGTAGTGAGTTAAAAACAATCGGGTGCAAAGGTCGAGCGGCTCATAAGCCACACTCTTCTGTAGTGAATCGCCGCGCGGGATTAGCGGAGCGGTCTAAGGCGCCGCAGTCATGGACTGTGCGGCTGGTCCCGGCGGAGGTTCGAGTCCTCCCTCGGGCATGGGTGTGTGTGTTTGTCCTTAGGATAATTTAGGTTAAGTAGTGTGTAAGCTTAGGGACTGATGACCTTAGCAGTTAAGTCCCATAAGATTTCACACACATTGGAACATTGTAGTGAATCTATGCGACTGCTGACTTGGTGTGAAAACCAACACCACTGTACAGTGAATGATTCGAAACGAGTGATTTGGAGCGATAAGTCACCTTATATCCTGTGGCAACCAGATGAAGGGATTTGGGTTTCACGAAAGCCTGGAGAATGTTACCTGCCATTGTGGGAAGTACGGAGGAGGTGATGTTACGCTATGCATTTGTTTCTCGTGGCTAGGGTGAGGTTCCTTTTTGCGCTTAAGAGTCCGCCAGATGTGGAAGGATATGAATACATTTTACACCATTGGGTACTGCGTAAAGTAGAGGAACAGTTCTGAGACGATGATTGTATCAGAACGACTACAAACCCTCTCATAAATCGGCATCTGTGAGGCAATAGTTTGTAGACAACAACATTCCTGAAACGAAATGGTGTGCACAGAGTTCCGAATCGAAGCCAACGGGACACCTTCAGGATGAGTCAGAAAGTCGACTTCGCTCAATACCTTCTCTCGTTTCGGATTATGAGGAGGAATGGGCCGTCATTCCACCACAGATACTGAAAGTGTTCCCAGCAGAGTTCAAGTCGTAATAAGGGTGGCCAAATTCCATATAATGTATGGTACGGTGTTTGCTTACTTCCGCTGGCCGCAGGTAAGATTTATAAGCAATATTTGAGTGCAGAAGCACATACATACACTCCTGGAAATGGAAAAAAGAACACATTGACACCGGTGTGTCAGACCCACCATACTTGCTCCGGACACTGCGAGAGGGCTGTACAAGCAATGATCACACGCACGGCACAGCGGACACACCAGGAACCGCGGTGTTGGCCGTCGAATGGCGCTAGCTGCGCAGCATTTGTGCACCGCCGCCGTCAGTGTCAGCCAGTTTGCCGTGGCATACGGAGCTCCATCGCAGTCTTTAACACTGGTGGCATGCCGCGACAGCGTGGACGTGAACCGTATGTGCAGTTGACTGACTTTGAGCGAGGGCGTATAGTGGGCATGCGGGAGGCCGGGTGGACGTGCCGCCGAATTGCTCAACACGTGGGGCGTGAGGTCTCCACAGTACATCGATGTTGTCGCCAGTGGTCGGCGAAAGGTGCACGTGCCCGTCGACCTGGGACCGGACCGCAGCGACTCACGGATGCACTCCAAGACCGTAGGATCCTACGCAGTGCCGTAGGGGACCGCACCGCCACTTCCCAGCAAATTAGGGACACTGTTGCTCCTGGGGTATCGGCGAGGACCATTCGCAACCGTCTCCATGAAGCTGGGCTACGGTCCCGCACACCGTTAGGCCGTCTTCCGCTCACGCCCCAACATCGTGCAGCGTGCCTCCAGTGGTGTCGCGACAGACGTGAATGGAGGGACGAATGGAGACGTGTCGTCTTCAGCGATGAGAGTCGCTTCTGCCTTGGTGCCAATGATGGTCGTATGCGTGTTTGGCGCCGTGCAGGTGAGCGCCACAATCAGGACTGCATACGACCGAGGCACACAGGGCCAACACCCGGCATCATGGTGTGGGGAGCGATCTCCTACACTGGCCGTACACCACTGGTGATCGTCGAGGGGACACTGAATAGTGCACGGTACATCCAAACCGTCATCGAACCCATCGTTCTACCATTCCTAGACCGGCAAGGGAACTTGCTGTTCCAATAGGACAATGCACGTCCGCATGTATCCCGTGCCACCCAACGTGCTCTAGAAGGTGTAAGTCAACTACCCTGGCCAGCAAGATCTCCGGATCTGTCCCCCATTGAGCATGTTTGGGACTGGATGAAGCGTCGTCTCACGCGGTCTGCACGTCCAGCACGAACGCTGGTCCAACTGAGGCGCCAGGTGGAAATGGCATGGCAAGCCGTTCCACAGGACTACATCCAGCATCTCTACGATCGTCTCCATGGGAGAATAGCAGCCTGCATTGCTGCGAAAGGTGGATATACACTGTACTAGTGCCGACATTGTGCATGCTCTGTTGCCTGTGTCTATGTGCCTGTGGTTCTGTCAGTGTGATCATGTGATGTATCTGACCCCAGGAATGTGTCAATAAAGTTTCCCCTTCCTGGGACAACGAATTCACGGTGTTCTTATTTCAATTTCCAGGAGTGTATATTGAGTTTGTCCCTATTTTTGAACTGTTCGCATCATATCTTTGTTTCCGGCATCGGCAGGAAAAGTGGTGTGTTTTGGAAACATGGAGTGCTGTAGTATGTTTGAGTAGTAATGATCAGTGCAAGCAAGAAGTGGAGCTGTCCCCAGGTGACGAACTTGTAGGTTGGCGGACAAGTAACGGTCAGCGCAACCCTGAAGTCACTGTTACTAAACGCAGCACTTAGTCGTCTATGATATTAGTTGCAGCTTCGATCAGCGTATAGGTGATGTCCCCTACTGTTATGCCGTTGTGAAAGACATGTAACTTGTCTGTGTGAGCTTTACATCTATCTTTGCCGTTTACAAGAGCCTGAAAACTATTTTTGCGGTCAGTCAGAAAGCGACGGAGAACATACTGACCATAATTTGCATTCTGCAAGTCCACCTAAATCTTTGTGCTCACTGAAAGAAAATGTTTCTACTTGTTATTTACACAGTGGGATCAGGAACTATGACTATAAATAAAAGTTTTGAGTTTTAACTGATTGATATAGTGAGCGAAATTTCACATGCACAAAATATATTAATACCCCTAATAATAATAATAATAATAATATCTCTTTCGCAAACAGCTCTATTAACAATTGAGAAGTGAACTCTACGGGAAGTTCTAAGTAAAATAGTCTATGGTCCTGACTTCCGACCACCAACAGATAATTCCTCGCCTTAAAAGTGGAAAACAATCACGCCAATTGCCAAGAGATTTTATGATCATTACGGGTGGCACACAAACAGTTAATATCTCTGTCATTTAGCAATTTACAACCTTCTTAATTTTTATACAAATAGAGTTAAGTTTGCTTTAATTACTGAAAAACTTTTAGCTCGATTGCATTTAAATGTCTACTGGAATTTGTAGAACGGACCCGACAGACATGAACCCTGAACTGCTTCTTTAACATTCCTTGTATTCATAGTTATTTGCAATACATTCTTGTACATCGGTACAGTGGTATTATACTATTATTGTAATCGAGTGCTGTAATTAGAACTTTCTATTACAAACACAAATGATACGTAATCTGTCACGAATAGGGACGTTTTTGTTTCAAATTGGGATTTTCAGTAAATAACTTGAAAATTAATAGAGATAGCTTACTGGTGTCACATATATAGGGTTTTTACTTGTAGCTGAAATTACAAGCGAATTTTCATCTTCCTGAGCCTGATATTTAGCGCCTTCAATTTTTCGTAAAAACACTGATTTTGACCAAAACATTGCTCTGATCAAGTTGAAACTTGTAAGTTTTAATTGGGACATACTAACCAATTTTTAGGTTTCTAGTTTTATTATTTAGCGCCACTTGCGTTTTTCTTACGTTCGTATATTTTGTTTAACATATTCATTTGGTCATTTCTGAAACTTTACAATGTTAACAGTAATATATTGAAGCATGCACAGACCAAATTTTTAAATGGTGTTTTAATTTGCAATTTCACTCTTAGATTATGGTGCAGTCCTTTGTTTGTCAAGTACAGTCGCCTTTGATGACGTGGTGCTGGTAATGGTGAAGTGAGGTAAGCCCAGCGCACTCGCTCGTCTCACAAGGGAACCTCCCCATCGCAACCCCCTCAGATTTAGTTATAAGTTGGCACAGCGGATAGGCCTTGAAAAACTGAACACAGATAAATCGAGAAAACAGGAAGAAGTAGTGTGAAACTATGAAAAAAATAAGCAAAATATACAAACTGAGTAGTCCACGTGCAAGATAGGCAACATCAAGGAGAGTGAGCTCAGGAGCGTCGTGGTCCCGTGGTTAGCGTGAGCAGCTGCGAAACGAGAGGTCCTTAGTTCAAGTCTTCCCTAGAGTGAAAAGATTACTTTCTTTATTTTCGCAAAGTTATGATCTGTCCGTTCGTTCATTGACGTCTCTGTTCACTTTAATAAGTTTAGTGTCTGTGTTTTGCGACCGCACCGGTAAACCGTGCGATTAGTAGACGAAAGGACGTGCCTCTCCAATGGGAACCGAAAACATTTGATCGCAAGGTCATAGGTCAACCTATTCCTCCACAGGAAAACATGTCTCATATATTCTATACAACACTGGTGACGGCATGTGCGTCACATGATAGGAATGTGTTGTCGGCCCACCTAACTTGTACACTTGGCGAATGGGTAAAAAGATTCTTCTACCTTGCCCGATTTAGGTTTTCTTGTGGATGTGATAATCACTCCCAAAAAGGTGATGAAAACATAAGAGCTTGTCATATAAACTGCAACAATTGAATGCAACAGTTTCACAGTCGCACAGTTTTCTTTGTGCTCTGTCAAAAACGTACGTTTTTAACGTTTTCAAATTTTTCCGTGTGTAGACCGTCAAATCCTGCATATTTCCAAGCAAATCTGAACATGTCCTGGAATTTTGGAACAGAGACGTCAATGAACGAACGGACAGATCATAACTTTTCGAAAATAAACTCTTCGCTCGAGGGAAGACTTGAACCAAAGACCTCTCTTTCCACAGCTGCTCACGCTAACCACGGGACCACGGCGCTCCTGAGCTCACACTCTCGTTGATGTTGCGTATCTTGCGCATGGACTACTCAGTTTGTATATTTTGCTTATTTTTTTCGTAGTTCCACACAACTTCTTCCTGTTTTCTCGATTGATCTGTGTTCAGTTTTTCAAGGCATATCCACTGTGCCAACTTATAACTAAATCTGAGGGGGGTGCGATGGGGAGATTCCCTTGTCAGTATCTCTTACAGTGATATAGCGCTTGTTTCGCCTCAACAGAATGAGGTCTGTTACAATTTATGCACTTCATTTGGGTCGGACATTGTTCGCTGATGTGCCTATATTGGAGGCTACTAAAACATTGCCTCTCATCTAGCACACAGGGATGTACAGGGCATCTAGTTCCACGAATAGCTACAGCGTCCGGTAAAATTTGAGTGTCTAACTTTAACAAGTAGGTTTGCAGTTTGTGAACTTGTTCTTCACCAATCCTTACCATAGTGCATACTAAATCTTCTAAGACCTAGAACGGGTAATACAGATTACATGCACTCCAAAATCTCCGCTTCTTCAAGTTCTGTGTCACCTTTTCGTATTTCTCCTTACTTGTGGACAACGAAAGAAGGGTAGCGAGTTGCTATATTTTTGAATTTTAATGCTTTGCTAAATACTAGGAAACTGGCCTATCCTGGACTTTTTAATTCAACCTTCCCTTTTCATTTTTCCGACGGAAGATATATTACTTATGATATATTAATTTCTTTAGTTTCGGTAAGAAATGGCTTACGATTTTTCCTAGAGACATTGGGAGCAGACAGTTTATGTGTTAACCCAAACTTTCCATATAAACTACGTTCCGTATAGACCACCATCTGAACGGTTGTAGAAGTTAGTAGACCTCTGAGTAGTTACAGTCACCATGGGAGAAATGTTTATTACATTTTGTTGGTAGGAATCGGAAGCAAAAGCTACATTTAAAAGGAAATCAGTTACAGTTGAAACATTTTTAGCAGGTGACAACTTCATAAACTTCTGCAATAAAGGTATCTGAGTTCCGTAATTTAAGCCTTTGCCACTTATTTCTCGCGCTGCGGAAGTCTTCAGTCTGTGTTTCATATTGACTCATAACAACCACTAACGAGTAGCTGGTAGCATCCATCGTGTTATGTAACATAGCTCCTGGAGAAGCTTGGAGAGAAGCTGGGCAGTCAGTTGTAGTCAGTGTTAACCAGAAAAGGCGTCGAAATCACCACCCCTTCAGCACATATCCTACGATACACGGTGAGGCTAGTCATCACCGAGAGAAAATCTAAATGGTATAGTTTGTTACAGATTACTGTATAAAACGTAAAACCAGCATTCAGGAAACTTAATGCACCACACAGAAGAACGACATCGGAGAACGTCTAATCACTTACGCGACGTTGAGTGTACTTCTTGTGACGCGTCTTGGAAAAGAAAATAGTTCATCGGTCACCAGAACTCGCAAGCGGCTTTTTTTCGTGCGTCTAAACATGTTTTTATAATCGAGAAACAAAAACGAAAGCAAGACGGAATACTATTTAGTCCATGTTGGAACCTGTGAACTCCGCGACCGACAACCAGCCACGAATACTTTTTAAATGTTTTATTTTAGTAACATAAGCAGTGTCAGCCTACCACGCATGCCCATCTTGAGGTGGCTAATACTTCTCGTTACACAGATTTTCTGACCAACAGGATGTCATCTGCTCAAAACTGTACAAGAATATGTGAGTAGTTAGCGCCACTTTATAAGTTGTTTCATTAATAAAAATATGTTAAAGTGATTTTATTTATTTATATATGATGCAACATTGTTGTGTTCACTTACATAAATTCCAGTAGATGTCGAATTGTTTAGTTGTGCACCATATGGTTTTCTAGTTCGCTGTATATGTAGTTGAATTCCACACACCATACATATTGTAAACAAATTACTGTGGCTCACTTCATAATATTATTAAAATGCATGTTGGGCACCACACAAGTTCTATACATTTGATTCTTTTGTTTACATTACAAAGTTTATCATTAAGCAAGGATACAAAGATTTCATTCGTTAAATATTGAACAAGGATGTAAACTGAGCAAATCTCATGTACAACATGAAACATGTTAATGATAAGAAAATGTATGTATTCTAAGAGTAAACTTATTATTATAGGACAATTTGTTTTAGTAGGGTTTTTTCTCAGTGGAAATTACTGACTAATTACTGATTGCATATTATGAAGTAGGTATATATTTCCACACATTTGTATATACAGTTATTCGATTATCACAGTTTATAAGTGAGTTGCAAAAAATACAAAATTACAATTTGGGATGGCGGGATGAGAACAACACATTTGTTCATCATCGTAGTTTATATTTATACACACATCAAAAAAAGTTTTGCATCACCTCGGTTCCGAGAGTTCCAGAACCTGTACAGAAAATTGGAATAGAGATCAACATAAACATCATTTCTGCCATTTTTATTGCTCATGAAAACCACACTTTGCATGTTGTACCACCATATAGCGAGATTTTCAGAGGTGGTGGCCCAGATTGCTGTACACACCGGTACCTCTAATAGCCAGTAGCATATCCTCTTACAGTGATGCAGACCTGTATTCGTCGTGGTATACTATCCACAAGTTCATCAAGGTCCAGATTGTCCCACTCCTCAACGGCGATTCGGCGTATCTCCCTCAGACTCGCTCGTCGGTCACGTCGTCCATAAATAGCCCTTTTCAATCTATCTCAGGCATATTCAATAGAGTTCATGTCTGGAGAACATGCCGGCCACTCTAGTCGAGTGATGTCATTATCCTGAAGGAAGTCATTCACAAGATGTGCACGATGTGGGCGTTAATTGTCGTCCATGAAGACGAATGCCTCGACAATATACTGCCGATATGGGTTCATTATCGGTCGGAGGATGGCATTCACGTATCGAACAGTCGTTACAGCGCCTTCAATGACCACCAGCGGTGTACGTCGGCCCCCCCATAATGTCACCCCAAAACAGCAGCGAGCCTCCACTTGCTGCACTCACTGGACAGTTTGTCTAAGGCGATCAACCTGACCGGATTGCATCCAAACATGTCTCCGACGATTGTTTGGTTGAAGGCTTATGCGACACTACTCGGTGAAGAGAACGTGATGCCAATCCTGAGCGGTCCATTCGGCATGTTGTTGGGCCCATCTGCACCGCGCTGCATGGTGTCGTGGTTGCAAAGATGGACGTCGCCATGAACGTTGGGAGTGAAGTTGCGCATCATGCAGCTTATTATAGACAGTTTGAGTCGTAACACGACGTCCTGTGGCTGCACGAAAAGCTTTATTCAACATGGTGGCGTTGCTGTCAGGGTTCCTCCGAGCCATAATCCGTAGGTAGCGGTCATCCACTGCAGTAGTAGCCCTTGGGCGGCCTGAGCGAGGCATGTCATCGACAGTTTCTGTCTCTCTGTGTCTTCTCCATGCCCGAACAACATCCTTTTGGTTCACTCAGTGATTCCTGGACACTTCCCTTGTTGCCCGCGGGGATTAGCCTAGCGGTCTGGAGCGCTGCAGTCATGGACTGTGCGGCTGGTCCCGGCGGAGGTTCGAGTCCTCCCTCGGGCGTGTGTGTGTGTGTTTGTCCTTAGGATAATTTAGGTTAAGTAGTGTGTAAGCTTAGGGACTGATGGCCTTAGCAGTTAAATCCCATAAGATTTCACACACATTTGAACACTTGAACTTCCTTTGTTGAGAGCGCTTCCTGGCACAAAGTAACAATGCGGACGCGATAGAACCGCTGTATTGACTATCTAGGAATGGCTGAACTACAGACAACACGAGCCATTTACCTCCCGCCTGTTGGAATGACTGGAACTGATCGACTATCGAACCCTTTCCGTCTAATAGGCGCTGCTCATACATGGTTGTTTACATCTTTGGGCGGGTTTAGTGACATCTCTGAACAGACAAAGCGACTGTGTCTGTGATACAATGTCCACAGAAAACGTCTATCTTCAAAATTTCTGGGAACCTGGGTGGTGCAAAACTTTTTTTTGTTGTGTGGACAGTTACATACTGATATCTTAAACTGCAGTGGTGTGACTGTTAGGGGTGCAAATTCTGATTGATTATTGTGAACAGTAAAAGGAAACTCGGAAAAAGTTTATTGGCTAGTTCGAGCTGCTCATGTAGAACGTGCTGAGGTGAGCTAAAAGTGTGTGTATACATATTACTAGTTGCCCTGAGGGTCCATTTTCTTGCCTTTGTTAGTGCCATGTAATATCTCTATATTATCATTAATGAAGAGACAGAGTGTCCATACTGATTCATGTGAATGCCTATTACAGATTTATTTAAATTTTTTAGTCTAAAAACATCCATGTGTTCATGATATGTTATACAGAAACTCCTGCCCATCTGTCCAACATAAAAGCTTGGGAGACTGTCACGCCTAAGGTCGTGGTTTTGGTGCTGTGGATAATGTTTTGTTGCACATGTTTTTTAGTGTGGGAACTTATTTGTACTCCTGTCTTTTGGAAAAAGATTGGAAATTTGGTATAATATTGTGCCTAGGAAGGGAATGCATGCAAATAGTTCCTTTCCTGCTGCTGGTTGTGAATTTACTAAAGATGATTTACCATCATTAATTTTATTGTACAGACAACCAATTAATTGTGGCTTATAGACATTATTTTTGGCTACAGTTTTAATAATGTCGATTATTTCACCTTCACAGATGAACTGAAGGGAATTATATTCGTATTGTTCAACATGAATCTGAAGTATATCATTTTGTGCTGAATTTGATGGGATGAAGAATTTCATCTGTGGTGATTAGTTTTCTAGGAATTTCAAATGCAAGCTTTTGATTCAACTTTTTTTATTCTAAGATTAAGAAAATTGATACACTTTTTCTGTCTGATGCTCAAAAGTGAATTTGATATTGTGGTGCATGTTACTCATGGCATTTGGAAATGATTCTATTTCATCTACTGCACGATTGACCAAGATGATAGTATCATCAACGTACCTTTTGTAATAAATCAGTTTGCCAGTTAAATGCGTATAGGCCCTGAAAAATTTATTTTCCAGAAGGTTACTAAAAATAATGGCTAAAAGGCCTGCAAGACTTCTTTTCATTACTATGCCATTTGCCTGCATGTAGGTTTTGTTGTTGAATAAAAGTAGTTATGTGCTACAATTAATTTTAACGTCTCTATGACTTAGTGTATCTCTGCCTTGCAAAGCTGTTTGTTTTTTATGCAATAGCATTTAATTATTTAAATACTTTCACGGTCAGTTATATTTTTCTAACGTTTACAATGTCCAGGGATGCAAATCTGGCACTGTCTGGTATGTGTGCATCGCTTCTATCATTAATAAATTGTTGGGGCTTTCCAATAGAGAAGTTTTCTTCAAATGTGTAAAAGTTACTAAGGAAATATTTAAGCTTCTTAGAGGAGTAATAAGCTGGGATGCTCCTTGAATTAATAATTGGACTTATTGGGCACTGACATTTATGAATCTTTGGCTAAGATCTTAGCTTATCAGGTACAGGGTTAGTGATTAAGCAACGTTGAACATCGGCATCTGATAAAAAGTAGTAGGCATTTGTACTTCATTTCCTATGCTGAGCTTGATATTTGGGTGTGGGATGAATCTCCAGTTCTTAAATGTTGTTTTGAAGAAATAATTGTAAGGTTTTCTTGATATAACCTACTTCATACATAACTACTGCAGTATTGCTTTTACCTGCATTAACAACAAGGACTTTGTTATCACTAAGTTTTATATTAATGCTAGTGAGTCTTTTTGAATCAGTTTCCCAGAACTGTTTCATGATTGAACTTACAGTACTTTTTTCACTTGGGCTTAGTTTGGCAATGTCTCATGCAATTTTTGAACCAACAACGAGTTCTTTGTGTTTTTGTCATTACGCTTTCGTAGAATGTAATGCGTGAGACCCTTATGTAGTAAACAAAATTAAGCTTAATCAAGCAAAATGCTGCTAGAGTGTATTTCTATCTCATATGATTAAAATTCTGTGGTGTTAGAAGTGTCAGTAGAACAATATGCTAATTTTGAAATAAGTTCACTGCAGACCGTATCAAAACACAGATATGCCGACTAAAACGGTAATTGACGGTCGAGCAATATCGAGGCGGGTGTCACTGTAAGTGATGTCTTCGTTTTGGTAAAAGCGGAAGATAACTCTTTCTTACCCAACGATTCAATTGTTTTATATCGTGGTGTCTTGAAACATAATGAAGAGGAAAGACTTTAAAGACACGGCTTCAAAGTAAGCATACTAGACAAAAAAATTGTTCTCCACAGGAGACGTCACACTAATACCGCGTAAAACTGCTTTTAACATTGGCCTTTTCCTACTCATGATACTAGATCTTCTCTAAAGGCTGCTTCTTTTTGCCAGTATCTTAAGAAGTGTATTCCAACCAGGTGCTACAAAACATTACTTGATAATGGGCAAATTACTTGCCCTGAAGCTTTCTAGTATACTTAAAACACTACCCATTTAGGAGAGAATTGGGGAATCAGCATAGCGTCATCCCCAGGCTGAAAGCAGCTCCCTTCCCCTTAGCTACCGAAAAGTAGCGCTAGCATCCACAGTAACTCTTGTGACAGCCAGAGCGAGAGCACCAGCAGCAGCGAGTACTGTTTGTATAAAGCGTTTATTTTGCATTTTGTTTACGACCTTCCACTAAGGAAGGGATTCTATTTGTGTTTATCTGCTCTGCATAATAACTAACAGTTCTTGATAAAACTTTACGTAGTTTTCGTGTTAGATTTCTTAGTGTTTTCTTGATCGTTTAGAACAGAAAGCGCCCTAAAACCGTCTTTTGTTTGTTTCGCGGCCGTTAGCCACTAGTCACTTGAATCAGCAGTTGTCTTGTGACAGCCAGAGCGAGAGCACCAGCAGCAGCGAGTACTGTTTGTATAAAGCGTTTATTTTGCATTTTGTTTACGACCTTCCACTAAGGAAGGGATTCTATTTGTGTTTATCTGCTCTGCATAGTAACTAACAGTTCTTGATAAAACTTTACGTAGTTTTCGTGTTAGATTTCTTAGTGTTTTCTTGATCGTTTAGAACAGAAAGCGCCCTAAAACCGTCTTTTGTTTGTTTCGCGGCCGTTAGCCACTAGTCACTTGAATCAGCAGTTGTCTTGTGACAGCCAGAGCGAGAGCACCAGCAGCAGCGAGTACTGTTTGTATAAAGCGTTTATTTTGCATTTTGTTTACGACCTTCCACTAAGGAAGGGATTCTATTTGTGTTTATCTGCTCTGCATAGTAACTAACAGTTCTTGATAAAACTTTACGTAGTTTTCGCGTTAGATTTCTTAGTGTTTTCTTGATCGTTTAGAACAGAAAGCGCCCTAAAACCGTCTTTTGTTTGTTTCGCAGCCGTTAGCCACTAGTCACTTGAATCAGCAGTTGTCTTGTGACAGCCAGAGCGAGAGCACCAGCAGCAGCGAGTACTGTTTGTATAAAGCGTTTTTGTACTTATTTGCTGCGCTTAGCTTTTAAATAGTTTTTCTGGGAAAACCTAGCGTAGTTTTCGCGTCTCGTATTTCAGTGAGTGTTTCTTGATTATCAGAGTAGCTCATCAGAAGATTATCTTGGGAATTTGTCACCGTATAGAGTAGGGTAAACATAGTCATGTGTAGGGACTGTGGTTGTTGTGAGCGGACGCAAGGAGAATTGGCCACTCTTCGGGGGCAGGTGGAGGCTTTGTCTGTTAGGCTCATCGAGCTCGAGGCGCAGGCGTCGGCTCGTAGTGGCGTTGGGGCAACTGTGGTGAGACCTATGCCTACATCGGTGGCCTTGGAATCACATGGAACCCCTGATGTCGCTGCGTCTTCCGGCAGTGAGCATCTTACCGGTCAGCCATCACTCCAGGGTGAATGGCGGACAGTGGTGGGCTCGCGCGTGCCTGGCCGAAAGGCGAAGGTGGGATCTGGCCGCGTGGCAGCTGCCTTACCCCTTTCCAACAGGTACGGGGTGCTTCCTAGTGGTAATGACATCGTTTCCGAGCCACCACAGGATGCCTCGCCTGTTGGGCCAGTGGCCGATTCTCCGGCAAGGTCCCGACAGTCACAGAGGGCGGGCCTATTAGTTATAGGGAGCTCCAACGTTAGGCGGGTTATGGAGCCCCTTAGGAAAATAGCGGGTAGGTCGGGGAAGAATGCCAGTGTGCACTCGGTGTGCTTGCCGGGGGGTCTCGTCCGTAATGTGGAGGAGGCCCTTCCGGCAGCTATTGAACGCACTGGGTGTGACCGGCTGCAGATAGTAGCACATGTCGGAACGAATGACGCCTGCCGCTTGGGTTCTGAGGCCATCCTTGGTTCCTTCCGGCGGCTGGCTGATTTGGTGAAGACAACCAGCATCGCACGCGGAGTGCAAGCTGAGCTTAATATCTGCAGCATAGTGCCCAGAGTCGATCGCGGTCCTCTGGTTTGGAGCCGTGTGGAGGGTCTAAACCAGAGGCTCAGACGACTCTGCGACTATAATGGTTGCAAATTCATCGACCTCCGTTATTGGGTGGAGAACTGTAGGGCCCCCCTAGACAGGTCAGGCGTGCACTACACACCGGAAGCAGCTACTAGGGTAGCAGAGTACGTGTGGCGTGCACACGGGGGTTTTTTAGGTTAGAGGGACCCCCCCTTGGGCGAAACGATAAAATACCTGACGGCTTACCAGAGAGGACATTATCATCGTTGATAAAGAACGTCCGTACTCAGAGACCAAAAACAGGAAAAGTTAACGTAATATTGGTAAACTGCAGGAGTATCCAGGGCAAGGTTCCTGAATTAGTATCTCTTATTGAAGGAAATAGTGCGCATATAGTATTAGGAACGGAAAGTTGGTTAAAGCCGGAAGTGAACAGTAACGAAATCCTAGACACAGAATGGAATATATACCGCAAGGATAGGATAAACGCCAATGGTGGAGGAGTATTTATAGCAGTAAAGAATTCAATAATATCCAGTGAAGTTATTAGCGAATGCGAATGTGAAATAATCTGGGTTAAGTTAAGTATCAAAGGTGGGTCAGATATGATAGTCGGATGCTTCTATAGACCACCTGCATCAGCAACCGTAGTAGTTGAGCGCCTCAGAGAGAACCTGCAGAACGTCGTGAAGAAGTTTCGTGATCATACTATTGTAATAGGGGGAGACTTCAATCTACCAGGTATAGAATGGGATAGTCACACAATCAGAACTGGAGCCAGGGACAGAGACTCTTGTGACATTATCCTGACTGCCTTGTCCGAGAATTACTTCGAGCAGATAGTTAGAGAACCAACTCGTGAAGCTAACGTTTTAGACCTCATAGCAACAAATAGACCGGAACTTTTCGACTCCGTGAATGTAGAAGAGGGTATCAGTGATCATAAGTCAGTGGTTGCATCAATGACTACAAGTGTAATAAGAAATGCCAAGAAAGGAAGGAAAATATATTTGCTTAACAAGAGTGATAGGGCACAAATCGCAGAATATCTGAGTGACCACCATCAAACGTTCATTTCTGAGGAAGAGGATGTGGAACAAAAATGGAAAAAATTCAGAAACATCGTCCAGTACGCCTTAGATAAGTTCGTACCGACTAAGGTCCAAAGCGAGGGGAAAGATCCACCGTGGTATAACAATCATGTACGAAAGGTACTACGGAAACAAAGAAAGCTTCATCATAGGTTTAAGAGTAGTCGAATCATAGCTGATAAGGAAAAGCTGAACGAAGCGAAAAAGAGCGTAAAGAGAGCAATGAGAGAAGCATTCAACGAATTCGAACATAAAACATTGGCAAACAATCTAAACAAGAACCCTAAAAAGTTTTGGTCATATGTAAAATCGGTAAGCGGATCTAAATCCCCTATTCAGTCACTCGTTGACCACGATGGCACCGAAACAGAGGACGACCGAAGAAAGGCAGAAATACTGAATTCAGTGTTCCGAAACTGTTTCACTGCGGAAAATCGTAACACGGTCCCTGACTTCAGCCGTCGCACGGACGCCAAAATGGAAAATATTGAAATAAACGATATCGGAATTGAAAAACAACTGCTATCACTTAGTAGCGGAAAAGCATCCGGACCAGACGAGATACCCTTAAGATTCTACAGTGATTATGCTAAAGAACTTGCCCCCTTTCTATCAGCAATTTATCGTAGATCGCTGGAAGAACGTAAAGTACCTAGCGACTGGAAGAAAGCGCAGGTCGTTCACATTTTCAAGAAGGGTCATAAATCAGATGCGAATAATTATAGGCCTATTTCGCTTACGTCAATCTGTTGTAGAATAATGGAACATGTTTTGTGTTCTCGTATTATGACGTTCTTAGATAATACAAATCTCCTTCATCATAACCAACATGGATTCCGCAAACAGAGATCCTGTGAAACTCAGCTCGCCCTATTTGCCCAAGAAATTCACAGTGCCGTAGACACTGGCGAGCAGATTGATGCCGTATTCCTGGACTTCAGGAAGGCATTTGATACGGTTCCGCACTTACGTTTAGTGAAAAAAATACGAGCTTACGGAATATCGGACCAGGTTTGTGATTGGATTCAGGATTTCCTAGAAGAAAGAACACAACATGTCATTCTTAACGGTTCAAAATCTGCAGATGTAGAGGTAATTTCGGGAGTACCGCAGGGAAGCGTGATAGGACATTTATTGTTTACAATATACATAAATGACTTAGTTGACAACATCGGTAGCTCCGTGAGGCTATTTGCAGATGACACGATTGTCTACAAGAAAGTAGCAACATCAGAAGACTCGTACGTACTCCAGGAGGACCTGCAGAGGATTAATGCATGGTGCGACAGCTGGCAGCTTTCCCTAAACGTAGATAAATGTAATATAATGCGCATACATAGGGGCAGAAATCCATTCCAGTACGATTATGCCATAGGTGGTAAATCATTGGAAGCGGTAACGACCGTAAAATACTTAGGAGTTACTATCCGGAGCGATCTGAAGTGGAATGATGACATAAAACAAATAGTGGGAAAAGCAGGCGCCAGGTTGAGATTCATAGGAAGAATTCTAAGAAAATGTGACTCATCGACGAAAGAAGTAGCTTACAAAACGCTTGTTCGTCCGATTCTTGAATATTGCTCATCAGTATGGGACCCTTACCAGGTTGGATTAATAGAAGAGATAGACATGATCCAGCGAAAAGCAGCGCGATTCGTCATGGGGACATTTAGTCAGCGCGAGAGCGTTACGGAGATGCTGAACAAGCTCCAGTGGCGGACACTTCAAGAAAGGCGTTACGCAATACGGAGAGGTTTATTATCGAAATTACGAGAGAGCACATTCCGGGAAGAGATGGGCAACATATTACTACCGCCCACATATATCTCGCGTAATGATCACAACGAAAAGATCCGAGAAATTAGAGCAAATACGGAGACTTACAAGCAGTCGTTCTTCCCACGCACAATTCGTGAATGGAACAGGGAAGGGGGGATCAGATAGTGGTACAATAAGTACCCTCCGCCACACACCGTAAGGTGGCTCGCGGAGTATAGATGTAGATTTAGATGTAGATATGATGCAAAAAAAAAAAAAAAAAAATAGAGAAAAGGCACAGGAATTTTTACCTTAAAATTATCTGTATTTTCTTTTGGCGATGTTTTTGTACACATTGAAAAATCATTTCTTATATCTCCCACTGTCTATGTGTGCTGACTGAAACCATTACAGATTATCTGATGCCTCATGGTGGTTGTGTGTGCAGGTGAAGATCTGGTTCCAAAACAGGCGGGCCAAGTGGAAGCGCGTGAAGGCGGGCCTGACGTCTGGTGCCGGATCACGCACCACCGGAGCGGGTCCAGCACCCAAGATCGTGGTGCCCATCCCGGTCCACGTGAACCGGTTTGCTGTGCGCAGCCAGCACCAGCAGCTGGAGAAGTGTGCTGGGCTGCGCGCCCCACACCATCGACCGAGACCCGCCACGCCACCTCCAGGGCTGGCCGCCATCTGAACGACAGTGGCCAGCCTTGTCCACATGCACCGGTTCGCCGAAATTCGCCAGGACCAACAGCTGCTCATCTGGGCCGCCCAGTGCACACTGTTGGATCTGCAGTGCTCCACTCCGCCACCTACAGACTTCGCCTTCATTTGAGGGCCACACCACTGTCGCTGGTATTCTGGCATGCGTAAGGGTGCCAGAAGCAACTGTTTCACACCACCACATATGCAGCACCTCACTACGGCATCTAAAGCACTCACTATTACCTGGGAGTCACACTACTGTAATGACCATTCTGTTCCCTGTGTCTCTTATTGTAGCGAGCTACCAGTACCTTCAGCAGGACTGCACACATTACTGCGCCAACCACAACCTCAGTTCCACCAGCACTGTGGTTCCTATCGTAGTGTACATGAACCAAATTGTGGAGTGCGACCAGAACTCGGATTAGCACAACAAACTATGTGAGCCATTCTACAGCACATCTGACTGCAAAGCCCACAGTTTGCAGCTGAGGCTCTGCTGTTGACCTATCACCTGCAGTTACACAAAACGGAAAGTGCTATCAGTCCTGTCACGAAGGTAGAGCAGCCCAGCACTAGTCGTCATGTGTAGACTGTTCACCAGAAAGATGACTGCTATTCCCACTTCGTTCATCATAGGGAATGTGCATGTGTATTCATCACTTAGTGTCCTGCTAAAGTGAGAGTCTCTGTAATGTATCTGAAATACAGAAAACGTATACACAAGAAGTTTATTCCAATGATTCACTATATTATTCTGGACCTCGAGTAATCATCAAGGAAACTTTGACAGAGTGGAAATGATGCATCCAATATACTTTAAAACTACTCGCAAAACACAGTATCTAGTTCACAAAGACTCTATTATGCGTACTGTCCTATTGAGAAAGCGCATTCCGAAGGCCAATATAGTGAATTGGAATCAAACACAAAGTCACACCACATTATTGACCTAAATCAGGACTATGTTCAGTACGCTATGCTACACCATCCTGCTATTGTGACCACAGGAAGATATTCTGTACTTTCAGTTACGGAACTTCTTATAATCTCCTACCTCAGTTCCAGAATTAATGCATAGTGTTTGTAAGCGTTCCACAGCTCCTCACGAGTAACAGTGAATCCAGTGATTGAAAATGTATCAAACATCTGAATTCCTTCAGGCCAAAGAAGCTAAGAATTTTCTTTTCATCGCACATGACTGATTTACTTTCAGAGAAATACTAATGTTTATTAACCTTATAGGTATGAAGGTATTGTTTAGGGCCACCTGTACATTTGTTGCCTTAAAGTGAACTGGGAACTATCCTATTAAATGCTGATACGTGGCGTCATTTTCAGAGGCACGTAAATAATGAAATAATGCGTTCCTTTTGTCTTCATGAAGATTGTCGGAAAAACTTAGCTGGCATGTATCACTGTACGTACCTCACATCTCAGTAAAGAGTTGATATGGAAATAATTGGAAAGAAGGAGAGAGTGAAAAAGTCCTATTAAAATCTTGTTTTCTACGACAGCGAGAATCCCCATAGTAGCTATCAAAGCTGCGGTATCTGAGGTCGATTTTTCGTATTCCGAAATCCATCACTGTATTCTGATGCAGCTCATCAACATTACAAAGTTCAGTGCCGAAGCCTACGCAGAACTACACAACAGTTGGCAGATGTCACGCACATCGCCGTTAGAAATTGCGATTAATTCCAATTTGTATTCTCTCCGTTGAGAGATACCTTACGAAAGATTTAATGGTAGTGCCCTAGTCGATTTTAAAAAGGATGGGAGAAGATATCAGCCATGTTACTGTTGAAGAAACGAAAATTTTTTCTTGAAAGACGAACCTCAAAATGTACTTTTATCTGAACGAATTTCCTCTGGGTGTGTGTTACAATGAGCAGCATACTTCTGCCACTACTGCTCATTGTTCATTTCCTTACTACAGAGGCCACCAGTAACAAGGCAAAACAATTGCACAAGAGTTTTTATTTCCCTTTCTTTCCTTAGCTACAATACTACAGCAACTGGTAATGAAGTGCTGGCTCGTTTTCAAGCAAATTGCAGAAAAGAGGCGATGAGATATTGGCCACCTGCTTTTGTGTTATACCTGTCGCTTCAGCGTTCGCCTGCAGTGTTTTAGGAAAACACGGGGCTACATGAATGACACTGACTACTGCCAATTACAACCTCTGTGCCACCTCACTTTGTAAAATTGTTTACAACAGGCGCGAAACGAAATTGATGTCATATATATGAATATTTGGCAGTTTATTCACTGATAATCCTTGTACTGCTGTCCAGATACGCTTCATTCTTGACAACAGAAGTTCACGACCAGGCACTCTGTCTCAAAGATAGTTTCACGTGCCAGTACAAACTCACAAAACCTCATATAGCTCTATGGCTCATCAGGTTCTGGAAAAGTCACATTCACTTGTTCTTGTTGTTGTAATAGTATGTAAAATGTGGAATGTGAAGAGCAACAGTTCCAATCCGAACACACTTCAGTTACCTTTGTATTATTGGATTTCGATTTTGAGCCACTTTATAAGGTAAAGAACACATTCCAACGTATACGCTTATCCTGTTACCACAGTAAACCCACTCTGTAACACTCGTCACCAATGATATGTGTGGTGCCTCGCCTATTATTGAATTTTTATTCGTAGATGAAGTAAGAGAAGCTACAGTAAATTTGTTCACAATATTGGTCAAGACTGCCTACCGAACCACTTTCACAGAACGACCATTATCAATAATTAACCGTGACTTAATCATACTACAACATAAAGATGAGTTTCTTTTTGAAACACGGGAAGCCAGAAAGCATTTCAACAAGAATTCGGCGTTCAACCACAATACTTCCTTTCAAAACTGACTTCCAGGACAATAACTAATAATGAAATGGACTTCATATCAACTTAAATGAGACTACGAGTGTTCAATAGTGACGATGGAAAAAGAAAGCGGACTGTAGTTCTCATAAACAAATGTGCAGTCACGGACTGACTAGTCTGTTCAATGAGTAACTAATCTAATAAATGTAAGATGTGTAAAATATTCTTGATTAAATTCATTTTGTGCAATAAGAGTCAATATGCCGACTCTCATTGATAAGTATTTCAGCTGTTTTCAGTGTTTTTCATTATAACTTTGCAATGCGAAAAACGAGAGATGCATGTAATTTGATCGAATATTAAGATTATGTTCGATCTAGACCTTTTTATATGCTCTGTTTTGTTTTACGGCTGGTCGCTTATTTACTGTGTGTGCCATATGGTATAACGATGTGAGATTATTCAGTCCTAGGGAAATTGTTCTTATGTACTAAAGAGTAAAATGATTGTCTGTAGGCTATTTGCATCTAAGAACGGTGTACAGCAAGAATATTCATAATAAAAAACGATACAAATATTGCAGATTTATACATACTATTTTCATATTCTTAGAATTAAATTTCTCATCGTACAGCAGTAGTTATTGCGACAAAATTAATGTAGTGTTTCTTCAGAGATTTCTTGTATCGAATTTCAAACATTAATTTCTAAAATCCAAGAATGATCGTATTTTCATGGCTTTCGTCCGTTTATTCAGATCAGACCAGATTAATTCTCCCTCATTGTATGAGATTAAAAATAAAAGCTGATGTTAAGGCTGAGAGTCTTCAAAAGAATCAAATCGTTAAGAAAGCCTCAACCAACATAGACTTTAAAGTTTTGTAGGACTTTTTGTCGTTTATCAGATATTGTATATCATAAAGTAAGTGATAAAAAATATTTGTGATGACGTTTTCCGCTATTTTCTAAGTAAAAGCTCACTGAAGTTAAGAAAGACATAAACTTGTCTTTAAAAGTAGTGTCATTGGACGTTCCTTCTTGTAAACTATAGAAGTAAGATAAACAAATAAATGTTGAATGGCTCCCAGTCTGGTGCAAGTTTTATAATTTGACGCCACATCATTTGTGTGCGTATGAGCTAGGCCCCTTATTTATCTCTAGCATCATCTCATTTGGGCTCAGAGGACTGAGTGGACTCTGTTTCAGACCTTATCACCATTTATTAATTTAAAGTATGAGAGATGGGGACTTGTGTATAAGCAATCAATAACGCTGGCAACTAGAACACTACTTTTTTTCGTCATGCATTACACTCGTCAAATTGACCAGCCTCAGCCAAGGTTCTCTAGCAAACAGCTTTTTCCATGCGATGGGGCCAGTAGAGATTCCGCATTCTTAAATTTACACATAACAACTATTCTTGAAAAGAAAAAAGAAAAGTCATTTTGGAGACAAAAGTACTATTGTTCGAAGAAACAGATAAACTACTCTTCAGAATGGAAAGGAACTATTCTCCAAAACGAAGAGACACTCGTCCGCAAGAAACTAATGACTCCTCTGCTAGGTACTGAAAAGCCTTCTTCGAATTATTAAAATTCTTTATCTAATAAATTAAACTTCTCCTCATAAAAGTAAATTTTTCGAAAAAATGTAGCTCTTCTTCAGAAAAAACTAAAAACTGTACTTCGGTGAAACCAAACACTATTCCTAGGAGGAAAAAACCTAAGGCGTTTCTTTGAAACTAGACGAAACTGGAAACTTTTTGAAATAAACTGAGACCCAGGTACCCAACGAAGAAACACTTGAAAGTTTTTTTGCAAGTGACGCCATCCCTGTGATACTGTGTGGTTAAACTGACGGTGATCCGAGTGCTGCTGCGAGGGCTGTATGCATTGGAGAGCGCTGACACATCCTGGGTATATTCATTAATCGGTGCGTCAGCGGTGTATGCCGAAAAAGTAATAGTTCCACCTTCCGCCACCGTCAAAATATGGCGCATTAAGCGGTCAGAACGTGGAACGTTTCCTGTTTTCTCATCATTATGTTGTTTGTTACTTGGCAATGCGTTTTGATTTCTTTTGCGAAGTGACTTGGTGTTAAGGGATAAGAAGATTGAATTTTTCTGTACGTAACCCAATCGCTAGTGAGAAGAAAGACCGTCCACTGCTGGTAAAGTTGTGTTATCAGAACGGTAACAACAGTAACATGTCACTGCGGTAATATCACCGACAGAAACAGTTGTGAGGCCCCATGTCAGTAAATGGGCTAAATAATATGCACAAGAAATTTGAAGAATCAGGTGAATTATGTAGTGCGGCAGGGAGAGGAAGGCCGCCCATTCCAATTGCTGATGAAGTTATTGTGGCTATAGCCAATCGTGAAGTATATGCCTCAAATTCTGCAGCCAGTGATTGAGCTGTGTCACGGAAATTGTCTCTGCCCTTGTCAACAATTCAAAAGATTTGGCAGCGCATTTTGCTGTGATGTCTCTATGAGTTCAGAATGTGCTCCAAATGAAGCTCTAAGATAGGCTACAACTCTCTGACTTAGTCCTTCGTTTTTTGGCACACATGGAAGTGAATGGCATACGGTCGGGAACTATTCTTTGGACGGATGAGGCTCATTTTACTCTGCACGCTGTTGTGAAGGCTTATGTGTTCTACTCCGCCAAATATTATACAGGAACATCCACTGCACTCAGCTTATGTGACTGTATGGTGTAGTTTCACAACCTCCTTCTTTCTAGGTCCATTTTTCTTCGAGGAGATGATATCTCGTGGCCCTGTTAGGTGTACAGTGATACCTGCACATAATAAGGGCCACCTTATGCCACATGTGCTTCCAGCCTACAAGATGGGGTAACACCACATGTCGCCTGCCATGAGGAAGATTTGCTTCGAGAAATCTTCGGTAACCACTGCGTCATCTCTAGACAATTTCGAGATGTGTGACCATTCAGATCACCGACCTATATCCGTATGACTTCTGGTTGTGGAAATAGTTGAAATATCTTGTGTCTTGGAGGTATCTGAACTCTTCCTGATCTGAAGTATAGCATACGACGAAATACCGCTCTGAATACACCGGATATGCTACGAGCAGCTTTAGATTATGCCTTGTTACGGATGCAGCATGTTTCTGAGCTGGGGAACAGATTAAATAACCAACGTTATCTTGTGTTTGATCGTTCTTCGCCTTTACCTGCAGGCACACCACATTCTGATTGCCTGCAGAGCCTTATTTTCGGGAAACTGTAAGAACGACGAAGTGTGACGAGAGTAGCTCAGGAGACTGGTATTGCTTGGAACATTGTTTCACGTGCATGTGTAACGTACCGAACCACAGGCACTGCCGTCCCGAGGGAGAGGAGGGGCTCGACAATGGTCAACTATAGCAGCAGACGACCGCTGCATTGTGCAACTGCTAAGAAGAGACCCACCAGAAACAACTGTTGCAATAAATTTCAACCACATTTAACAGGACAACAAGGCACGCAGTCTCATATTCCGCACTGACACGGCCACTGCATAGGGGTGGTCCCTGCTGCCGACGACCAATACGTTGTGTCTGTTCGTATCCTCGCACTAGCAGCACCTTGTGAGATTGAGGCAAGAGCATTTGAACCTGACGTGTGAGGAGTGGAGTCGCTTTCTCTTCCCGGATGGAAGCAGATTCAGTCTGAGAAGTGATTATGCATGTTCCCTCATCTGGTAAGAGCTGGGAACACGTAATGCACCCGGAAACGTTGTGGAACGCGATCGTTTTGGTGCTCCTGGTGTTATAGTGCGAGGAGACATAATTCTGCATGGGCCTACTGATCTCCAGGTCTTTGGAGCCGCTACACTCCCCGGTAAGAGTTATCGTTACATTGCATCAGTTCCCCATGTTCGTCTTTTGAGGGGTGCAGTCGGTTCTGAGTTCATTTTTATGGATAACAATGCACGACCGCATCGAACTGTGCACAGGGAGGAGCTCGTGGAATGAGAGGATATTCATCGAATGGACTGGTCTGCCCATTCCCCTGTCTTACATACCACCGAGCGCGTGTGCGTTGCTTTGGAGAGACGTATTGCACTATGTCCATATGCTCCAGCGACCATGTCAACCGCGCTGATGGGAGAATGGAACGTCCTACCACAAGAACTTCTTACTAACCTTGTGAATAGCGTGAGAACACGTTGCAGAGCCTGTATTTCCGTCTGTGGTGACCACACACCTTATTAACAACCACGTCTCGCCTTCTTTACTAGTGAAGGCACCATCATAAATGGCGGAAACTTCAGTGAATATATTGTACAAAACAGCCATGTGCGTTCGTATTGAAGCGTATTTATTTCACTCATTTTATGTACTATATTATAGTAGTTTATTCTATGTGCAGTGGAAGTTTCATCGACCCATGTTGCTCGGCAGTGACACATCATGTGAAAGTCACTTTCATCTTTAAGTTTTACACATCAGTGTAATAAATAATTCTAAAATCTAAAGATAAGGTAGGTTAGAAAAACACACAACACAGCAAAAGACAAACGAACAGAATAAACACGATTTTAGGAAGGAAGAAAGACAGTATTTGACGAGTTTTTAACACTTAAACGGCATATTTTTGTAATACACAAGGAGTACTTCTGCAGCGTGCAGTGTGTAGTGTCCAATCCATGATATTACGACCAAAGACCAGTGACGAAGCTCTTCGAACGTTTTAGAGGCTTAGCATAGCCAAAAATTTTAAGAAAACTTACAGTTAGAATTAGTATATAACAATGAGTTGAAAACAGTGTAAGTTTCCTTTGTATGTTTCTACAGTTTCACTCGATCCATTCGTGAGTTGAGTTCACTGCATTATGCATATTATCTAGTTAAGTAGCTCGCTGGAGGCTTCTACAAGTAGCAGTTATTTCACGCAGCAGCCAGCAGGGCGACAGGAAGTTAAGTGTGTTGTTGTGGCGTGGCAACGACGCTCGCATCAGCCTTGAAGCTATGTGTTATTTTGTGCTCTGTTCAGGTCTGGTTTAACAAAACTTGTTTTAGTAGTATAATTAGTGAGTGCAGGTTATTAACTGATTGTATTATGACTTGTGCAGAGGGAACACTTGTGTCTTTATTTCACGAATTATATGACAAACAGTTTTAAAGCTGGACTTCCGAGACAAGCGATTCAAACCACACTTATACATTAAAGCAGTTGCTGGAAACAAATCAGATGACGTAAATTTTCTTGCTTCTGGCTTGCTTGGCGTTCTCAATGAAACTCAATCCCTTTCCCTGCTTTGCTTTTACAAACAGATATTTGTGTATGTTGGCCAGCTCTATGATTTCTTCAAGACAAAACTGCATGTGATATTAGTATATGCAAATCTGAAATCACCAAGACCCGTTAAGGGATATGAATTCAGAAAAACTGTGACCTCATGTATTGAAAGTTATAACAAGAAATTTCAAAGAGAAATAAGTGTTAGTGAGTGTGACTTTCAGTTCTTTAAGACGTTATCATATGAGATCTTACATAACATGATCGTGCAAATGGAAATGCGTTTTATTGATCTTCAGGATATTCGCTTTATAGAGTCGATTGATATGAATCAGTTTGGAAATTATAAATAAAATGAATACAATGAAACTGAGCAGCCTTCTCAAGACTTGCCCATTCTTCAGTAAAGAACGACTGGAAACATTTACAGACAAAAATTAATATTTACTACCTGCAGACCTTCTGAAGTTTATAATCGACAGGGATCTTCAAAATATTTATAACAAAGTAGTAAAGTTTATCAAATTCATTCTCACATTTCCTGTCACCACAGCTTCTTTTGGAAAAAGTATGTGAGCCCTTCAAAGAATTGAAAATAGTCTTAGAAATTCAATGACAAACCATAGGTTAAGTTCTTTCTGCACAACTGACAGAAAAAACCTGTCTAAACAAGTTACAAGTGATCAGAAATATAAATATAACGTGATCGATAACTTTGGTACCAAGAAGACTCGACACATGGATCTCATGTGTAAAAATGTATTAGATTAGCCTAGCCACATTTGATCCATTAGCTTGAACTCTGACAAAGACAGTGCTATAACAAGTCAGAGATGAAAAGTAGTCAAAGACAATGATGCAACAAGACAGGCATGGAAGTAGATAGCACTAAAGTATAATCTTTACCACCAAAAGTGTATTTACAGATAACAACATTGCTGGTTACAGTTACTTAACCCCAGATAATCAAGCAACCAGTCTGAATGTACCAAGGATTGGTAACTGTTAAGTAATCTATGTAAAAACTATTAGTAAATCGCTGCAGCCTATCCACTGGAGGAAAAATTCACAACCATGAATCCATTTAATGATTCGTTTCCTGATATAGGTGTTTGGTCGTGTAGTGTTGCATTGTGCCCTATGAAAACATCTAACAATTACCAACGACGCTTAAGGAAACCGTTAGTGAACGATGTAGAAAACGCATTAAGAAATACAAATAATTAAATGAAAAAAGAAGAATTGGTTATGATAACTCAGGATATTAAAATAGGCAAACCATATTATCAGGTTTCGCTATCGATTTATTCACAGATGACAAATGTTTACTTTTAATGGTGCCTTACACTGGATAATGTTATGCACATTGCTATAAATGAAATCAGAAATAATTGCCCCAGCAGGTGAAGTAGGGCGTTTGGAGGCAATGACTAACGTTAGCCAGATGCATTGTGCATTTCTCTAATTCGACTAGACTGCATAAATTCCTAATGCTCTACGAAGTCAACCGGGACCCTATGCAAAGTACAGTTGGTCACAGCAAACGTCAGATACTGTTAACTATTACAGTTCGCTAAATCATAAACTGATATACTGAGAAACGACTAAGTGCCAAATTGGTACACATCGAAAAATTTGTAACAGTGAACACACGTGAACATATGCAGAACTCTGGCTGCTCAATTGTTACCAGCAACCTTACCCAAATAGCTACGACCATCAGAAGTACACTATACCACCTCTATTTGTTCTTTCCCCAACTCTGTCAGGTGTCTGCTGCTGAAGCCAAGTAAGCTCGTAAGTTCTAGACCACAGTTCGAAAACATTTATAATAGTTTTAACACGCTCTATTTTGAAAAATAAGATACATCTTTGAAGTTCATTTATATTCCATTATTACACAGAGTAATTTTATGTGTAGCTCAGATCATGTTTTCAGATAAGTATTTTAAACTATAAATCGGAGCTGCAGGATCCTGTTCATGTTCATTTATTTATTTTCCATGTCTCTGTGGCACCATTCTAGTCAATTTACTTTCATAAAACGTCACATTCCCATATATTCATATTACATACATTAAATAATTTGGGATATTGTGGTAAATCGTTCGTGCTGTTGTTAATACTTAGTGTAAAGTTGGAGAATTCATTGTCTTTGCATACGGACAAAGATAATTAAACAATTTGTTTCTGATATTTACTTAATCCGTCCTGCACTGCAACAAATGCACTCATTATATAGCAGACTTGGCACGACAGCAGACAGCGTGTCATACTGAATTGTAGCAAGTTACAACTTTTGTTATTGTTGTTATTAACTATTTCACACTTATATACTGCCAGAAAATTTGTTAATGTTTATCGCACAAACATCGTGATAATTTCACTGAACTACTCCATTGATAACAATTTCAACACTGTTATTCGATTTTAAGGTGATATTGTGTATAATACACGCACACACACACACACACACACATATATATATATATATATATATATATATATATATATATATATATATATATATATATATATATATATATATGTGTGTGTGTGTGTGTGTGTGTGTGTTCTTCATACAGTGTGTCAGCAGACTGCTCAGTGTTTTCAACCACATGGTGGCTCAATTTCACTCATTTCTACAATGCTGAAATCTAGACTGCTTCTGCTTACTGGCTTGTCAGTTACTTACTCACACATTTGCTCAGTTTTCTGTGGTCCCAGTGATGGATCTCGCTTCAATGTCTGGCTTAGCTGCTATACTGTAACTTGTTAGCCACATACCACTCAATTAAACTTTCGATTTCCGTGGCTAATTTATGTGTTGGACATAACACTTGTAACCTCGCACATCCTTAATTTGTGTAATACTAGCTTTCTACATATGACACAATGAAGTAACAACGAGCCAGCGTTTTTTATTAACTTAATCAGATAGTTACTTATAATACAGAAACATGTTATCGTTTTTGGTGGTGGATTATCCAGCATAGATATTATTTAGGACAGAACACACACACACACACACACACACACAAGTGATTTAATTAAAAATAAATAATTGTATGTAGGCTTGCAATATATTGTCATTTTGGTTTTTATATACAGCAGTCCATCATTAATCCACTTAGCTACAGCCATTGACACTCAACCTCTATTGCCAGCAGAGTCATTTGTTAACATATAATAAAATTACCAAATAAATCATTCTTTTGATGATCAGATCCGTGAAATACAGTGTTTAGGCTATACTAATTATGTGTACATCTTGCATTCAGGCTAAGTAACACTAGAAGAAGCAAATACATTCACTATCGAGTCACCACTTGTCAAAAGGCAGAATAACCACATTTTGCTGTGTGGAGCGTTGTAAGACCTGCAGGAAGAGTGTCAAGGAGATTCTGGAAGGTAATAACAGGAATGTGGAACCATGCTGACTCCAGTGCTATGGTCAGCTTCACAACAGCCAAATCTAGGTGGACCACAGAATCTCGACTAGGTACATATCTGAGGAGATTGGTGGCCAGAGGAGCATGATAAAGTCATCCTGGTGCTCTTCGAACTACACACATACACTGAAAGCTGTGTGACACTTTGTATTTTCCTGCTGGTAGATGTTGATTGAGCATAAAACTTGATTCATCTGAAAAGGCCATTGTTCATCACTTAGTGGGCGTTGAGTTACAGTTTTGGCATTCAAATTCCAACCTTGGTCACTGATGAACAGCAGTCAGCATGAACCAGGAGCCTGTTACATAGGCCCATACGCAGTAACGTTCATTGAATGGTTCTTGAGGAGGCTCTGTTGGTGCAACCCCTTGGTTCATCTACGTGGTCAGTTGCTCGATAGCTGCACATGCATTCACCCATACATATCTCTGCAGTCATCATTCACGGCCCATAGTGCATCATAGTTGTCTCAGAGCCAGTTTTGGATAGCTCCAATTTGCCAAGTACAGAATATTTTAACCACAGTGGCTAGCAAGTAGTTTGCAAACCTAGCTGGTTTAGAGTTGCCTCCACCAATGATCATGCCTTTTCAGATGTCAGATAAATCACTCTGTATCTGCATTATGATGACGACTGTTCTGTTTTCAGTGTCCCCCTACACCCATTGTATAAAAACGGCTCTGAGCACTATGGGACTTAACATCTATGGTCATCAGTCCCCTAGAACTTAGAACTACTTAAACCTAACTAACCTAAGGACATCACAAACATCCATGCCCGAGGCAGGATTCGAACCTGCGACCGTAGCAGTCGCGCGGTTCCGTACTGAGCGCCTGAACCGCTAGACCACCGCGGCCGGCCCCATTGTATACCCTCCACTGATAGTGCTGTCACCTGCCATCAGTGTGTGCTAATTGCATGTTGATGTCGAACATTAATGTGACTGGATTGTGTAGTAATGCATTTACTACAATCATCTGCCTACCCCTTTTGTTTCCTACACACTTCAGTGCGCTCCATAACTCTATCAAACATATTCAAGCCACAGCTTAACCTTTAATCATGAATGTGATAATCAATATGTCACTCAGTTTTCAGTTTATTACACACATCAAGAAAAGTTTTGCGTCACATCGGTTCCGAGAGTTTCAGAACCTGTACAGAAAATTGGAATAGAGATCAACAAAAAAACATTTACACCCTTTTTATTTCTCATGAAAACCACTCATTGATTGTTGTACTACCGTACAGCGAAATCTTCAGAGGTGGTGGCCCAGATATCTGTACACACTGGTACCTCTAACAGCCAGTATCTTGCATTGGTGCACGTCTGTATTCGTCGTGGCATACTATACACAAGTATCTCAAGGCACTGTTGGTCCAAATTGTCCCACTCCTCACCGGCAATTCGGTGTAGATACCTCAGAGTGGTTGGTGGGCCACGTAGTCCATAAAAAGCCCTTTTTACTCTATCCCAGGGATATTCGATAGTGCTCATGTCTGGAGAACATGCCGGCCACACTAGTCGAGCGATGTCGTTATCCTGAAGGAAGTCATTCACAAGATGTGCACGATGGCGGCGCGAATTGTCATCCATGACGACGAATGCTTCGTCAATATGCTGCCGATATGGTAGCACTGTCGGTCGGAGGATGGCATTCACGTATCGTACATGCTTCTATGACCATCAGCGGCGTACGTCGGCCCCACATAATTCCACTCCAAAACAGCAGGGAAATCCACCTTGCTGCACTCGCTGGACAATGGGTCTAAGCCGTTCAGCCTGATCAGGCTGCCTCCTAGCAAGTCTCCAACGATTGACTGGTTGAAGTCATATGCGACACTCATCGGTGAAGAGAACGTGATTCCAATCCTGAGCGGTCCATTCGCCATGTTGTTGGGCCCATCTGTACCGCGCTGCATGGTGTCGTGGTTGAAATGATGGACCTCGCCATGGACGCTGGGAGTGAAGTTGCGCATCATGCAGTCTGTTGCACACAGTTTGAGTCGTAACACGACGTCCTTTGGCTGCACGAAATGCATTATTCAACATGGTGGCGTTGTTGTCAGGGTTCTTCCGAGCCATAATCCGTAGGTAGCGGTCACCCACTGCAGTAGGAATCCTTGGGCGGCCTGAGCGAGGCATGTCATCGACAGTTCCTGTCTCTCTGTATCTCCTCAATGTCTGAACAACATCGTTTTGGTTCACTCCGAGACGCCTGGACACTTCCCTTGTTGAGAGCCCTTCCTGGCACAAAGTAACGATGCGGACGTGATCGAACCGCGGTATTGACCTACAGACAACGCTAGCCACATACGTTCCTAGTGGAATGACTGGAACTGATCGGCTGTCGGACCCTCTCCGTCTAATAGACGCTGCTCATGAATGGTTGATTACATCCTTGGGCGGGTTTAGTGACATCTCTGAACAGACAAAGGGACTGTGTCTGTGATACAATATCCACAGACAACGTCTATCTTCAGAAGTTCTGGGAACTGGGGTGATGAAAACTTTTTTTGATGTGTTGAATTCGGTGATCGAGTTTATGTTAACAAATCTAGTAATAATCCTACCCCAAACACCATATTTAGCACCTGATTCCATAGATACGTTGACATAAATAAATAAACCAGCTAAGATTAATTTCATACGACAAAGATAATTTAGGACAGCTGAACCTGTATTTTTTCACGTTCATCAATGTTTACTCCCTCAAATCTTCACTTACATAGCAACATGCACAGATTTCTGTTGCAAATTTCAGTTCTTATTACACATTTTCCTCCACACCATTCTTATAAAGAATTAGAAATAGTTCAGATTCTCTATCTGCAGTTAACATTCTTCCACATACTTTGAAGCACTATAATTAGTTCCCATTCAACTTTACATTGGCATACAAAGAAGACATATGACATCATTTGCATATGCGCTGTGCACATTCTATCATACAGTCCATTTTAGCTCAACTACATGTGATGAAAACCCGAAGAACTATTTACAGCTATACTGAAACGTGATCTACATGAACACACGTTCATCCATACTGAATTATTCAGCTTACTCCTACTTTTATTTTCATTCGGACAATTGCAAGCATCCTTTTCAGTCCAGTGGTTTATATAATCACCCAACACACTATCACATAATTACACGTGATGAAATCGTCAAAACATTTAAAAATATCTTAAGGCCAAATTACAATCGGAAAATAAAATTCTAAGAACTGAAAGCTAGACAAAATCCTTTCGAAAAATTCTTTCAAACATTTTATAGTCAACAAATTGTTCAGAATTTGACCCCACATTTCAGCTACCACTTCTCCCTCCCTTTGTGGAAGTTTAATCTTAGCGTCGCCACTCACCCCTTACCTGCAGCCAAGAAATCCTCTGTATATCTGTTCTCCCCACTGGATAGTAAGGTATGAATAGTCTGCCCTACAAGATATCCTACCATAAAATTAGCTCGTCGTTCTGCTATAATATTAGCAGTTTTATTCAAAGTATTTATTTGCCCTTTTAACTGTCTTTTACCACATTTTGCTCAGAAGCTGCAACAAGGGCAAGCGGCTCGACTCTGTAGTCGTGTGAAAGCTGCAGTGAGGAGGCATTCCAACATGAGGGCGACGGTGTGTGAACATTCCGGCGCTCTGAGAGCTACGACACAGATAGGCAGCAGCACTGGCAGGTGTCGGCGTGGACAGGCTAGATGGCTGCGGATTCATGCTGAGGCGTTGACCCACAACAACGTGGACAATCGCTATGGCTAGGTGTGTTCAGATGGTGTTGGGAATGCAACGGCGCTGTAATACTGTTGACACGGTTGGGCAACAACACAGCCAGGCATTGCTGCAGACAGGCCTGAGGGCTGTGGTGTGGTGAAACTGCGGCCTTGGCCTGCATCGCCACAGACAGACACAACAGCTGCAGGGTGGTCAGATGGCAGCATGCGAATACAACGACCCAGAAAACGCTGTGGCACATACAGTCAGTGGCGTGGGCAGACGTCGGTATGAATTGGTCTAATGGCTATTGTGTGGAGATACTGTGGCGTTGACCTATGTTGCGAAAGACAAGATCTATGGCTGCAGTATGGTGAGGTGGCAGCGAGTCAATGTAAGAGTCTTGCCAAAGCAGTGGCTATACTGTGGCGTTTGGCTGCATCGCCACAGATGGGCACTACAGCTGCAGCGCCGTCAGCTGGTGGCGTGCGAGTGCAGCGACTCAACAAAAGCTGTGGCACAGGCAGGCAGCGGCGTGGGCAGGTGTCCGTGTGGCAATACAACTGTGTTGATCAGCGTCGCCACAGCTGCAGCATAGTGAGGTGGTTGTGTGTGAACACAACGACCCTGCAAAAGACAAAATACACTCCTGGAAATGGAAAAAAGAACACATTGACACCGGTGTGTCAGACCCACCATACTTGCTCCGGACACTGCGAGAGGGCTGTACAAGCAATGATCACACGCACGGCACAGCGGACACACCAGGAACCGCGGTGTTGGCCGTCGAATGGCGCTAGCTGCGCAGCATTTGTGCACCGCCACCGTCAGTGTCAGCCAGTTTGCCGTGGCATACGGAGCTCCATCGCAGTCTTTAACACCGGTAGCATGTCGCGACAGCGTGGACGTGAACCGTATGTGCAGTTGACGGACTTTGAGTGAGGGCGTATAGTGGGCATGCGGGAGGCCGGGTGGACGTACCGCCGAATTGCTCAACACGTGGGGCGTGAGGTCTCCACAGTACATCGATGTTGTCGCCAGTGGTCGGCGGAAGGTGCACGTGGCCGTCGACCTGGGACCGGACCGCAGCGACGCACGGATGCACGCCAAGACCGTAGGATCCTACGCAGTGCCGTAGGGGACCGCACCGCCACTTCCCAGCAAATTAGGGACACTGTTGCTCCTGGGGTATCGGCGAGGACCATTCGCAACCGTCTTCATGAAGCTGGGCTACGGTCCCGCACACCGTTAGGCCGTCTTCCGCTCACGCCCCAACATCGTGCAGCCCGCCTCCAGTGGTGTCGCGACAGGCGTGAATGGAGGGACGAATGGAGACGTGTCGTCTTCAGCGATGAGAGTCGCTTCTGCCTTGGTGCCAATGATGGTCGTATGCGTGTTTGGCGCCGTGCAGGTGAGCGCCACAATCAGGACTGCATACGACCGAGGCACACAGGGCCAACACCCGGCATCATGGTGTGGGGAGCGATCTCCTACACTGGCCGTACACCACTGGTGATCGTCGAGGGGACACTGAATAGTGCACGGTACATCCAAACCGTCATCGAACCCATCGTTCTACCATTCCTAGACCGGCAAGGGAACTTGCTGTTCCAACAGGACAATGCACGTCCGCATGTATCCCGTGCCACCCAACGTGCTCTAGAAGGTGTAAGTCAACTACCCTGGCCAGCAAGATCTCCGGATCTGTCCCCCACTGAGCATGTTTGGGACTGGATGAAGCGTCGTCTCACGCGGTCTGCACGTCCAGCACGAACGCTGGTCCAACTGAGGCGCCAGGTGGAAATGGCATGGCAAGCCGTTCCACAGGACTACATCCAGCATCTCTACGATCGTCTCCATGGGAGAATAGCAGCCTGCATTGCTGCGAAAGGTGGATATACACTGTACTAGTGCCGACATTTTGCATGCTCTGTTGCCTGTGTCTATGTGCCTGTGGTTCTGTCAGTGTGATCATGTGATGTATCTGACCCCAGGAATATGTCAATAAAGTTTCCCCTTCCTGGGACAATGAATTCGCGGTGTTCTTATTTCAATTTCCAGGAGTGTAGAAACAAGCAGAGATGTGACACAACGACCCTACAGGAGCCAAAATACAAACAGGCAGACGTTTGGGCAGGCATCAATGTGACGGGTACAATGGCTTTGTTGTGGAGACGGTATAGCGTCCATCCGTGTCACTGAGGACAGGCGAAAAGGCTACTGCACAGTCAGCCAGAGGATTGTATGTGCTGTGATCCTGCGACAGATACAGCACAGAGAGACAGCAGTGTACATGCAGTGGTTGTGGGAAGTTTAGGGTTTGGATAGGCAGCGACATGAACACAGTGTCCTGGTGAAGATTGGCATGACGTGTGCTGGCACGAACTTGTGGGCCGCGCTGGATTAGCCGAGCGGTCTCAGGCGCTGCAGTCGGGGACTGTGCGGCTGATCCCGGAGGAGGTTCGAGTCCTCCATCGGGCATGGGTGTGTGTGTTTGTGCTTAGGATAATTTAGGTTAAGTAGTGTGCAAGCTTAGGGACTGATGACCTTAGCAGTTGTGTCCCATGAGATTTCACACACATTTGAAGATTTGAACGAACTTGTGCGACACAAAAACGTGGCAGCACACAGGCAGCATACGCACTATGAAGCATTGTGTGTATTGCTGCCTACTGCTGTTTCAAATCTGCACCAGCAAGTACCAATTGCTGTGCTACTGCTGCTGGTGCTGCTACCGCATTGCCTTTAGCAAACAGCTACCTCACTGTCTGTCCAAAGCCATAAAGTATTTCTTGGGACATCTAATCCTGTTATAACTCTTGGAACTGAATGTAAATTAAAGTGATGAGACAAACCAGTTACAAAATACAGATGGTTGGTAACTGTCTGTTAAACTGATGTACAAACACTACGCGAGAAAATTTAGAGAATTGGAATTTGAAGCTGACTGTAAAACGATACTGCTGGCACCAACGAACATTTCAGGTAAGACCATGAAGGAAAGAAAGAGAATTTAGGGTTAGTATGGAGCAATACAGACAGTCGCTTTTCCTTCACTGTGTTTGTGACTGAACACGAAAGGAAGCGACTGTTAGTGGGACAACGTAGCAACCGCCAAGCATCGTACAGTGACTCGGGGATTAAGTATGTAGGGGTAACTGTAGATAATCCATTTGTCAGTTGAATCCACAATGGAGGGCAAGAGAGATTTCCGTAATAATTAAACTCCAAATTCTGAGAACAAACGTGAAAACCACATGAGTGAGAAACTCGGAATTACCGCTACAGTCACCTAGAGTTTGCAAGTCTTTGCCAGAAGAAGTCTTAAGATCATCATTAAAATCTTTTGGCTGAATGTGATATCCAGGGAAGACCTACGAAATCGAACGAGATAAGAAACTATCACCATCCACATAAACAAAAGGAAGAAGATGTGTTTCGAACAAAGCATCTAAAAAAAGCCAGAATGCTGCAGAAACACACTGGGTAAAAGGAGACGAGGAAGACTAAGGATATGATAGAGGAGGACAGTGACAGATGAGGCCAATAAGGACGGGAAAATGTTTGCAGAATTGAAGATCCTCGTCCAAAATAGAGTGCACAGATATAACGTCGTCAAAACCCTATATTCTGCATAAGAGCAACAGTAAATAAGAGAAAGTGGTAACCGGAGGTTTTTAACTGTGTTCTAATTTGATGTACTAGTTGATGTACTAACTATCTGTCAGTTGAAATAATTTACTGCTGCCAATCCATCGGAGGGTGAATTCACAACCATAAATCAACTAGGAGTGCCTCGTGGGCTAGCGTCAACGTCTTTGACTACTAATCAAAACGTCCTGTGTCCCGAATAGTCTGAGATCTCGTATACCTACAAACGCGAATGGTATCGCATTTGATGGCACTAGTACAGTGTATAACAAGACATCAACGATTCTGGTGGTAGAGGGTGATACTCGGTATAAAGGCAGTCGTTTCTGTGCGGTGTTAGTGCACGCACCACACCGACAGTCGCGCTCGAGATGCCGTACGAGGAGGATAGTGTCACTGCGAAGGGTGTGGCGGATCGCTGCCCGTCGGAGCCTTCTCAGGCAACTGAGTCGGCGCCATCCGACCCCCCACTTATGACGGATAGGCAGATGACTCAGGTTGACGCATCGGACTTCCCATAGGGTTTCCGAGAGCTCTCTGCCACAGAGCTATTCCTCATAATTGACAGACTGGCACATGCCCATGATTATCTGGGCCGTGCCTATGACGAAACGCGCCTCCGCACCTATAAGACTTACCAGTGACCACGTGAGTTTGTTGCCGCGCGACCTGCCTTGCGTGGCTACGCCAGAGGCGATTGTACCGTCGGGACCCCCCCCCCCCCCCCCCCCCCGGACGCCACAACTCAAGATGTTGCTGTCCCTCCAGAGGCGGCCCTGAAGGGTGTTGCGCCACCGGAAGTGGGTAATCAAGCAACCAGTGCCCCGCTGGTTGCCCCATCGGTCAATCACAGCCAGGAAGCCGTTACTACGCCAGTTTCTGCCCCACTAGGACAGACTGACCAAGACTACACTGACTGTACAGGACAAAATTCAGCTCCAGGTGCACTGGACATTCCAGAGGCAAATATGGAATCACTTCCATCAGCGGAGACGCCGATGGACGTACAACAGACTTCGCGTAAGTGTTCGGCCACCACAGACACTGACGAATCGACTGCAATCATTTCTTTACCTGACAAAAGGCAAAACAAGAAGTAGGCTGCGACGTCGGACGCCCCTGCAGCGCCCACGGCAGCCACTGAAGATGATTTCACTTCCACTAACCGGAGGCGCACTGTCAAGCCCATACGGCTTGAGCAAGTGCAACCCCCGCCCCTGCCTACGTCAATCGATTTGCAGAGCTGCCTGAAGAGGGCACGGAAGCTGAGCCCGCTCCTCAGGTGCGAAAGCCATCCCGACCACTGTCGGTAGTCATGAAGAGGACAGAGGACTTCATGAACTCCCGGAGGATGGTCAAAGAGGTCGTTGGCGTGAAGTGATTCAAAGTTACTGGGAATGGCCTTTACAAGGTCATCCCCTCCATCATTGATAAATACAAGAAGCTTATGGACTTCGTTAGGGCACATGGGCTGTATTGCTACACGTACAATGCAGAGCCCATGAAACTCCTGAATGTGTTTATCCGCCACCTCCCCCTTAGAATGGACCCCAGCTTCCTGAAACAAGAGCTCGCTGACGTGGGCTACGCCGCTCGCACTGTCGAGCAGATGATGTCCCCCAGAACGCACAAGAAAATATCGTTGTTCCTCGTCGTCCTGGTTTACAACTAGGACAACCGCAAGATTTTCCAGTTAGAGTCAATCGCGGATATTGGTGTTACAGTAGAACCCCTCTGGGCCAAGGGCAAGAGGCCACAGTGCCACTCTTGTCAGGGCCTGGGTCACGTGGCCTACAACAGTATCATGCCCGCGCGCCGTGTTAAGTTCGCAAGCCCGCATCAAAGTAAAAAGTTCCAAAAAACGAGACGATCCCCCTCAATACTGCAACTGTAGCGAGACGCATGTGGTTAGGTACAGGGGCTGAAGTGCTTTTAAAATACGCAAACGTGGCAAGGCGGCACGGAAAGTGCAGCCTGGTGTTTTGCGGCCATTGCTAAGGGGCAGACTGCGGAACAGCAGGCTCCACCCCGTGGGGAGCGTCGCAAACCTCCCCGGCCATCGCAGCCAGCCTAAAGTACACAGCCTGTTCCTAGCGCTGACAGGTCATCCCCTCCTCCCCCAGCTAGTGATGAGGACGGACGGACTGCTCCTGCCACTCACAAGGGAACCTCCCCATCGCACCCCCCTCAGATTTAGTTATAAGTTGGCACAGGGATAGACCTTGAAAAACTGAACACAGATCAATCGAGAAAACAGGAAGAAGTTGTGTGGAACTATGAAAAAAATAAGCAAAATATACAAACTGAGTACTCCATGCGTAAGGTAGGCAACATCAACTGTTAGATAACAAGCGCCGTGGTCCCGTGGTTAGCGTGAGCAGCTGTCGAACGACAGGTCCTTGGTTCAAATCTTCTCTCGGGTGAAAATTTTAATTTTTTATTTTCACATAATTATCAAAGTTCAGGCACTCACACATAATCAACTTCGCTATCCAAAATTCCAGGACATGTTCAGATTTGCTTGGACATATACAGAATTTGACGGTCTACGCACGGAAACATTTGAAAACGTAAAAAACATATGTTTTGACAGAGCAAAGGGAAAACTGTGCGACTCTGAAACTGTTGCATTCATTTGATGCAGTTTATGTGACAAAATCTTATGTTTTCATCACTTTTTTTGGAGTGATTGTCACATCCACAAGAAAACCTAAATCGCGCAAGGTAGAATAATCTTTTTACCCATTCGCCAAGTGTGCAAGTTAGGTGGGTCGACAACATATTCCTGTCATGTGACGCACATGCCGTCACCAGTGTCGTAAAGAATATATCAGACGTGTTTTCCTGTGGAGGAATCGGTTGACCTATGACCTTGCGATCAAATGTTTTCGGTTCCTATTGGAGAGGCACGTCCTTTCGTCTACTAATCGCACGGTTTTGCGGTGCGGTCGCAAAACACAGACACTAAACTTATTACACTGAACAGAGACGTCAATGATGAACGGACAGATCGTAACTTTGCGAAAATAAAGAAAGTAAAACTTTCACTCGTGGGAGGACTCGAACCAAGGAGCTTTCGTTCCACAGTTGCTCACTCGAACCACGAGACCATGGCGCTCATCAGCTAACATTGTCCTTTATGTTGCCTATCTTGCACATGGACTACTCAGTTTGTATATTTTGCTTATTTTTTCATAGTTCCACACAATTTCTTCCTGTTTTCTCGATTGATCTGTGTTCAGTTTTTCAAGGCCTATCCACTGTGTCAATTTATAACTAAATCTGAGGGGGGTGCGATGGGGAGGTTCCCTTGTCAGAACCTCGCTCACGACCAGAGCCAGTTGAGCCCTGGCCCCCAGGCACTTGCACCCCCTGCCACCTCGGCTGCGGGCGCTGTTGCCGGTGATCTGCAAGTTCTACTGCAGACCTTAAATAGGATTACGGTTCAACTCCCACCAGTTCTCTCCGCAGCCACGACTGCCCTCCAGTCTGCCGCTCAGTCCCCCAGCCATCGCAAATAATAACATTCGTGACCTGACCGTTTGCATTTTTAACTGTAATAGTCTCCTACCACAGCAGAGGGAATTTCGTGAAGTTCTTCGTGGTAAGGTAGCTGATATCTGCCTCGTTCGCGAGGCATTCCTAAAACCAGTTGTTCATGTTAAGGCAGCAAACTACGGCTTCTATCGCAGCGACCGGCTGACTGCTGGCGGTGGTACGGTTTTATACGTTAGGTCGTCGTCGCGGCACTTTCCTGTGCAAATGCCCCAGCTAGAAGCCCTTGAGCCCACTGGTATGATTGTACACACCACAATCGGCAAAATCACCTTCGTGGCCGCCTACCAGCCTCTGCAGGGTGTACTGCAAGAAGCTGATTTCGACGCCCTGCTGGCCGCGGGGGACGACTTTTCATCGCAGGGGACTTCAACGCGAAGTCCACTCGATAGAACTCTCGCCCCACCAACGTCAGCGGTCGCCGATTAGAACGTGTTTCTCTGCGACGCGGCACCATTATTCTGAGGTCCTTCGGTCCCACTATCTACACAGTTCATGGACAACCGGATGTGCTCGACATCGCCATTCTGAATGGGGTCCATCAGTTTACGTCTACCGCAAAGAGAACAGCTCACTGATCTGATCATGTACCAGTGATCTTTGACATAGATGTCATTGGGGCAGCGGTAGAGGCTGGCCGTCCGACAACAGAGAGGTCGATGTCGAGCGCTTTCAAACCGAGGTATTGACGTACCTTCCTGATGCATCTGATCCCGTGGAGGTGGGAGCCGAAGCGGCCATCGCCTCTCTAAATCAGGCACTTCAACGTGCTGCAGACGTTGCCACTCCTGGACGTTCACATCACCCACGGGTTAGGTCTCACTGCCTCCCACAATCAATTCTCGAGGCAATCGCGGCCAAAAACCGCCTTTTTCGTGAGTGGCAACTCACGAGGCAGCCAGTGACGAAGCATCGCATAAACCGCATGCGACGTGCCGTCTCCGCGGCGGTCTTAGCACACCGCAACAAGGCTTGGGCTGACCTTGACGAGACCCCTGACCCGAAAGATGGCAGTGCTTGGCGCGTTATGCGCGGCTTCCTGCACCGCAGGCAGCGCCTCCTCCCACAGAAGTCTGGCCAAGATTACCTCTGTGAGCCGGTGTCCAGGACCAGCGCCCTGGCGGACGCCTTCGAGGCTAACTTCAGGCCTGTGGTCGACGCTGTTGACATGGCCCACATCATGGTCGTGGAAGAACGTCTTCTTGCTGCTAGAGAGGAAGATGATGCCATTGACCCCATTACCGCCGAATAGGTCGCTTCGCTACTTCGGACGCTTAATGCCCAGAGGGCTTGTGGCAACGACGGCATCCCGAACTTACTACACCGAAATCTGCCTCCGGAGTTTTATCCATATCAGGCGGATATTTTAAACCTGATACTGGCTTCAGGTGTTTACCCTTCCGTACGGAAACATGCGGAAGTGGTAGCCATCCAAAAGCAGGACAAAGACCCTCGGTTGTCGTCCAGCTACAGTCGTAGAAGCCTTCTCCCATCCCTCTCGAAGGTATTCGAGAGGCTATATGCGGAGCGGCTCCTTCGACACCTAAACCAGGAATATCTTCTATCGGACGGGCAGTTCGGGTTTCACGGCGAACACGCCACATCCCACCAGCTGCTCCGTCTCGTGGAGCCTAATATGAGGGCACTGGGGACGAGGAAATACCTCAGGGTGGTAATCCTAGACGTCTCCCGTGCCTTCGACTCCGTGTGGCACGACGGACTCGTGTACAAGTTGTTTGTGCACGGGGTACCGACGTCGCACGGGGTCCGTATTTGGCCCCCCGCTTATTTATTTATTTATACGTGAAGTTCCGTAGGACCAAATTGAGGAGCAAATCTCCAAGGTCATGGGACATGTCAGTACACGAAATTACAACATAAAAGTAATAACAGATAAAAATAAAATGTTTATGATCCTGAAAAAAGTCAGTCCATAAGTTTGAGTAAATGCAATCAACAATAGAACAAGAATCAGCTTAATTTTTCAAGGAACTCCTCGAGAGAATAGAAGGAGTGACCCAAGAGGAAACTCTTCACTTTCGATTTGAAAGCGCGTGGATTACTGCTAAGATTTTTGAATTCGGGTGGTAACTTATTGAAAATGGATGCAGCAGTATACTGCACGCCTTTCTGCACAAGAGTTAAGGAAGTCCGATCCAAATGCAGATTTGATTTCTGCCGAGTATTAACTGAGTGAAAGCTGCTTATTCTTGGGAATAAGCTAATACTGTTAATACGAAATGACTGTAAGGAATATACAGGGTGTCCCAGCTATCTTGTCCACCCAAAATATCTCTGGAACAAAAACAGCTATTGGAAAACGACTTTCACTGGTATCAATGTAGGGCTGGGGCCCATGAATGTACATATTTGGAAACATTCTAAAACGAAAGCATATGTGTTTTTTAACACAAACTTATGTTTTTTTAAGTGGACATCCTATATTTTTTCTTCAGCAATCCATAGCACGACAAGGCACATACACAATGGCGTTGATTGCGTCGCAATATTCCCATTACATCCCGAGATATTGAGACGCGAAGTTGACGCTTGAAACACCCGACATGCGCTGCTAGCGCACGTCCTGAGGCTCAGGCGTGAACCCCATGCTGCCCGTAATCGCGATGTGATTGACATGTGTAATCACACCTCCATACTTATGAAGAGGTCCGAAACGAATAATACGGTCTGCTGCCATCAACTCTCATAAGCACATAATGGTTTCCCTCTGGCACGTTTTACGTATCTACGTACACAATATGAACCAGTACCGATCGGTGTACACCCTTCAGGTTGTCTTATTTATCCTGCACACCCAAAATAAGGTTTATCTAATGCGTTATATGGCCTATTGTGCCTGTCGCGCAGGGCCTGGCTCTACCTAGTCAAGTGTCCAACGTAGTTCCCACTACTGCCACAGTTACCACTTCGCCTTGTTTATGATTTGCGACCCATGCAAACTCCTGTACTCCACCACCCTCCGAGCATCTCATTTGTTGTTGCTTTGGCGTGCAGTACACCGCTTGCCAGTGTAGTCGTGCATCAGAGTAATCTAGTGACGGCACGGAGGTAGTACACATTGTGAATAAACGTTGTGTTGTGGAACTTATACTGTACAGTATAATTTACACACATGAAGATATGGTAGAAATGCTGCTGATCTATGGAGAATGTGCGTTGACGGGAAATACGTTATCAGATTGCTTGTTTGTTGATAGTACTGTTAGTGAACATTATGATTATTAAGTTAATATGTCTGTTTTCTACCCTACTCTACATACCTGTACTGTACCCTGTTGTAGGTGGACGAAATGCTGTTCAGGCAGAACGACTGTACAGAAGACAATTCCCTGACAAGCCATCGCCTTCGCGCCGGATGTTTGGTCGTCCCACATCTCGTCTACGTGAAACGGGAAGCTTAAATCCAAGACCTCGACATCGTCCTAGAACACGCACAGATGAACGTGCTGAAGTTGCTGTGCTCGCTACCATAGCTGTGAATCCTCAAATCAGCACATGTCAAATTGAACGTGAAGTTGGTGTGTCGAAATCAAGTGCACAGCGTATTCTTAAACGTCATAAATTACATCCTTACCATGTTCATTTACACCAGGATCTTCATGGAAATGACTTCCGCAATAGGGTAACATTTTGTCGGTGGGCTCAGCAAAATCTTCTGACTAATCCAAATTTTTTTGCAGATGTTCTCTTTACCGACGAGGCATCATTCTCCAACAAAGGAATTGTCAATATGAGGAATATGCATTATTGGTCCGCAGACAATCGAAAATGGCTCCGTCAGGTAGAGCATCAACGTCCGTGGAAAGTTAAGGTTTGGTGTGGGATTATTGGAGATACCATTATCGGACCTTTCTTTATAAATGGCATCCAAAATGGCAGACAATACTCCAGATTTATACGACACAATCTTCCTGTTCTCTTGGACACCGTACCTCTGAACCGGAGAATGGTCATGTGGTATGAGCATGACGGATGCCCTGCACATGACGCCTTACGTGCACGACGACTTCTGAACCGTAAGTTCCCTGATAGGTGGATTGGACGAGGTGGCCCAGTTAGATGGCCTGCCCGATCTCCGGACCTTACACCGCTGGATTATTTTCTTTGGGGAGCAGTGAAGGATGCTGTTTACCAACATGAACCAACAACACCAGAGGACATGAAGCAACGCATTATTGATGCTTGTACAGCCATCAAAGAGGAAACAGTAGTACGAAGTAGGGCATCCTTCATCCGCAGAGTGACCCTATGTATGAGAGCCAATGGGCATCACTTTGAGCATGAGATGTGAACGCTATGTTTAGTATGTAGTGCTGGTATCACAGTGGAAGTTTCTACAAAGGGCCATTTTACACAGTGATGTTAAGAAACATTTGTTTGCAACAATTTGTCATTTAACGCATTAGACAAACATAACATTGATAATTATGTGATAATAAAACTAATTGGTTAAACATGTTTACATTCATCTTCTATGTCCTACCTGAACTTCCCAAATCAAAACATTTTTACCTAAACAACGGTGAAACTTTTAGTCCACTTGCTCGTTTCACTAAAACCATCAACATGAATTTTACTGTTACGAGTGAATGATTAACTGTCACTTGCGCTAAATATACAGTAAAGTTTTAATGTTGAACGGCATTACCTTTTTAGTAACGGATTAACGATAAGCGAAGTTGACTTTGTGACTAACGTTGCGGTACACAGATATGTTACAGAACCGCATCAACCCTAGCCTATGGGATAAATACCTGCTGGAATGTACGACGTTAATGCAGGATGGCAGCAGACCGTATTATTCGTTTCGGACCTCTTGATAAGTATGGAGGTGTGATTACTCATGTCAATCACATCGCGATTACGGGCAGCATGGGGTTCACGCCTGAGCCTCAGGACGTGCGCTAGCAGAGCATGTCGGGTGTTTCAAGCGTCAACTTCGCGTCTCAATATCTCGGGATGTAATGGGAATATTGCGATGCAATCAACGCCATTGTGTATGTGCTTTGTCGTGCTATGGATTGATGAAGAAAAAATATAGGAGGTCCATTTAAAAAAAAACATAAGTTTGTGTTAAAAAACACATATGCTTTCGTTTTAGAATGTTTCCAAATATGTACATTCATGGGCCCCAGCCCTACATTGATACCGGTGAAAGTCGTTTTCCAATAGCTGTTTTTGTTCCAGAGATATTTTGGGTGGACAAGATAGCTGGGACACCCTATATATATATATATATATATACATATATATATATATATATATATATATATATATATATATATATATATATATATATATATATATATATATATATATTGAGAGGCCAATGTCAAAATACTCAGACTCGTGAACAGGAGTCGACAAGAGGTTCGTGAAGTTACACCACTTATTGCCCAAACCGCCCGTTTCTGAGCCAAAATTATCATTTTAAAATGGGAAGAGTTATCCCAAAATATAATACCATGCGACATAAGCGAATGAAAATAAGCAAAGCAGACTAATCTTCGTGTTGAACGATCACTCACTTCAGATACCGTTCGAATAGTAAAAATGGCAGCATGAAGTCTTTGAACAAGAACCTGAACGTGGGCCTTCTGTTCAGTTTCACTAATCATATGCCCATTCTGTGAAATCAGAACGTCAGGTTTTGTTGAACTGCGTGTCAGAAACGGTAAAAACCGAATCTTACTGTGATTTAGAATTAGTTTATTTTCTATAAGCCATGAACTTAGGTCATGAACTGCACTATTTGACACCGAGCCAATGTTGCACACAACATCCTTTACCACCAAGCTAGTGTCATCAGCAAACAGAAATATTTTAGAGTTACTTGTAACATCATTTATACAAATAAACCAGTGCTCCAACACTGATCCCTAGGGCACCTCCACTTGACCGTACCCCACTCAGACCCAACATCACAGCCATTCTCAACATTGTGAATAATGACCTTTTGCTGTCTGTTGCTAGAGTAAGAGGTGAACCAATTGTGTGCTACTCCCCGCATTCCATAAAGGTCCAACTTCTGGAGCAATATTTTGTGATCAACACAATAAAATGCCTTACTTAAATCATAAACTATGCCTAGCGTTCGAAAACTTTTGTTTGACCTATCCAGTACCTCACAGAGAAACGAGAATATAGCATTTTTAGTTGTTAAACGACTTCTAAAGCCGAACTGTACATTTGATAACAAATCGTGTGATATAAAATGATCAATTATCATTACATACACAGCCTATTCAATAACTTTAGCAAACACTGATGACATATAAATAGGTCTAAAATTATCTACGTTATCCCTGTCTCCCTTTTTATATGAGCGGCTTTATTACTGAGTACTGAAATCGTTCAGGAAACTGACCATTCCTAAAGGAAAAAAATTACTAATATGACTAAATGCAGGGCTAGCGTGAGCAGCTCAGTAATTTAATATTCTGTTAGTGTTTTCATCATAACGACGAGAGTCCTTAGCCTTCAGTGATTTAATTATTGACTCAATCTCACCCGTGTCTGTACCACAGAGGAGTATTTCAGACATCAATCTCTGCAAGCCATTTGCCAGGAAAGTTTTATGATTCCCTGTAGAAACTAAATTTTTATTTAATTCACCAGCAATGCTCAGAAAATGATTGTTAAATACCGTACATATATCTGATTTATCACCAACAGAAATATTTTTACTACGAACTCACTCTATATCGCCAACCTTGTGCTGTTGACCAGACACTTCCTTCACAACTGACCATATGGTTTTAATTTTATTCTGTGAATCAGCTGTCCTATTTGCATACCACATTCATTTTGCCTTCCTAATAACATTGTTAAGTCCTTTACAATACTGTTTGTAATGGGCTACTGCAGCTTGATTGTGACTACTTCTAACATTTTGATATAATTCTACATGATATCCTAAGCCCATTAGTAAGCCGCCCTGGGTGCCTATTACTGCTAGTACCCCACTTAGAACGTTCTAATGGAAAGCAGCTCTCAAAAAGCATGAGAAATGGGTTAAGGAAAGCATTATATTGTCACCTATGTTATCGGCACTATAAACATCCTGCCACTCTTCTTCCTTGACAAGGTTTAAAAAACTCTCTATTGCTGTTGGATTAACTTTCCTACCTAGTTCGTAACTACATGTGACATTTGTTTGCGTACAAAAGCCTTTTAGTGTAAAAGTTTGTGCATCATCGTCTGAAAGGTCATTCACCTTTTTACTAACATAATGCCCATCTAATAGTGAGGAATGAATAAAAATATTTTCTATGGCTGTGCTACTGTTCCCCTGCACCCTAGTTGGAAAACACACAGTCTGCATCAGTACATACGAATTTAGGAGATCTACCAACATCCTTTTTCTTGCAGCATCATACAGAAAATTTATATTTTAGTCACCACGTATAACTAATTTCTGGTACTTCCTATAAAGTGAATCAAGAGCCCTCTCTAGCTTGAGCAGAAATGCTCTGAAGTCAGAGTTAGGGGACCTATAAGCAACAGCAATTTTAAGTTTAGTTTCACTAAATTGAACTGCCTCGCACAACATTAAAATATCTGTTCTCTATGGACTCAAATGGAATACTGTTTTTTACGTACATAGCCACTCCCCTACCCCGCAACATACTCATTGAAAATTGACGTATATATACCAAATTTTAAATTTATGGTCATGTATGCCGCCACGCCCCCTATATTTATGTTACAGAAACCAGTATTATTTCGAAAAGAACTGCTATACTCGCTCTTCACGGTTGATTCACCGTGAGTGGACAGAGTGGAGTTGGCCCTCTACATGGATGAAACTGCTCTGTTCACTCGCAGTATGAATGTGCACCGCCTCCAGCAGCCTTTGAAGTACTTATTGCTTGTGCCACCAAAAGGGGCGTCTCAGATTTAATGATACAGGGTACTTATAAATGTTGGAAAAATCGAAAATCTTTATAACTTTATTAAATTCTATAGTCTTTCCTGATTACATTGATATATACATTATAGCGTTTCAAATGAAAAATGATCTATATATATACGAAATTATAAAGTTACGGTCATGCACGCTGCCACGTCCGCTTTATTTCTGTTACAGAAACCGGTATTATTTCGAAAAAAAACTGTGAACTTTCTGTTTCCAGTGATTTATGTATGATACGTTGTAATATGTTTGTAACAGCGCAGGTTTCTAGTGTCTATGAGTGATTATCTTTGCTAGTATTTGCATTTGTTTCGCTGCAGCAGTTTGTTCACGTGTTATTGAATGTTTGTTGCCAAGGTGCTACATATATTTGTGGAAGTACATATCCTTTACTGTGCAATAAATACTAACTATGCCACGCATCAAGAAATTCAATAAAAGGAAATTCTGTGGTAACCAGTTCACAAACAGTGCAAGCCACACTATTAAAAGCAACCTACGTATCAGTTCTTCAGGGAAGAAACTCCCACATGGCATGCCTCCTGGTGATTCAAAATTTTGCGTTAACAGTGACGGCGTTTGTAGTGGATTTGTTGTTGTTGATTTGGCTCAAATGGCTCTGAGCACTATGGGACTTAACTTCTGTGGTCATCAGTCTCCTAGAACTGAGAACTACTTAAACCTAACTAACCTAAGGACATCACACACATCCATGCCCGAGGCAGGATTCGAACCTGCGACCGTAGCAGTCGCGTGGTTCCGGGCTGAGCGCCTAGAACCGCTCGTCCACCGCGGCAGGCTGTTGATGTGGGCATCTTATCTATTTTGATAAAGGATGTGGCGAAATGTAAACAATGTGATGGTGTATGCTGTCTGGAAATAACTGCACAACAAAGTAGCAGGGGGGGGGGGGGGGTTAGCGTCAGAATTAGCTATTCTGTGTAGATCCTGCAATAAATGTACCTCGAAAATGACTTCGAACATTGTGCATAATTCATATGATGTGAATTTGAAGTTAGTGTATGCAATGCGTGCAACAGGAAAAGGAAAAAAGGCTGTCCAAACGTTTTGTGGTTTGATGAACCTCCCACCTCCTCCCAGTAGGTTCAGCAAGTACATAAAAATACTTTTAGGTGCCTTGACGGTTGTGTCTAAAGCATCTATGAAACGTACATTAGAAGAAACTGTAAGTATTAGTGGAACCAGGGACATTGATGTTGCACTTGATGGTACATGGCAACGTCGAGGACATCGTTCCTGGAATGGTGCTGTAAGTGCTACTTCTCTGGAGAATGGAAAAGTTGTTGATCTTGAATGCTTATCTAAGTACTGCCACACCTGCCATGGTAACACTGAAGGACATATTGAACATCACTGTTCTAAGAATTATAGTGGTTACAGTGGAGGTATGGAATGTGGTGGATCTCTACAAATATTTAAGAAGTCGGTGCTCGTTTGTAAAGTTAGATATACGAAGTACCTAGGCAATGGGGCGTCTAAAGCTTTCAATAAAATTAATGAGTTCAGTGTTCATGGTAATACCTTGTTAACAAAACTGGAGTGTTGTGGACAAGTGCAAAAGAGGATGGGTGCTACATTGAGGAAGCTATGAAGAGAAATGAAAGGAAAGTCGGCATCTGATGGAAAATCTCTGTCTGGCCGAGGCAGATTGACAGAAACTGAAATAGACCTTCTTCAGAGTAATTATAGACTGGCCATTAGACGACTTGCACCTCTGAATGATGTTACAGCAATGAGCAAAGCTGTATGGGCCTCCTACTTTCATAAGTTGTCCACAGATGACCACCCTGTCCATGGACTTTGTCCTAAAGGAGCAGATTCTTGGTGTTGTTACAAAAAAGCAAAAGAAAGTGGTCAAATATACCGTCATAAGCATTCTCTTCCTGAGTCTGTTATGAATGAAATAAAACCAATTTTTAGAGACCTGAGTGACCCTGTTTTGCTTAGTAAATATCTCCATGGGGGCACTCAGAATACAAATGAAAGTTTCAACCATTGCATATGGGAAAGATTACCCAAGGATGCTTTTGTAGGATTGAATACATTAAAAGTTGGTGTACTAGATTCAGTTATATGGTTCAATGATGGAATGATAGGAATGTTGGAAGTCCTGAGAAATTTAGGCGTAAAATGTGGTTCTAATATGGAAGATCAATTCCTTACGTGTGACAGACAACGGCTGCATGAAGATGTAAGATTCGCTCTTCAAGTTACTAAAGAAGCAAGAAGTGCTAAAAGGAATGCCAAGAGGAAGCTTGAAGATGAAGAAATGCTGCAGAATGAAGACTGTGCTTCAGGAATGTTCTGAGGCACAGTTTAATTGGCCCCATATCTTTATTCGCAAAATCTCGCAAGTTGTATTTTTGAGAATTCAGGTACAAATATTTCCTAAAGTTTTTAAGGATTGGTCTAATTTTTTTCTGTAACTTGGAATAGCCCATACTTATGTAGTAGACCTAAGCTTTATTGCAAAATCAACCAAATTACAGAAAAAATATCATTTTTATCAGGAAATAAATTATAAAAATTAAAATGTAAGATGTGATATTTTTATCCTTGTAATATACATAATAGGTGGAATTAAATAGGTCTAGTACCTCAGCCAGCATGTCACGCATATCTGGTAAAAATTTGGTGACCTTCAAATGTATAACATTGGATTAAATGGTACCTCAATTTGAGGAAGCATTTTGGAAAAAAAAATTGCGTCAGTTTCTGTGTAATTTTTAATAGCTCTAAGCAGTTTCAAAAATATTTAAAATACTTCTAATTTGTTTAGAAAGTGTGCTGTATTACCTGATATCAACAAAAAATCTGTAAGACATATACATTATAGACACCGACTGAAAGAAATAGGTGTTAAATTTCGCAATATATATATCCGGAAAAGTACCCTGTATCCTTAACGCTGGTAAGAGCCAGGTGGTTACCTTCACAAGACGGGAGGTACCCCCTTCACATCGGGGGAAGCCCTATCCTGTGGTCCAAAACTGCGACAAATCTCGGTGTGCGAATGGACCAGCGGCTTACCTGGGTCCCACATTTTCAATGGTTCAGGAACAGGGCCATAGGGAGACTTTGCGCCCTATACCCCCTGCTGAATCCGGAGTCGGCCTTGCCTCCCCATCACAGCATCACACTGTATCTGGCACCGGTGCGCCCAGTGTTGAAGCATGCGGCCGTGGTGTGGACAATGCCGCCGACTGCTGGATACAGGATACTCCTGGACACAGCCTTCTGAAATGCCTTCACGAAAGAAGACAAAGTAAATATTCTAGAATTCGAATCAAGAACAGCTGCCAACATGAGCAACGTAGAAGTAAATATCCCCGGAGTAGTGAAACAACTTAAATCACTTAATAAAAACAAGTCTTCTCGTCCAGACTGTATACCAGTTAGGTTCCTTTCAGAGTATGCTGATGCATTAGATCAGAATTTACAATCATATACAACCGTTCGCTCGATGAAAGATCCGTTCCCAAAGACTGGAAAGTTGCACAGGTCACACTAATATTCAAGAGAAGTAGTAGGAATAATGCATTTAATTACATCTACATCTACATCTACATCTACATTTATACTCCGCAAGCCACCCAACGGTGTGTGGCGGAGGGCACTTTACGTGCCACTGTCATTACCTCTCTTTCCTGTTCCAGTCGCGTATGGTTCGCGGGAAGAACGACCGTCTGAAAGCCTCCGTGCGCGCTCTAATCTCTCTAATTTTACATTCGTGATCTCCTCGGGAGGTATAAGTAGAGGGAAGCAATATATTCGATACCTCATCCAGAAACGCACCCTCTCGAAACCTGGCGAGCAAGCTACACCGCGATGCAGAGCGCCTCTCTTGCAGAGTCTGCCACTTGAGTTTGTTAAACACCTCCGTAACGCTATCACGGTTACCAAATAACCCTGTGACGAAACGCGCCGCTCTTCTTTGGAAGAGGCCCATATCATTAACGTCGATATGCAGCAGGATTTTGGAACATATATTGTGTTCGAACATTATGAATTACCTCGAAGAAAACTGTCTATTGATACACAGTCAACATGGGTTTAGAAACCATCGTTCTTGTGAAACACAACTAGCTCTTTATTTGCATGAAGTGTGGAGTGCTATTGACAATGGATTTCAGATCTATTCCGTATTTCTGGATTTCCGGAAGGCTTTTGACACTGTACCACACATGCGGCTTGTAGTGAAATTGCATGCTCATGGAATATCGTCTCAGTTACGTGACTGGATTTGTGATTTCCTGTCAGAGAGGTCGCACTTCGTAGTAATACACGGAAAGTCATCGAGTAAAACAGAAGTAATTTCTGGCGTTCACCCAAGGTACTGTAATAGGCCCTTTGCTGTTCCTTATCTATATAAACGATTTGGGAGACAATCTGAGCAGCCGTCATAGGTTGTTTGTAGATGACGCTGTCGTTTATAGACTAATACGATTCAGAAAAAAAATTGGCAGTTGACCATAAATAAAGAAAAGTGTGACGTCATCTATATGAGTGCTGAAAGGAATTTGTTAAACCTCGGTTACACGATAAATAAGTCTATTCTAAAAGCCGTAAATTCAACTAAATACCTAGGTATTAGAATCACGAACAACTTAAATTGGAAGGGACACATAGAAAATGTTGTGGGGAAGGCTAACCAAAGACTGCGTTTTACTGGCAGCACACGTAGAAAAGGTAACAGATCTTCTAAGGAGACTGCCTACACTACGCTTGTCCTCCTCTTTTAGAACATTGCTGTGCGGTGTGGGATCCTTACCAGATAGGACTGACGGAGTACATCGAAAAAATTCAAAGAAGGGCAACACGTTTTTTATTATCGCAAAATATGGGAGAGAGTGTCACAAAAATGATACACGATTTGGGCTGGACATAATTAAAAGAAGGCCTTTTTCATTGCGACGGAATCTTCTCACGAAATTCCAATCACCAACTTTCTCTTCCTAATGCGATAATATTTTGTTGACACAGACCTACATAGGGAGAAACGATCACCGAAATATGCGAAATCAGAGCTCGGGAAATGAGAGCTCGTACGGAAAGACATACGTGTTCGTTCTTTCCGCACGCTATGCGAGATTGGAATAGTAGAGCACTGTCAACGTGATTCGATGAACCGTCTGCCAGGCACTTAAATGTGATTTGCAGAGTATCCATGCCGATGTAGATATACATACTCTCCCTACAGCGGGTGCAAAACAAGGCTCTAAAGCTGGCCCTGCGCCTCCCCCGGTTCTATCCCTCCACCTTTCTGCATGAAGATACCGGACTTCTGACGTTGCGCGATCGTTTTTGGCTCATTGCACATCAGTTCTATGAAAAAGCCGGTCGCTCCCGCAACCGGCTCACCCAGGGACTGGGCCACCAACCACACCTGTTGCGGGAGAGACCCACTTCCCGCCGGCCGGTGTGGCCGTGCGGTTCTAGTCGCTTGAGTCTGGAACCGCGTGACCGCTACGGTCGCAAGTTCGAATCCTGCCTCGGGCAAGAATGTGTGTGATGTCCTTAGGTTAGTTAGGTTTAAGTAGTTCTAAGTTCTAGGGGACTGATGGTGCTCAGAGCCATTTGAACCATTTAGACCCACTTCCTAACAGCCCCAGTTAACACCCCATCAACCAAGACCACCCCCACAACCGACAGTACATTACCTTCCCACATAGTTAGGTCCTGCAGGCACAGCAAGCAAGCGCTTACCCTGCCCCCACACGTGCCTTAGGACGGCACGTTAGTCATACAGACAGCGGTGTTAGTGTGTGGGTGCGAACCTTTACTATAGATAGGAAACAGACACCATTAGTGACAGTGCGTGTTGTGTATGAGGATGAGTCAAGTGAGAACCTTAAATTTGTAATAACAAATCGAAATTTCGCGCCGTTATCCTGAAAGTTGGTAAGTGTGCTACAAACAGCGTGCAGAATGGCCTGTACGTGGCACCATGCTGCAGATGCACACATATCGTCGCAGTATCAGTATAAAAATGGCCGCCCCACTTGTGACTTGCACCAGGGAAGAACAGCGTTCTGTTATTCGGTTTTTTGATGGAGTGAAACATATTGAAATTCATCGACGAATGAAGGTTCAGTATGGTGATGCATGTTTGTCACAGCAGCAAGACTGCGAATGGAGTATGAAGTTCGCAAATGGTGTGACTTCAGTGGAAGATGCTCCTCGTCCAGGTCAGGCACAACGAGTTGTGACTCCACAGAACATTGCAGCAGTTGAAGCCACAGTGAAGGAAAACCGCAGAATGACACTGGATGACATTGCAGCATGTTTATAGATTAGTTATGGGTCAGCACACCACATTGTGCCTGATGTGCTCCAGTTTCACAAAGTGTCTGCAAGATGGGTGCCACGGCAGCTGACTCCTGAAATGAGAGAACGATGTGTTGATGCTTGTGAAGAACTTCTTCGGCGCTTTGAACGAGAAGGTGATGACTTCGTTGCAATAATCGTTACTGAGGACGAAACCTGGGTTCACTTCCACCAAACGGAAACGAAGAGAGCGAGCAAGGAATGGCGCCATTCCTCATCACTAAAACCAAAGAAGTTTCGAACAGAACCATCAGCAGGGAAGGTTATGCTGACTCTCTTTTGGGGCAAAAAAGGCGTCATTTTGGAGAATTACATGCCTAGAGGGACCACTGCCACCAGTGCATCATACACAGGTCTCCTAAAAAATCATCTGCGGCCTGCAATCAAATCGAAGCGACGTGGATAGCTGTCAGCAGGTGTCCTTTTGCAACATGACAATGCAAGGCCCCACACTGCCCGTAAAACAGTTGCAACAATCACATACCTGCATTTTGAGTGTCTTCCTCATCCATCATATTCACCAGACCTTGTCCCAAATGATTTCCATATGGTTGGACCACTCAAAGACGCAATGGGAGGAAAGAAGTTCCGTTCTGATTAAGAGGTACGCCACGCGGTGCATGAGTGGTTGCGCGGACTACCAAAACAATTTTTTTAAAGGAATTTATGCACTTTGTAAGCGCTGGAGGACTTGCATTGAGCGTGGGGGAGATTATGTTGAAAAGTGATACAGCTTTGTACCACTTCTGCACAATAAATAATATTTAAGGTTTTCATTTGACTCACCCTCGTACGTAAACCGCGATTGTGGCAAGGCCACATGGAAGACATTTATCGTGTGATAAAAAAGCGAAAATCTGTGCGTACTAGGAAATGGGGCCCTCTAAGCGTCAAATCGCCAACACGGCGAACCGATCAAGTACAGTGATTGGTAATTTCGTTCCGTTGGGCAGAAGGGAAAATACGGACAAAGTAGAAAATTATCTGAGTTATCTAAATGGTTACTTTCGCACAAAGCAAGGGCCACAAACCGTTATTTTTCTCAACTTGGTGCTGATTTACAATTGCCAGTAACTGTCAGATGTGTACGACAAATTTTATTACAAAATGGTTCAAATGGCTCTGAGTACTATGGGACTTAACATCTATGGTCATCAGTCCCCTAGAACTTAGAACTACTTAAACCTAACTAACCTAAGGACATCACACAACACCCAGCCATCACGAGGCAGAGAAAATCCCTGAGCCCGCCGGGAATCGAACCCGCGAACCGAGGCGTGGGAAGCGAGAACGCTACCGCACGACCACGAGATGCGGGCGTTTATTACATTCCAAATACCTCGAAGTCGAGAAACGACAGCAGAAACCTGCTCTAACAAGGGAAAGGTCAGACGTGTCATGTCGAAACATGTGTTGCTTTTCTTACCACTGTGAGTTAACATTGCAAGAAGTCTGTATGCAGAATTTTAGCTGCTGACATGACCTGGAAGTCTGTAAACAATTTTCTGAAGTAAGACATTATTGTCGCACGGTTTCCGCGCTTATAACTGCCTCTCGTACAACCCTGACCTCTCTCGCTACGTTATACCAACGCCATCTAGGGACAACGTGGCGTTAGCTATGCGCCGCTCTCTTGCCACAGCAGTGAGAGAGCTGATTCCCCCAGTGAAAGCGATCGTATGATAATGAAACATTCGTTGACAAATATGGCTGATATGTTATCTACAACATTCTTTCCAAAAATCTATGAAATAGACACAAATAAAAATAAGGTTCAGAACACGTCAAAATTTTATTTCTTGCAATTACCGCAAAAATGCAAAATATTGATACAATGTTCAAAACATAGTTTTTTTGTGCACCAAGAACATACAAGCAAAGACGACATATGACAGCCCTGCGAATCACAGACGTTGTTAGATGTCCGTAGACAAAATTGGGCTGGTGTTAGGAATGAATCAGGCCTAGTATCAATATATTTCGAGGAGTGCCACGCATATTTAATCAAATTCTGAAACCGTGGGGAGGAAAATTGATAATGTACTACTGATTGCAGCTTGAGAATATTGTCACGGTGATAGACAGGAAATTGCAGTGATCTGCACACAATAATTTTCTCTGTTAGTTTTCTGTAAAATTCCTTCCACTGACGAAAAAATTCTCTGTCTAAAGGTTGAATTACGTTCGTCGTACCGGGTGGAATCTGAATTATCTCTATTTGTTCGCCAGGGTGGGCTCGAAATAGTCTTTAATGAATCAGACCTTTTATGACCTGACCACGAATCTAGAAGGAGAAGAGATTTGTTCCCGCAGAACGGAAGAAAAGCATGACGCATGAAAAGTATAACGTTTTCATTTCCCATCTTTCCAGACTTCGATGCGTCTACCACAAGAGTGTTTGGGTAGAACATTGTTCTTTTGACACGTGGTCCAAAACGTCCAGTTGGTTCTCGAAGACACACATATAGTTTAGGCAGCAATGAACCATCCAGACTAATTATGGGCATTATAGTGTATGAATGGGTGAGTGCAGTCGTGGACTGCGCAATCGCCTCAATATGTTTTTCCCCTTTGAATGACAGTGTTCTTTTCGCACGCATTTCTTTTTGAAAACCTGACTGATGTGCACTGTACACGTACGATTCGCTAAAACTACCTATCCTATTTTTTGCATTCGTAAGAAAAGTTTCTGTCATATCGATTTGTGTCACTTCATTTTCCGACCTGTTTCTCGATACAAATTTTGTTATTTTTCTTGCCACAATTTTATGTGATTTTTTGAAGCGACTAATCCAACTTTGAGAAGCTGTAAATTCTTTAGCGCCTTACGCGTTGGCAATCTCTAATGCCCAATCAAGCAAAGTTGTATCGCTGACACTAAATGACTGTTGTCTGGCATCGGTAAATAGCTCAAAAAGTCGCGCATTTATCTCCGTCGCAATTTCCAGTCGACTCTTACGTCGTCCAGCGACTTCCTTTTTCCATCTATACAATTCACGCTCAGAACGGACAAAGCGATACTTATTTTAAACAGTACTGACACGTAGGTGTTTCTTACCACTTTCGTTCAACCAATACGTCACCGCTTTTTCTTTGTCTGATAACGTAATTGTAGTTGCTGGTGTTACTTTAGGAGATAATTGATGATGGTACGTGGCACTATCACTCGAAGAGTCTTCATGAGTTCAACTTTCGTCGGTGTTGTCGCCGTCTATAGATTCACAGTCTGCAATATCGAGTGTTTCTGTGGTTTCTAGCCACATGTCTGCGCCATTTACATGCTCGTCTAGAAGTTTAACAACCATGTCGCACAACACATAATCTTCACGCGTGTTTTCTGTTGATTGTTTCATTTGGCGTCTGTGGTATATCTCCATGGCAAGCAGCAAAACATTTGCAGGAATCACTATCACCTGTGAGGGGAGATTGAATGTTCACCGTAAAGTGGCTTGCGGAGTATAGATGAACATGTACAGAACATCTTTCACATCTCTAACCAGTTTCAGGACGGTATGTTTCGAAATACGTACCAGAAATTAAAAGGACGTGCATGCCACAGAAACGAATATTCGATTCCCCTTTCCACCAAAACCGTGCAGCGATATTCCTCTTTAATGAACGCCGCGATAAGACGGCCGCACTTCCCGACCATGCGCACAGCGCTCGCGACTCGCCATTTCCAGGGGTGGCCTGCCGTCACTGCAAGCGACAAGCAGGAAAAACAGCCATGTTCGTGATTATTTTTAGGTGACTTCCAGTTCATGTCAGCAGCTACAATTTTGCATACGGACCTTTTACACAGTTAATAACAGTGCTAAAAAAAGCAATACATGTTTCGGTATGACAAGTCTGACCATTCCCTTCTAAGACCCAAACATAAAGAAGCTACATTGGAGTTTGCTGAAACACACATTACATGGACTACAGAATAGAATAAAGTGATTTCAGTGATGGGAGGAAGTTTAATTTAGATGGACCGGGTGTATTTCAGTATTATTGGTATGATCTGAGAATAGAGTAGCATGTACGAATGAACAGAAATCTTGGTGTTGGAAGTGTTACGATTTGGTCACCCTTCTCCAATTAAAGTAAGTCACACATTGTTTGACTGAACATTAGAATGAACTATAACATGTACACTGAGATTCCACAGACTGAATTGATTGGAATGTACGACTATTTAGGGCACATGAGTCTAAAGTTTCATGAAGATAATGCATCTGTGCATGTTTCTGCTACAAACAAAAAGTGGCTTGAACATGAATATATGGATGTTTTGCATTGGCCTGCACGTAGTTGGGACTGGAACCCCGTATAGAACCTTTGGGGAATACTTGCAAGGAGCGTTTATCGCTATGGAAGAAAATTTGGGGCCGAATGGGAGCTGAAAAGAGTGATACTAGAGGAGTGGGCGGCAATTTCCACCAAATTTGGTGGTACACATTATCGCTTACTGTCTGGGAAGACACTCACCTATGGAAGCGGTGGGGGGGGGGGGGGGGAGGCTTAAAAAGTAGTGTAGCTCCAATACCGATACTTTAGTCGTCCAGTATTTGATACTGAGAGCACTTAGAGACTTTCAACAAGCTTTGCACTTAATTTCAAACCATTATCCCACGTCTTTTTTCTGACAACCCCCACAAAATGATGAAAGGAAAACAGTCTATCGCTTAGTACATTTTCACTATTCATGCAGTAAAACTGTCGCACGAAGCATGACATTTTAGAGTATTACTTCTTTACTATCAATGGTACTCGCGACACATTTTGCAGCCATCAATCACATGTACTAATGAATGCACTAGCAAAATTATGTCATTGTACGACATGTAGTTCAGGAGACATAACATCACAAACATTGACATGAGTGAAAAAATACCGCAACATGGATAACGTTTTAACTGTATTCTCAGAAAATTTCAGGGACAGTATCCACATATATCGCCGAATGTACCTACATAAATATATTGTTGTACTACACATAATTCAGGAGATATGACGGAAAATACTGTGATGCCTGAAAAACTGCCGCATCATGTAAGACGTTTAAATTTTTAATTTGTTCCTACCAATTTTATTTGCAACACTTTTCGAGGACTGTATCCACATTTGCAGCTGAAAGTGCCTGCAAAAATATATGGTAGTAAGACACGAAATATGACGTCAAATACAGAGATATGTGAAAAACTTCCGCGCTGGAGATATAGGTGAAATATGTGTACAAATAGGTGTGAAATATATTGAATTTACGTAAAACATATTTAACATTCGCGTACGCAGGTAAAGTCACCGGTAAAAAGCTCATCCTAAGCCTATGGAACTATTTCAGCGAATGTGGAACACATATTAGTTACGATCTGGAAACAAATACTTTGAGGGTACGAACCACAACCCTTCTCTTAGGGTGAGCGTGATACAGTAGAGAGAGAAGAAGAGAGGAAGAGATGGGTAGAGGGGGAGGAGCAGATGGACAGAGGGAAGGGGCAGATGGACAAAGGGGAGGAGCAAATGGAAAGAGGGAGTAGGACGGAGGAGATGAACAGAGAGAGGGGCAGAAGATGAAGAGAATGCTGGGTGGTGAGGGGGTTGAGGTGGTGGATGGAGGAAGCGTGCACTAGATGGACATTCGGTGAGGGTGAAGGAGGATATGCACAGAGAGAGGGAGATGGAAGAGAGGAGAGTTGTAGTAATAGAAGTTAAGGATGGGTACGTATCTGGGCAATGCCAGTTTTGAGTAAAAAGCATCAGCAGCAGTGGCCGAAGACTTCCAGCATAAGATGTCACGACATTCTGTCAACGGCGTTCTCAAAGAGGATGGAGGAGCAAACAGAGGTTGAGGGCATTCTCTAGCCTTTGGGGTAGGAAACTGCCCCCTAATTGTGGATTCATCAACAACGATCAACGGCAGGAGGATGCAAATGGCAATCGATACCACTGCTTTTAAAACACTTAAGGTATAACCACAGGGCGTGTGCCCTTTCATTGAAACGTTTCATGATGATCTCTCCACTGGAATAAGATTCCGTGTTAGTCCCCCATTCCGACTCCCGGGAGATGACTGCTAAGGGGAAGGTGACTAAGAGGGAAAAGATTGATAAACTGACGAAAGGGTAACATTTAATGAGTCGTGTATGCAACAGCCAGAGATTTGAAGATGGCAGGGAAGCTAGAAAATCTAAAAAAGAAAATGTTAATACTCAGTCTAGATATAGTGTGGATCAGTGAAGTGAAATGGAAAGAAGGCAAGGATTTCTGGTGCGACGAACATAGGGTAATATCAACAACAGCAGAAAATCGTATAACGAGAGTAGGATTCTTTATGAATAGAAAGGTAGGGAAGAGAGTGAACTGGTGTGAACAGTTCAGCGATAGGTTCGTTCTCATCAAAATCGACAGTAAGCCAACGCCAACAACAATAATTCAGATATACATGCCGACGCCGCAAGAAGAAAATCAGGAGACAGAGAAATTATACGAGATTGTTGAATGGGTGATTCAGTTCATTAAGTGAGATGAAAATCACATAATCATTTGGTATGCGAATGCGGTTGTAGGAGAAGGAGCAAAAGAAAGGGTGACGGGTGAATATGGACTTGCTAGTAGGAATGAAAGAGTAGAAATACTAACTGAGTTCTGCAATAAGTTTCAGATAGTAATACGGAATCACAAGAGGAGGAGGTATATGTAAAAAAGGCCCAGAGAGACTGGAAAATTACATTAGGAGTATAGTGTTGTTAGTCATAGATTCCGAAAACAGATATTGTATTGCAAGGCGTACTCTGGAGCAGATATAGAACCAGATCACAATTTAGTAATGATGAATAACAAACCGAAGTTTAAGAGCACAGTACGGCAGCATCAGTGTGGAAGCAAGTGGGATGCAGAAGTGCTGAGAAAGGATGAGACACATTCGAAGTTCACGAAAGATGTAGAGGCTGTAATAGGGAACAACACAGTAGGCAGTTCAGTTGAAGCGGAGTGGACATCTGTAAAAAGAGCAACAGCAGAGAACGAAACATCAAACTCACATATTAGGAAGGTAACTGTGAAGAAACCTCGGATAACAGAAGAAATACTTCAACTGATCGACGAAGGAAGGCAGTACGAGTATTTTCAGGGAAAGACAGGAATCACTTCGGAATTAACCAAATATGAACTACAGGGAGGCCAAGGTGAAATTGCCGCAGGAAAAATTTGAAGAAGAACAGGAATCACTTCGGAACCAACCAAATATGAACTACAGGGAGGCCAAGGTGAAATTGCCGCAGGAAAAATTTGAAGAAGAAGAAAAAGAAATGATCGTCAGGAGGACTGACTCATCGTGTAGAAAAGTCGAAACAACCTTTATTGAAATTAAAAGCAACGGCAGCAACCTTAAGAGTTGGGAATTTCACTGTCGAACGTAGAGGATGGAGCAGATAGATGGAAAGCTATATTGAAGATCTCCATGAGATGGAAGAATTGTGTGTTGACGTGATAGAAGAAGAACTCGGAGTCGATATGGATGAGATAGGGGATCCACTATTAGAGTCATAATTTAAAAGAGCTTTGGAAGACGTATGACGAAATGAGGCAGAAAGGATACATAACATACAATCAGAATTTCTAAAATCATTGCGTCAAGTTGCAACCAAACGACCATTCAGGTTGATGTATAGAATCCATGAGACTGACGACATAACATCAGAGTTTCGGAAAAACATCATCGACACAACTCCCCAGATGAAAGAGTTAATGAGTGCGAGAATTGTTGCACAATCGACTTTACTCTGATGCACCCTAGTTGCTGACAATAATAACATACTGAAGAATGGAAACCAAAATTGAGTACCTGTTAGACTGCGATCAGTTTGGCGTTAGAAAAGGTAAAAACACCAGAGGTAGTACTCACGGTGGGCTTGATAGTAGAAGCGAGACTGAAGAAAAATCAAGACACGTTCATAGGATTTGTCGAACTGGAAAAGACGGTGAACTATGTAAAGTGGTGCAAAATGCTCGAAATTGCAAGCCAACATCTCAAAGATGTTCGGGCTCACATGCGGTTCCTCTTCGTCGAAATGTCGTGGCCCAAACTTGTCTGAGGGTTGAACCGAACGTGTCGCATTACATGCCCTAAATTAGACACTTGTGAACCTTTGAGCCGGCCGCGGTGGCCGTGCGGTTCTAGGCGCTGCAGTCCGGAACCGCGGGACTGCTACGGTCGCAGGTTCGAATCCTGCCTCGGGCATGGATGTGTCTGATGTCCTTAGGTTAGTTAGGTTTAAGTAGTTCTAAGTTCTAGAGGACTGAGGACCTAAGGTGTTACGTCCCATAGTGCTCAGAGCCATTTGAACCATTTTTTTGATCCTTTGATTAAATTGTCTGGCTGATGGTAAGTTTGTGAAATACGAGGGTAAGTCAATTATTATCCTCAATTTAGTTATATTTTTGTTTATTTGGGTAGTACTGTCGTTTTAAGCTGATGACGCATTCTTTGTTTATTTGTTGTTATATCTTTGCAGTTTTCAAGCTGCTAGGTTAGTTTCGTTATCTCTGCTGTGTTGCTAATCATGACTACACCGCTATTTGCACCAAAGAAGAGCAACGTTCAGTGGTCGTTTTTGTGGTCGGAAGGCGTATCAGGGGCCGAAATTCATCGAAGACTTTCGGTACAGTATGGGAACAGTGTTTTGCCACAACGGAGTGTCTACGAACGGACTGAAAAATTCCGAAATGGTCGCAGAAGTGTTACGCACTATGAAGGAGCTGGACGACCGTTTACCGCCACAAATGAAGAAACCAAGGTTCTCTTAGACAGACGATTAACTATTGACGAAGTGGCACATCGTCTGCAAATTTGTCACGGTTCTGCCTACGAAATCACCTGCAACAGACTTGGGTAGTTTGTGCAAGATGGGTCCCAAAACAACTCACACAGTTGCATAAACAAACGCGCTTGGACATCTGCAGAAAACATTTGAATCGCTATGGTAACGAAGGGGACAACTTATTAGACAGGATCATTACTGGTGACGAAACATGGATCCATCATTACCAACCGGAGAGTAAACGGCAGAGTATGGAATGAAAACATCCAAATTCGCCGTGCAAGAAAAAGTTCAGGACCCAACCGGCCGCAGGAAAACTGATGCTTGCGGTTTTTTGGGACGCTAAAGGTCCAGTACTGGAACATTATGGGGAAAGGGGCACAACAATAAACAGTGTACGTTACAGTGACACGCTTACTGCCAGGTTAAAGCCAGCAATTCGAAGCAAACGCTGAGGATTGCTATTAAAAGGTATTGTGTTGTTGCACGACAATGCCCGTCCGCATACTGCTGCCCACACTCCTGAAACGCTCCAGAAACTCAAATTTGAAATACTGGATCATCCTCCATATAGTCCCGATCTTGTCCCTTCTGACAATCACTTGTTTGGTCCACTCAAACAGGCATTAAGTGGCCGTCGACTAGCCTCGGAGGAAGCAGTGAAAGAAGGGGTGCATTCCTAGCTCGCAGCTTAACCGAGAACTTTCTTTTATGAAGGCATCAGGAAGCTTGTACAACGATGGACCAAGTGCGCTGAAGCGCTAGGAAACTATGTCGAAAAATGATGTTCTTGTAAGTTTCCTATTTGATTACAATAAAATTTTATAACTACTTTGAGGATAGTAATTGACTTGCCCTCAGCCGGCCGCGGTGGCCGTGCGGTTCTAGGCGCTCCAGTCCGGAGCCGCGCTGCTGCTACGGTCGAAGGTTCGAATCCTGCCTCGGGCATGGGTGTATGTGACGTCCTTAGGTTAGTTAGGTTTAAGTAGTTCTAAGTTCTAGGGGACTGATGACCACAGCAGTTGAGTCCCATAGTGCTCAGAGCCATTTGAACCATTTTTTTGACTTGCCCTCGTACAAAGTTAACATAACATATAATAACAGTAATAATAATATCGGGAACTAAATTAACGACCCATAAATGATGTAGGCCACAAAGTTGCGATTTTGTTAGAATATTTTTTATTCAGAAAGCAAACTAATAGCGAAAGTGGTCGTATTTAGTGTTCCTGTTACACTCGAGCGCATATCCATTTGATATAGTTCGATCATCCACAGTCTCATCGCGAACTACAAGCCCAATACTCCACCTCGATATTTACAAGAAAAGTTTGAGTTCACACCAGGCACGAGGTTGCTCACCATTCAGAGACTAAGTCCCGCGATAACAGAATGCGAAATTTTCTAAGTTGTTTCACTTCCTAGCTGCCTAAAGGCCTACTGTACGCTTTCGTGTCTCAATCCCAACTGTACCCTTTGGTGTCTCCAGGCGAACTGTACGCTTTGGTGTCTGAACCAGAACTGTCCGCTTTGATGTCTCCAGCCGAACTGTCGTCTGCCCGTCCCCGGCCGCGTTTCCCGCGCGCCGAATATCCTCGCTCAATTGTCTAGTGCAGTTCCCTTTCCTGAAGCCGTCCATCTGATTGGCTACAGCTTATTCTGCATTACTTTACATTTTAACATATTTAAATAATCAAAGCTTGAGCACTTTCACATTCTAAATAAAGTAACAATAATATGCATTACATAATAAACGTTAAATTCTTTTACATAAAACCAATACAATTTCCTTCTTAACTTTGAATGTCACGGCCAGTAGCCTTGCACCCATGTGCTTTCTGATAAATAAATAAAGAACAAAAGTATCTATTATGCACTGAACTTTAAAACAAATATTCTATTACCTAATGATTCAGTAAGGTGTCATGCTGTCATCGTTCAACGTGTTTTGTGTGGAGGAAATGATGATCTCATGCTTAACTGAAAATACTGATAATTTAAATATACTATATCTTTTAAACAAATAAAGTTACAGAGTTGATATTTACAACGTTTGTCATTTTAATGATGCGCTTCTATATGAAATGTCGATCGTTAAGATCGACCAAAGCGTTCAAATTTTAGCATTCAGGTCTTTGTTAGCAAACTTGTTAATTTAACTTTAACAGTAAATCCTAAACTATTATAGATATGATCAATATTCAAGTTTAATTGGGATCACCATGAAAATTTATGGAGGATGACAGATTAAAATTACTGTGGCTTGATTCCCTGCACTGCTGCAGAATTAAATACACTCCTGGAAATTGAAATAAGAACACCGTGAATTCATTGTCCCAGGAAGGGGAAACTTTATTGACACATTCCTGGGGCCAGATACATCACATGATCACACTGACAGAACCACAGGCACATAGACACAGGCAACAGAGCATGCACAATGTCGGCACTAGTACAGTGTATATCCACCTTTCGCAGCAATGCAGGCTGCTATTCTCCCATGGAGACGATCGTAGAGATGCTGGATGTAGTCCTGTGGAACGGCTTGCCATGCCATTTCCACCTGGCGCCTCAGTTGGACCAGCGTTCGTGCTGGACGTGCAGACCGCGTGAGACGACGCTTCATCCAGTCCCAAACATGCTCAATGGGGGACAAATCCGGAGATCTTGCTGGCCAGGGTAGTTGACTTACACCTTCTAGAGCACGTTGAGTGGCACGGGATACATGCGGACGTGCATTGTCCTGTTGGAACAGCAAGTTCCCTTGCCGGTCTAGGAATGGTAGAACGATGGGTTCGATGACGGTTTGGATGTACCGTGCACTATTCAGTGTCCCCTCGACGATCACCAGTGGTGTACGGCCAGTGTAGGAGATCGCTCCCCACACCATGATGCCGGGTGTTGGCCCTGTGTGCCTCGGTCGTATGCAGTCCTGATTGTGGCGCTCACCTGCACGGCGCCAAACACGCATACGACCATCATTGGCACCAAGGCAGAAGCGACTCTCATCGCTGAAGACGACACGTCTCCATTCGTCCCTCCATTCACGCCTGTCGCGACACCACTGGAGGCGGGCTGCACGATGTTGGGGCGTGAGCGGAAGACGGCCTAACGGTGTGCGGGACCGTAGCCCAGCTTCATGGAGACGGTTGCGAATGGTCCTCGCCGATACCCCAGGAGCAACAGTGTCCCTAATTTGCTGGGAAGTGGCGGTGCGGTCCCCTACGGCACTGCGTAGGATCCTACGGTCTTGGCGTGCATCCATGCGTCGCTGCGGTCCGGTCCCAGGTCGACGGGCACGTGCACCTTCCGCCGACCACTGGCGACAATATCGATGTACTGTGGAGACCTCACGCCCCACGTGTTGAGCAATTCGGCGGTACGTCCACCCGGCCTCCCGCATGCCCACTATACGCCCTCGCTCAAAGTCCGTCAACTGCACATACGGTTCACGTCCACGCTGCGCGGCATGCTACCAGTGTTAAAGACTGCGATGGAGCTCCGTATGCCACGGCAAACTGGCTGACACTGACGGCGGCGGTGCACAAACGCTGCGCAGCTAGCGCCATTCGACGGCCAACACCGCGGTTCCTGGTGTGTCCGCTGTGCCGTGCGTGTGATCATTGCTTGTACAGCCCTTTCGCAGTGTCCGGAGCAAGTATGGTGGGTCTGACACACCGGTGTCAATGTGTTCTTTTTTCCATTTCCAGGAGTGTAGTTTTCATAGATATTTCCCTTTGTGGCCGATCTTAGGTCCGCCATATTTAACAGTGCTACATCCCCTTGGCCACAAAAGCCTACTACTGAGTTTCCCTATGACGTAGGTTCTCGTCTGCTTCACTCGCAGACTATAGCACTTAGGTCTCAACAGACAACAGACGCCTGCGAGTTTCCCCGTCTCGTGGTGAATCTGCGCCCTTTGTAGCATCCGGTCCTGGATAACAGGCTTCGTTTCACAATTCCTTAAGGTTGACTCTTTCGGCCATATACTTAAATGAGAGTGCAACGCTCGTGAACTCACAAAATTATAAGAGAAATAGAATAAATTATAGGAAAAGACTAGTAGTATACAATGTGTACAAGAAACAAGAGGGAAAGACTGGAAGAGAAAGAACGAAGTGCTCGAATTAAAAAATGACGTAAGAGAGGGATATGTCTTTCTTCCTTACTGCTCAATCTGTACATCGAAGAAGCAATGACGGAAATAAAAGAAACATCCAAGACTAGGATTGAAATTCAGGGTGAAAGGATATCTATGATAAGATTCGTTGATCACTTTGGTATCCTCAGTGAAAATGAAGAAGAGTTACAGGATCTGCTGAATGGAATGAACTGTCTAATGAGTACAGAATATGGACTGAGAGTAGACCGAAGAAAGACGAAGGTAATGAGAATAAGCAGGAGTGACAGTAGTGAGAAGCTTTTCAAAACTGCTGATCATGAAGCAGACGAAGTCAAGGAACCCTTTTACCTAGAAAGCAAAAGAATCCCTGACAGACGGAGCAAGGAGGACATAACAAGCAGACTAGCACGGGCCAAGAGGGCACTCCTGGCCAACAGAATTTCTTAGTATCAGACATAGACCTTAATTTTTTGTACAAAATTCTGGGAATGTACATTTGGAGCACAGAATTGTATGACAGTGAATTACGACCTACGGATAAACCGGAACAGAAGAAAATCGCAACATTTGAGATGTGGTGATACAGAAGAATATTGGACTTACAAGGTAAGGAATGATGAAGTTCTCCACACAGTCGACGAATATAGGTACCTGTGGAAAACACTGAGAAGAAGAAGGAATAGTACAGTGGGACCAACTACGAACATTAAGAATTCACTACACCATCTCCGCTTGGGCTTTCCTCAACTCTGTCACGTGTCTACCACTGTAGTCACGTTACCTTTTAAGGTGTAGACCACAACTCGACAACATTTACTAAAGTTTTAAATATTAAATTTTAAACAAATAAGATATGCCTCCAAATTTATTTGAATTTCATTATTCTACAGATTAATTTTATATATAGCTGAAATCATGTTTTTAGATAACTATTTTACGCTACAAATCCGAGTTGCAGGAAGCTAGTCAAGTTCATATCTTTAGCAAGCGGAAAAACGCTCCCCTTAGAGCACAAAAGGGCGAATATGTTCCTCTTCAAAAGACTGGCAAAAAAGAGGGGAAGCTGCAGCCAAAATCATCATTCCACCTTCCTCACCAAAAAGTTTGGCATGCGAACGTATTCGAGTTGTTTCACGTAGAAAATTTTAAATTTTTTTACCATGTCTCTCTTTGTAGCTAAATCTTCATACTCAGCATCTCCTTCTCACTGCCACAGCCTATATATGCCTCTCCCACTGCCCTCAATTCCTCCCATTGATTAACAGTATATACCACTGGCACTGTCTCTTCTCTCACTTACGCCGTCTCCTTTCGTCTTTCATTCAAACTGCCATTGTGTCCTCCATACCACCGCATTTCAATAATTCTGAGGGGCGGGAAATCCAACTTATCTTTTGCCCTATATCCACGTGTTTAAAATTTGGTACCAAAATGCGTCTTCCCCAATACCTACTTGTCAAAATTTTGACGGTTTGGGAGATTCCAGCCGCCCCCCCCCCCCCCCCCCCAAGTCTTTGCTCTCCACTCATACGTATTTTTCATTTCTAGTGTCTCCTCTCTCTTTTGCTCCCACTGCATCTATCTCCACTCATTTCCCTTTCTCTTTTACTGCCGCTGTCTCTCACTGACCGTCAATATCTCCTCTCTCTTTGGCTCCCACTGCTATTGTCTTCATCCATCACGTTTTTCCTTTCACCGATACTTGCTATCTTCCACCATCACTTTCTCTTCTCTCTTTCTCTCCCAATGACTCCTCTTTCTTACACCGTCACTGTCTCTCTGCTACTCTCTTTCAGCATAAAACAGCACTAATATGCTCGTATGTTAAATTTTTTCGCGAAAAAAGCAGAAAGAGGATGGAGGTATCTCGTTCCTCACTTTTCTGTCAATCTTTTAAAGAGTAACATACTAGCATTTTTTGTGCTCCGACAGGAGCATTTTTCCACTGGTTCCCTTCATTTCTCTGCTACAGCAGGTTGTGCTGCTTACATAAAACGAATTCCATGGTTCAATAAATTTTTGACAGTTTATATAATTCGACACTTTTATCTAATCTGTCACATATGAACAACAAGTAAGTGCGGGTAATATAAGGTCAACTACAGAACTCGTTTACGTTTTATTTTCCTGGATACTTTGCTCATCGGTCGCGATTCATTGAAAACGCCCCGCTTATGATTTATATCTTACTGGAGTAAAAATGTCATTAGAAGTGAGGGGCTCAGTTGTAAAACATGGTAAGTGACACTTTAGTGTATTAAAGTTATTAGATGTAAAGATTTATGAAAATATATTATATACCGGGTGATCAAAAAGTCAGTACAAATTTGAAAACTTCATAAACCACGGAATAATGTACATAGAGAGGTACAAATTGACACACATGCTTGGAATGACATGTGGTTTTATTAGAACAAAAAAAAGGTATTGCTAGACGCGTGAAAGATCTCTTGCGCGCGTCATTTGGTGATGATCGTGTGCTCAGCCGCCACTTTCGTCGTGCTTGGCCTCCCAGGTCCCCAGACCTCAGTCCGTGTGATTATTGGCTTTGGGGTTACCTGAAGTCGCAAGTGTATCGTGATCGACCGACATCTCTAGGGATGCTGAAAGACAACATCCGACGCCAATGCCTCACCATAACTCCGGACATGCTTTACAGTGCTGTTCACAACATTATTCCTCGACTACAGCTATTGTTGAGGAATGATGGTGGACATATTGAGCATTTCCTGTAAAGAACAACATCTTTGCTTTGTCTTACTTTGTTGTCCTAATTATTGATATACTGATCAGATGAAGCGCCATCACTCGGACATTTTTTGAACGTTTGTATTTTTTGGTTCTAATAAAACCCCATGTCATTCCAAGCATGTGTGTCAATTTGTACCTCTCTATCTACATTATTCCGTGATTTATTCAGTTTTGAAATTTATACTGACTTTTTGATCACCCAGTATTTACAATTCATTGTTTCTTCATATCATTATTAAAAATTTGAACATTAAGGATTGCACTGGTAGGGTTACAAAATGGAAATATTTTTATAATGTAATTAAATTCAGTAATTTTAAGGTGTGAAATCACTCATGCTGGTATTCAAATTTCTCTTTCACTGATTTCATCTTTTGCTTTGGATGTCTCAGCTATTTTTAACGCCTTGTAATAAGCATGACGAAATTCCAGTATGTAACTGTGAGAAGACAGAATATCATTCAGTTTCGTTGCCTCGATGGGTCATGGACCTCTGCGAAGAATTTGGAGACAGCATTTGAAGCTTTAAGAAATTGTGCTGGACGAACTCTTTGTCTTTTTAGTGATACAGCATTCATCTAACCACGGCATGAATTTTCAAGTTCCTGACTTGAAAACTCCATCTTAACAACATTCATAACTCCAAACTTTTCGCTATAACATGTTGTGCAAGTCTGGTTGAAATTGTTACGCATGTCTGTAATCTTTAACAAAATCATCTGCGGTCGTACGGTACACATTCAATGGATTCTTCTTCTAACACTTTTTGAAGACCTCTTTCCATTCCTTAGGCAAGAATAAACACTGACAATGATTCCGTAGATATTTCTTGACGACATAAAAATCACGTTCAGAAGGCAACATTGTATGCCCCACTTGCGGAAATGTGTGTGAGACAGCTTTGAATCTACCATTTGCTATGAGTTTCAACCATACTGCAACAATGGTCCAGTTTTTGATTTGGCCTCACTACTTTTCAGATATGGCTATCAACTTCTCTCCACGAATATCACGTCGCTCAAAGTGCTTCAGTGAACCACTGCCAGTTTCATTTGCTCCTCTGCCTGCAGCTCCTTCATCCCACACATAGAACTATCCTTGTTCTTCTGAACAAGATTGTATGTTGAGATTGTACCAGAATGGTTTCTTGTTGTAGAAAGCAAGGCAAGTTGAGAGTTTGGGGGTAGGTAGGACCTGCTGCAAATCAAACGTAATGACGTAAATACCTCCATCTTACTCTGACTCTTCTATATCGAGCATAATACCATTCCGTCCTGCTTTTGCTTTGCGCCGATGTAACTCAAGTTACCCAGATGAGGATTTTAATATGTTTCGGTCTTTCTCTGTTTCTGCCTTGTCCATTTTTATATTAAGGCGATCACGTCAGATTTACAATTTTAATGGATATTTTGTGATCTCCTACAAAAATCCGTCGAAATTTATCACTGGATAAGGGCGATTTCTGCAGTTGTGCACTCTTTTCTTGGCATTTATCATAACAACTTTCTATTGTGTTCTCCATGCTCGTGAATTTCCCGTTTGTACTGTCAACTATTTTTTAATGGCTTTCATATGTTGGGAGTTTAGTTATGGAATAACCGACACATTCAGTATCTGCATTTGAATACTTTTTCGATGACGCTAATGTTTGTCCTTTTCAGCTCCTGGGAAGTTTTACAGCCTTCTTTTATTTTGGATGATAACTATTCCAAACGGCCTCTACTGTTTTGTAGTCCACGAATATTAACTATCGCCGTCGTCCGCCCCCGGTAGCTGAATGGTCAGCGTGACGGATTGTCAATCTTCTGGGACCGGGTTCGATTCCCGGCTAGGTCGGGGAACTTAGTCCGTCCAGGGACTGGGTGTTGTGCTGTCCACATGATCATCCTATCATCCTCATCGACTGCAGGTCGCCGAAGTGGCGTCAAATTGAAAGACCGGCACCCGGCGAATAGTCTGCGCGACGGGGGGCCCTAGCCATACGATTAAATAAATAAAACTATCGCCGTCTTACAAATTTCAATGCATTTTCCGCTAGATGACAATCCATCACTCGTGATGGATTGTCAGTTTCCTTTGTTTTTATCTTTGTATCGGTTACTTGTTTGCAACCATGAACGTTGCGACGGGCAGTAAAATCCCGTGCCTGTTAGCACGGCCCGTTTGCACTGGTATTAGACGTGGCCGCCAACACAGCTATGAGGAAGACCGCTGCGGTATCGTGAAGGACGAATCTCAGGGAGTTAAAGAGTTAGCAATATGGAGCACCTACAGCGACGGTGCACCACGCAGCAAAGGAAATAAGTGTCGATTTTACGAGGGCTGCCCACAAAGTGATCCACCGCATTTTTTTCCTCAGCTACAAATGCGAAACGTTACTTTTTCTAGGAACGTTTCAAAATGGCGTCTATAGGAGATGTACGTTACAAGCAACGTGCCATCATTGAATTCCTCACTGCATAGAAAGAAACTGTGAGGAATATTCACAAACGCTTGTCAAAAGTCTGTGAAGCATCTGCTGTCCACAGAAGTACAGTTAAACGCCGGGCACGGAGGGTGCGGTCATCAGAAGGCGGTTTGGCGGAGCTCCACGATTTACAGCGGTCGGGTAGACCATCCACGGCTGTCACACCTGACCTAGTCCCTCGGACTTCCATTTCTTTGGGCCATGAGGAGGTGATTCACACAGTGAAGCACTGGCTCCGTCACCATGACAAGAATGGGTTCCGATAGGAGGAAGGCCATAGAACAGGATGGAGATTACGTGGAAAAATAGGGTGTGTAGCTAAAACACCATTCTTTCGTATGTGTAATTTTCCTTATTTTCAATAAAAAATTGTTTAAGAAAAAAAAGTGATGCATTACTTTCTGGGCAACCCTTGTAGTTATCTTGGTTTCGAGCCTATTAAGCTGTCCCTGTTCCTGTCTTTTGCCTGGATCATTTTTTTTTTCGTATTCTTTGGGTGTACTTTTCTCTTGATAAAATTTTAGTCATAGCAAAGAAACTTTCAGCCACTGAGGTTATCGAGCAACTTAGCGAGCAGGTAGAGAAATCACAGATAGAATAAATAAGCTCGGAGCGACAGAGAAGGAGCAGTAACATCCCAACCCACCCACCTTTGATCGTAGTGCTGTGGCATTGGTTATCCTGTTTACAGGTAAACAGAGGGAAGATGTTTTTATCTTTTTTGATAATTTCGCTACAGCAGCAGAATTGGGGGGATTAAGTAAGGAGCATTTATTAAGCATTGCTAGACTACAGTTAACAGAAGATGGTAGAGCACATGTTATGTTTAATGAGAATCTGAGGGACGGCAACACATTTAACAGAGAGATAACGATAGAAGAACAATGCAAGATATTGTCGGGAACAACTTACTACGATTTTTCGTAAGCGGGATGAATCGATTGAATGTTTCGTCTACGGTATTCGTAAAATCAATGTAGGTACTTTTGAGCCCCGGATGATGAGAGGATTAATTCGGTAATTTTGCGGGAAGCAGAGCGGAGGGTTCTTGACGCATTTTTGAGGGGTTGCAACCCGAAATATCAAGAAAGGTTCGCTTGGATTTCTTAAGTATTTCAGTGAAGCACTGGATATCGTACTATCGTTAGAGGAAATTGAGTCATTGACTAGGTCACGTGATCGTCGGGCAGAGTTTAGTATGGTCGTAAACTGTTTCCGGTGTGGTCAAAAGGATCATGCACAAACAGACTGCAAACAGCCACGTTGCAGGTATTGTAGGAAATTTGATCACTCGGATTGGCAATGTCGTAAGAGGAATCAGCAAAAACGGAAGTTTCAGTCGCAGGGTAGATCTTACAGGCAACAGTTGAACGGCGCAGGGGGCGGGGTGTTCACTGTGCCGCGCTCCCAGTAAGAGTTAGCGCGTGTAAGAAAACAGTGGCAGACTTCATTAATTAAAACTTCAGGGCTGAATTGCCGTGGTCCATATATAAAACCGCTTCTCCTTCCTGACGTTTCGTTGCCTACTGCGGGCAACATCTTCTTAGGTGAGTCGGTGACTGGCTGCTAGGCGCTGGAGGTCCCGCTTATATAGAGCGCTTAGATGGCGCCACCACTCATCACGTGCTTTCGACTTTAAAACTAGCTCTGGATATCTATATCTGGGACCTCCAGCGCCTAGCAGCCAGTCGCCGACTCACCTCAGAAGATGTTGCCCGCAGTAGGCACCGAAACGTCAGGAAGGAGAAGCAGTTTTATATATGGACCACGGCAATTCAGCCTGGAAGTTTTAGTTAATGACGACGCCGGCCGTGCAAGCTTACATGTTATGATTAGTGGCAGACTTCTTTCTGAACGGGTATGTAGGGGATAAATCATGTGAAATGTTGTTGGATACCGGTTCTCAGGTATCGGTTGCAAGTAAGCGAGTATTTGGGGCAAACAGATTAAGTGCACCGCTCTGGACATCAGGTGGCGTAGGTGTTGGTCTCAGGGACTGGGCGTTTGTGTTGTCCTCATCATTTCATTATCATCATAATTCGTGACAGTAGGTAGATTTGACTATGTAAAAAATTGGACATCGTCATCAACTTGGTGTTGGGTTGTTGAAGTTCCAAGTGGAGGAGGTTAACTTCCAAGAAGCTCTTCCCGCGATTAGCGGTAGGTAGGACGCGTTTCTCAGACTTAATTTCCTGATTGCTCACCGCGCCATAATTGACCTGGAACGGCATACGTTAGAACTGGATGGGACTTTGTTTCAGCTAGGCTCTGCAGCCGGAATACCTTCACTGTCGCAAGGTCCGCCTCGTGGTTAGGGGAAACCAATTAAACTGCGTACAAGGTCCCTTAAGGTAAATTCGCGAGATCGCATACCGAAAGATACAGGAAAGGTAGTCTGTACTGACGTTGGTACTGACCTGCCAGTGAGCTCGTGTGTATCTTTGAACATTTAGCAGATAATGAAGTACTAGATGCAGTTACTTATTTTATAGGACGCAGGGTGTCCTACGTTCAAGAGATAGGCGGTAGAGAGTAGTTCCTGTCAGTATTTATAATTTTGGCCCCGAGGAAATAAATTTTTGCATGGTATCCTGGTTGCGAATTTAGAAGTGTTAGTTGAGGATGAACTAGGCCATGATTTTACAGCAAACTACACAATGCCAGGAAGGTTTGTCGACTGGTCAGCCGTAGGGAGCAAGGTAGCACACCTGGAAGCACAAGATAGAGCATAAGTGAAAAAACTGTTGAGTGAGTAGGTGGAATTATTTAATCCGTCTGGTCCATTACTCTCAACACCGCTTGTTCAGTACCAAATTCCTACTGGAAGTGAAGCACCCGTCTACAAATAACCGGACCGAATTCCAAGGCATTTACAGCCGATTATGGAAGAGTTTATAGATCAGCAATTTAGAGATGGCATCATAGAGCCTTGTTGTAGTCCCTGGTCTGCTCCCATTGTAATTGTAAACAAAAAATCACCAGATAGTGATAAAGTATATTGTTTCTATTGCGATGACCGGTTCCTCAACCAGAAAATGATATCGGATGCGTATCCTATGATTAATATAACAGAGACATTGGACAACTTGAGTCAGTGCCGGTACTTCACACGCTGGATTAACACCAGTTGGAAGTAGCACCAGAGGACCGACCGAAAACTGTGCTCTCAACGCCGACTGGGCATTTCCAGTTTCGCCGCATGCATTTTGGACTTAAAAACGCGTCGGAAAACTTTCAATGTTTGTTGGATAGCGTGTCACGCGGATTAAAACCAAAACAGTGCATTGTATACCTGGATGACGTAATTTTGTATTCAAAGAATATTCCTGAACATCTGAAGCGGTTGCGCGAAGTGTTTGATCGTCTGTGCGCAGCACGGTTACTGTTGAGTTTAGAGAAATGTCATGTTTTATTGCAAGAAGTGCGGTATTTGGGTCGCATTATAGGACATGATGGATTTCATACTTACCCAAAACTAGCTGAGGACGTTCAAAATTTTCCAATACCCACCAAGGTAAAGGTATTGCAGTCTTATTTGGTGTTCGCGATTTTTTACCGTAGGTATGTTCCGAAATTTGCAGAAATTGTAAGACTTATCACGCAATTGCTAGGCAAAGGAGTGAAAGTTCATTGGACAGCTGAGTGTGAGCCGGAGTTCCGGAAGTCAAAAGATCTGTTGACATCTAGTCCCGTCTTGGTCTACCCGGATTTTGGAACACAATTTATTCTTTCTTGTAATTCAAGCGACTTTGTGCTAGGAGTTATTTTGTTTCACGAAGGGGGACAGGAGAATCCTATTGCATATGCTTTACGGCAGCTCAATAATGCTGAACGAAATTATTCCACTACGGAGAAGGAAATGCTCGCAGTGATTTTTGGAATTGGGTACTTCCGATGTTACCTCTATGGTAGCTGATTTAAAGTAGTGACTGATCACGCAGCGCACAGGTGGCTTTTAGGACTTAAAGATCCAAGGAGTAGATTTCCGAGATGGGCCTTGTGGTTAAGCGAGTTCGATTACAAGGTAGAGTTACGGAGAGAAGGGTAGCGCAGGATTATTGGTGGATGACGCATAGGCAGGGTGTGGACCGTTACGTAAAATATTGTGTTCTGTGTGCACAAAGAGCAGAGGTTAAACACTAGAAAATTAAGCCACAGGGGTTGCCGGAAACTGATAAGCCCTTCCAAACGATGTGACTGGACATCCTAGGACCTCTAGCACAAACTCCACAGGGAATCGTTACGTATTAGCCATTATTAACCATTTTTCTCGGTACGTCTCCGTGATAGCTTTACCGGGCCAGCAAGCCACGACCGTGTCTCAGGGTCTAGTGAGACAGTGAATACTTCGGTTTGGGACACCTGAAACCATAATCACGGACCAGGCCGTAAATTATATGTCGGAATTAATGCAGCAGCTAAGCAGGCTGTTGCGCATTTAAAAATTATGGACGAGAGCTCTGCATCGTCAAGCTAACGGTTGCACAGAATGAGTGTACAGGACAATTGCGAAATTGTTGAGTTTTTACATAAATTCCCCGTATAATAATTGGGGCGTCCTATTGGCCGATGTCGTCGCTGCATAGAACTCGCAACTTCGGCGGAGCACAGGGTTGTCCACGTATGAAGTAATTTTTGGGTACAAGATGCCGTCGCCCTTTGAGGTTTGCAAAGCACCGCCGCAAGAAGACATCTCGTCAGTGAAGAATTTCTCCAGGAGAGTGAAGCTTATCTGGTGACTGAAACATAAAATGAATACGAAGGCCTTAGAGAAACAGGAAAGGGATCATGAAACGAAAGCAGTGTTACCTAAGTACCATGCGGGTCAGTGGGTTATGTTAACGAATCCTTATGTGCAGAAGGGGAAAATGAAGAGGTTCGTGTCACGGTATAATAGCCCTTACCTTGTAGCAGAGGTGACGTCACCGGTTAACGTTAAACTGCAGCTCCCCACCCGCCCTTCGATAGTCCACGTAAGCCGAATTCGGTCGTTTAAAGGGGATACGGACAATTTGCCTTGTGTGACCCCATTTTCCGTAGAAGGATGGAGAGGAACGGTGGAAGGGGAGGAGAAAAGAGAAAAACCAAAGCGAAGGAAGCAGGATAATATGGCGAATCATCAGTATATGCTAAGTCCGAGATCAGGGATGCGGGGCTGACATAAGGATTTTCTTTTCGCTTAGCAGCTACGATAACGGGAACCACAGCCGTCAGTATGATCCATTCCTTAATTGATGTACCTGACCTACCCTCCTCGGTTTTGCCCCCCCCCCCTCCCCCCCACCGAATACCTTTCGTTTCTTAACGGTACCATTGACGAGGACCTGCTCACTTCTCTGGATCAGATGATTTCAACCCAACATGGTCGTCTTACCGTGTTACGGTGAAAAGCTACAGAAGTAAGCAGCAACATAAATGGGACATCATTGGTTCATCAACATCAGCCGCTAGTGTATTTCTTGTGGTGACCGGAGTAACGTAATTCTTGTTCAAGAGAAGAGTTGTCCAAATTCTAGCCCTCCGAACCTTCACCCTAAGGGTTCGAACCGATCAGAATGGCACGCCTCCGACAAGGCAGTGTAATGAATGAACAGTCATGGAGGCTAAGACTATGTGTGCCCAAAGGACCCTAAGGAACAGTTGTGTATAAGAGGGAGAGCTGTAGTGTAATTAGTAGCGACAAGCCACAGTCTCAAAAGGAAGTGAACTGTGTAAATATGGTACAAGTCCAGTATTGGTAGAGACTTCAAAACCAAGTAACTATAGTCGGTTGTAAAACCGAGCGAGGTGGCGCAGTGGTTAGACACTGGACTCGCATTCGGGAGGACGACGGTTCAATCCCGCGTCCGGCCATCCTGGTTTAGGTTTTCCGTGATTTCTCTAAATCGCTCCAGGCAAATGCCGGGATGGTTTCTTTCAAAAGGGCACGACCGACTTCCTTCCCCGTCCTTCCCTCATCCGATGAGACCGATGACCTCGCTGTCTGGTCTCCTTCCCCAAACCAACCAACCAATCGGTTGTAAATAGATATAGAGGCAGATTGACGGGACCCATTCATTCGTAGTAGGAGGGACTGTAGAGGGTCAAAAGATGAGAGTGATTAAGTTAGTTAAATGCAGGAGTTTTGCAGTAATAAAGCTAGTTAAAATGTGGAGAATATTGGGAGCCAGAGGTCGTATGTGTGTTGCATTCGGTTGCGCAGTTCAGCGCTACAGCACCGTGGCGTAATTAGGTCGACGGAGCGCCGAGTTCAGCAACACGAAGGAGAACGCTGTGTCAACGGCAAGCTCACCGCACAGCAGAAAACATGACAAGAAGCACGCCTGGATGTCGACATCGAGGGCGATAACCGGGTCAGTTAGTCCAGCTGAACAACACCAGAATATTCCACCGACCTACTGGGGAAGAAGAATAGCAGACATGAGCGGCAGAACGCCGTATTTAAGGACCGGCAGCCAGCTCGTCAACGTCGTCCGTCGTGAGGTGTTGGAGTGAAACACAGCCTCAGTCATAGAGCGCCGCCACCAGTCCGGAGTCGTCACTGCCATCGCAGTCATCGTAACGGTCGCCATGGTAATGCAGGTCGTCAACTGGCAGGCGCCCGTCGTGGGAGTCATCGCTTGGTGTGCCCTGTGGTAACACACTGAAGCCGTCGTCGTGGGACGCTGCCACCACGAACGCCGTGACCGGGGCAGGAGCCGGGGACCCCGGCCCGCCGACGCCAGACAGCCGCCGCCGGGGGTGTCCGCTGGCAAGCTCCCCCAGCTGAGAGCACGACAGAGGCTCATGACGCGTGGTCCCAGCTGCTGCAGTTAGGTCCCTGCAACGTGGGAGCGCAGCTGTCGAGGCAGCAGATTCGAGTTACGCCAGCGCAGCTTCAGACACAGCAGCGGGCGAACGTGTAAACGTCTGCCGGTCACCTCCATCACAGCCGAGAATATTACGAGTGGAAGCAAACCTTGCCCAGAAGGCCCGCAAATAATGTATTGCAGCTGATCAGCAAAATGGTTCAAATGGCTCTGAGCACTATGGGACTTAACTTCTGAGGTCATCAGTCCCCTAGAACTTAGAACTACTTAAACCTAACTAACCCAAGGACATCACACACATCCATACCCGAGGCAGGATTCGAACCTGCGACCGTAGTGGTCGCGCTTCGAGACTGTAGCGCCTAGAACCGCTCGGCCACCCCGGCTGGCTGATCAGTAAATGTTGTTATTCTGTCATCAGGAGCCATCCGTGGACACACCCTCTCCATCCTCTTTCTCACGTCCTGCAGGGAACCGACGTTCGAATCTAGCGACAGGCAGTGAAGTCCCGTGCCTGTTAGCACGGCCCGTTTACACTGGTATCAAACGTGGCCGTTTACAGATTACAGCATAGACCTGTTGAAAACGGTATATTGCTCTCTAAATAGTGTCCCAGATCCCAGTTAACCGTCATGTGCTGGGCGAGTAGTTTGGTATAAGCTGGTTAATGAACTAACTAGTTAGAAACATCATCATTAACAGCGTCAAGTGATCTGTCATCTGTCATTATCAATAGTAATGACGGTAATAATAATCAAATTATCCGGTAACTTCACACTTCACAGTGGATTTTCTCGAATTTGCAGAATTTGTGGAAATTTCAAAATGGCTTCACATGGTTCAAATGGCTCTGAGCACTATGGGACTTAACATCTGAGGTCATCAGTCCCCTAGAACTTAGAACTACTTAAACCTAACTAACCTAAGGACATCACACACATCCATGCCCGAGGCAGGATTCGAACCTGCGACCGTAGCAGTCGCGCGATTCCTGATTGAGCGCCTAGAACCGCTAGCCCACCGCGGCCGGCAAAATGGCTTCACATCGAGGCTATGATGCCTAGAAGAGTCTTTACATCCTGCTGACATGAGAATAGCACAATCTCCGCTCAGAAGCTTGCTTCTACTTAACCATTTAATAGACTCGTATTTTTTCCACCATGACTAAATTTGTAAGCTAAGCACGTCACCCGTTACAGCACAATCCTGGGGCTGGGAAACGTGGCCACAGTGGTCTGGTGGAACGAACTATCACAGGTGCAATGCGTGGGTTCAGGCGTTTACTTTTAAGAGGCACAAACAGATTTACTTTACCTCTGGTAACCTCAAGAGAAAGACGTTATAATCCAGAATTCGCATTAAACATCATGTTCCTTCATTACAAACTGGGCAGAGCCGGTTTACGTTGGGAAATGACATAGGCGGAAGTCATGGTAAACAGAAATATTGTCGCCAGTAAACTTACTTACTTCAGAAAATGTTATTTTATTTGATGAACCGATTAGCCATTTAAAGGAACGGGACCCTTATTTTACTTGTACTTGATTGAACTAGAGGCGCTGAAAAAATTGGTGCTGGACTGTGATTCGAATTCGTATTTCCTCTTTCGAGGATCTGAATCTCTCGGAACAGTATAGTTCAATCATTTCGTTCCTTTTCCCAAGACTGCAATCTTCTCTAGGTGTCCTCCAAAGGGAAGTATGTGGGTCCGAATCCTAATCCAGTACAGAAATATTCAAAACTACATTTCAAGCCCTATCACTTGCACACCGGCCTGCTAGTGAAAATTAACGTGCATTTTTAATGTATGTTCATGTATTGCCAACAATCGCAATAGGTGTCGTTATTTCTGGTAAAACACGCACACATCTTACTGCTGGTGAGTAATCAATTGATACTTAAGCTATATAAAGAAGGAAGGTAGGTGTGCGGATCGACTGTCTCTCAGGCACAAAAATTTGTATCCTTATTTTAGATTCAAACACCTAGCAGGTGGTATGAAAAACCAATACCTAACATTTGATTTTACTTAGTTAACAATCCGATTACGTGTTAGGATTGTACCTCCGTCACAGAACTTCACATCATGCGCTTCATCTTTAAATGCATGCACACTTTGTTACTTCTGGAGGTGTATCAGACATCTATCGTGGTTAGTTAACTGGAACGAAAGGGTCTTGATAGGAATCCCGGTTTATTACAAAAACTGTCGTATTTTATTTTGAAGTTTAGATTTGGTTACTGATATTGGCGAAGATTTCGGTAATTTATGACTCTGCATGGCTAGTCGTCAATATGATACTATTAGATTACATTACATTACATTAATTCTTGTTTCATAGATCATGAATACGATATTTCGTAACGATGTGGAACGTGTCATTTTAATGAAAGATTTCTTTACATACCATGATTCACTCTCTCCCTCTCTCATTCTTTTTCATTTTTATCTCAATCTCTCTCTCTCTCTCTCTCTGTCACACACACACACACACACACACGCACACACACACACACACACACACACACACACACACACACACACATTCGTTTTTTATTTTTATTTGTTTGTTGTGCTCTGCTATCGGCTAGTCAGCAATATGATTTGTTTGGTTTAGATTAGATTAATATGTTCCATAGATCATGAATACGACATTTCGTAATGCTCTGGAACGTGTCATTTTCATGAAAGATTTCTTTACATACCATGATTCAATTTCTTTACAACAATTTTTTACTCTCTCATTCTTTTTTATATTTATCTCTCTCTCTCTCTCTCTCGCTCTCTCTCTCTCTCTCTCTCTCTCTCTCACACACACACACACACACACACACTCACATATACACACACATTCTTTTTTTTATTTTTATTTGTTTGTTGTGCTCGACTATCGACCAGGCACGAAAATGTCCGTGAATGAGTTTCTTAGTTTTGAGTATACTTACGAAGGAAATATAAAAACAACTACGAGATTTACTGATTTATGATGCTTAGTTTGCAGTCAGTTCTGAGTATTATTAGCAACTATGCTCCAGTCCCTAAACCTAGTTACAGAAATGCGAATCAGACGCATTACGTATTCCAGGCCGTGGCAGCCGTATCTTTGAGACGCCAGCTATGGTCACTTCCCAGCCAGCTGTAGGAACACATCGGTTCGTCTTCTTCCTGCTGGTACTGTAACTGAGTTTTGGCAACAAGGCAACGTATGTTTAGCAACTCTGTGATCGATGAGTTACTTCCTGGTGTGCACGGAATTAAGCCCTAAACTTCGCCTGATTTTTCCTGTCATTTCTATTGAATAATCTGAGTTATTATCGCTTGAGGTGTAACAAAAGATTGTAAATTTACGGTTTTCAGCCCAGGAAAGTCGTTGCACGTGGAAATCGCAACTAACTTCGTCCTTTAAATAGCGGTTTACGAGTCCTAGTCACTATTGGCCTCGTAAGAGGAACCCAAGACACATACATCTTTGCTACCTCTGTGCTAACGTGCTGACCCGTAAAAAAGCGTCCGTTATGGTTCACTGTTCCAGTCCCGCTGACTGTAACGTTTTTATCCATTCTGTGAAAGAGTTACAAGCAGTCAGATCAAACATCTATAAGGAAATGACAAGAAAATACTTTCGTCTCATAGTGCAATGGTGAAAAACTTACAATGCTGCACAACAGGTAACGCCTCTTTCCGCTGCTGACAAGCAAGTTTTGGGTTTCTAGGAATACATAACTTTATATATGAAATGGCACATTTGTATACCTCTTGAGTATGACACAGCATACCAGTTAAACACAAATCTAAGTGAGTAGTCTTTTACTAATTCGTGCTGATAGAGGCACGCTTGTGTACAGATACTCAGTTTTATTAAAACAGACTTTCACCATAAAGTTGTCGTGGATAGTTTTATTTCATTTCTTACAATACTGTGCACAATTTTCGTAAAGTTTCTTTTAGTGCTGTTAAAACAATAGTAAACATGAGAGAGAAATTAATCATCAACGATATATGCGAATTCTCTGATGTTATCTATAACAGTCTGACATTGCACATGCAGTTTATTGATTACATCCATGCAGCAAACTTATTCTGAGTTAAACGTGTCAAACAAGGTTTGAAGAAGAATAAAATGCCACTACCACACGACAGCTAATGTAGAAAATACTTTTCTGACGTATTTTGGCACAATGCGCTCTCACAAGTTTCGAGATGCATGTGCTGCCTGGCCGTCTATTAAACCTGAAAAGAACAAAATGTCGCAGAAGTTAGCCCTTTTTCCACATACGACTATTTTGGGTTGAGAAGTGAAGGGAATTATGTTCTAAGTTCCATTAGATTGATAATTTCAGCAAACAGCAGAATTGCGTTTTAAAAGATGTAGCAGTGAATGTACTCGAAGTCACGACATGTTACCTTCGCTTCGCGACACTTACCATTACACTAGTAGCTAACATGTACCTACAACAGCTCCAGAAGCCAACAACAATTCCTCCAGAACTTCTGCGTTCCACAGTGCTGTGAGATAATGCATATGGCTGGATCTAGACTTCTGAGAGACAGACAGTTACAGCTTTTCTTTTGCACTGTACGACGTTTTCAACAAACAGATAGAGCAATAGAGCAGCTCAAGTGGAAAGGAACACTTCCGGTTTAAATTTCTGCATCCTACACTGTTGGCAGTTCTGTACGACGTTTTCAACAAACAGATAGCGCAGTAGAGCAGCTCAAGTGGAAAGGAACACCTCCGGTTTAAATTTCTGCATCCTACACTGTTGGCAGTTCTGTGTAGGTGGCAGTTATGTGATTTTATTTCGGTGATTATAAAATAGAGTCGGATGTATGCACTGGGTAGCCGAGGCAGCTAGTTCAAGGTGATTCGGTCAACCAAGTAAATGAATGTACTGAACATGCTTCAAATAAATGAATGTACTGAACATGCTTCAAACTACTACAGGGAGCCTGTTTGTCAGAATTCTCATCCAGTGTGGCGCAACAGCGTTATGATAGAAAAATGACTCACAGAAAAGTGGATTTGGTGGTCTGTTGGATTGACGTTAGGTTCATATACTTATGGTTTGGGTTCGATTCCAACTTCTGCTGATGATTTTTTTACAGGGAGAGACAGATTCTATTCTCTTCTGGCTACGCAAACTGAAGAAGGTATAATGGCATTGTGGTCTGAAAGTCACATTAAACATGATGTTCCTTCTGTTGTGGGTTGGCAGGAGAGCCAACACCGTATTATTAGAGGAAGCCGAAAGGCACGCGTTTTAGCTCACGCCGGCTGGCGTGAGGTCTGGAACAGGACAAGGAAATTAGACTTTAGAAAAACGGACGTAGCTGGTGGAATACTTAACTTTAATCCATTAATGATGAGCGTCGCTCTTGACTGTACATGATCAATATATCAATAGTAACTGAACATGGCGCCTTGCTAGGTCGTAGCAAATGACGTAGCTGAAGGCTATGCTAACTATCGTCTCAGCAAATGATAGCGTATTTTGTCAGTGAACGATCGCTAGCAAAGTCGGTTGTACAACTGGGCGAGTGCTAGGAAGTCTCTCTAGACCTGCCGTGTGGCGGCGCTCGGTCTGCAATCACTGATAGTGGCGACACGCGGGTCCGACGTATACTAACGGACTGCGGCCGATTTAAAGGCTACCACCTAGTAAGTGTGGTGTCTGGCGGTGACACCACACTTTCTCTACCAAGTAGACGTTAGGCTGAACCACAATAAAGTCAGGAGTGGCGAAATGTAGAAACTCTATCACCAGTAATCTTTCTTATACTTGTTATTTATTTCTAGTGACGAACGCTATGTGTGGCCACAGGACACTTATTCCATCCTTTATTTGAGCTTCTGTATGTCGATAAAATTGGTTCTGAACTGGGAATACAACTCACACCGCCCATAACGTGGAATTTGATCCCTTCGCGACAATACAGCTCGACTACAATTTGTTGTTTGTTCAAAACTGCAGATTCCTCAACATCTCCACATATTGCGCGTGAATAGGTTCAAATCCTGGCCCGGCACTAAAGTTTTCACTATGTATTATCAAGCTCTAGCATGAGAACACCTCTCTGCTGGTGGATAATAATTTTGATTTTTAATGTATTTTCATTCGTTGTCTACACTAACGATATCTGACGTTTTCGACTCCCAGTGAGACACAGGATGTTATTCCACGCTGCTGGTGGAGAAAAATTCGGTAGATGACGTCTCTTTGTGTGTAGTCAACAACGATATGTGTGGGGTTCGATTCCCAATCAGTACTGATCTCATCGTCATATTATTTCTAGTTCAAACATGCTCACATGTCGCTGCTGGTGTAACAAATCCATATTTAACCATCGTTTTCTCTAGAATATAACACCGATAGATGCTGGGTTGGAGACCTGGGAAGGAAAAAATTAATGTTTCGTCTCGTCGTTTCAGTTACAACACCTAGCTAATGCCGAGAAAATCCGATATGTTACAATTGATTATGCTTCGATAACAATCCGATTAGGTTCAGGGTTCGAATCCCTGTCTAACACAAAGCTTTACCTCACGGCATTTCAAGTAAGTTACTTGTGAAGAAGCAATATTTAACATCTCTCGTAGTTCGTTAATAGGGACAATAGATGCTGGGTAGCAATTCGCGTCTGTTAAAGATGTTTACGTTATGTAATTTAAAGTTGATATTTGCTAACTGATACGTTCTAAAATCAAGGTATATCACTCTCTGTATGCCTAGTCAGGTATGACTGTTAGTTTCCGCCAGTCACGAAATCTTTGCTTAGTCTGCATGACCTGGGTTAGAAACCATATGCAGAACGAGACGGTTCGTCGTGTCATTTGAAGTTCGTACATATTCTCAACTAGCTGCTCGTGAATAACTTAAATTTTTAATGTCAATTTTTGTTAAATAATAAGTACGGTATGTTACTTTGAAGAGGAAATTATGAATACAACGAACTTACTACGTGCATTACCTATCTGACGTGATAATCAGAGTGCTAACATTTCAGGTATGTCATTTATTGTAATAAATGTGAGCTTACAAGCCTTAAGGACAGTCGTATCAGTGGTAAGGTGTTCCCTGATATTTTTAGTATCATGGTATTACTTTACATCTTGAGTTATTGCGATACAGAGCAGTGTTCTCTAGTGGTGACTTGTTGGAACCATTTACAATAGTCAAACGACTGTACCGAGGAGCGATTAGAGGACCTGCTAGACAGCTGCGTTATGTGGGTTGCATGCGAATCAGGCGAAATGCAATTCAGGTCGTTCGAATACTTTTGAGCATGACTGTACATATACTACTAGTTTGTAATGACTGCCTAGTAAGTAAGAATGATTCCCAAAAGCGACTATACCCAAATGATGAGATATAAGAGAATATGAGAGGTAGTTTGAAATAGTAAATTCTAAATGTTAAAATAATGATGGGTAAAATAATGGCCAAAGTAAACAAATAATAAAAAAGATCCACAAAAAGTATTAGTAATAAAAAAAACAGAGACTTTGTGTTAATGACAGTAACTGAAGCTGAAAACTACTAAAATCTGAAAAAATAGTCTTCATAAACCAATCAATTTATGTTGGAAGTAATGTTATCTGTATGTATTAGCAAAAGAGAGTAATAACATGGTGCCAACAGGGGCAAGCCAAAGCATTATGATATTAATTATAGGAGGTTTTTGAATGTTGTGTGAGGATCACAATGAGGGTAGTAGTTTAAAGGCACATTTGCAGGATGGGCGCGGATATATAGCAAAAGTTAGTTTAGAATATAAATAAGGAATTACATAACATATTAATTAATATAAGAGGTTGTATCGATTGTTGTGTGCAACCGCTGAAAGTTTAGAGTAATTACGCAGTTCAGTTGTCTCGCCGACGAGACGGCACCTTTTATGTTCTGGAAGCCAACCTGATCGGACGTATATATATATATATATATATATATATATATATATATATATATATACGTCAAAATTACATTTCAAGCCCTATCACTTGCACACCACATATATATATATATACGTCCGATCAGCTTGGCTTCCAGAACATAAAAGGTGCCGTCTCGTCGGCAAGACAACTGAACTGCGTAATTATTCTAAACTTTCAGCGGTTGCACACAACAATCGTGCATATATATATATATATATATATATATATATATATATATATATATATATATATATATGCGTACTCATAGTTGCACACAGCAACAAGCAACAGAATTTATGTAAGTGTCTATATCTACATCTGCATCTACGAGACTATTCTGCAATTCACTATTAAGTACCTGGCAGAGGGTTCAATGAACAACCTTCAAGGTGAAATTAGAATTATATTAATACCTTCAGCTGTAACGGGCGTTGATATATATCAACGGAGCCCGCGTCTCGTGGTCGTGCGGTAGCGTTCACGCTTCCCACGCCCGGGTTCCCGGGTTCGATTCCCGGCGGGGTCAGGGATTTTCTCTGCCTCGTGATGGCTGGGTGTTGTGTGCTGTCCTTAGGTTAGTTAGGTTTAAGTAGTTCTAAGTTCTAGGGGACTGATGACCATAGATGTTAAGTCCCATAGTGCGCAGAGCCATTTATATCAACGGGGACAGGTGAAAACGTGTGACCCGACCGAGAGTCGAACCTAGGATCTCCCGCTTACATGGCAGATGCTCTATCCATCTGAGCCACCGACGGCACAGAGGATAGCGCGATTGCAGGGACTATCTCGCGCACGCCTCCCGCAAGACCCACGTTCTCACCTTGTATGTCCACACACTACATTCGTAGTGGCCCACCCCAACACACTCATTACTCGTGAAAGACGTTCTTACCAAGTCCCGTAAGAGTTCGGGAAATATTTGTGCATCTCCACAGCAGAAGAAGGTCATGGCCGGTGTGCTAGAACTATATACTTATATGGATATAGTGTCTGTTCTTTCGGACATGTCCGAAAGAACAGACACCATATCCATATAAGTATGACTACAAGATGAGTCTCTGCCGTTCGAATCTGGAACGATAAGCGGGAAAAACGGCACTTAAATTTTGTGCGCGAGCCCTGATTTCTCTTATTTTATCGTCATGAACATTTCTCCCTATGTAGGTGGGTTCCAACAGAATATTTTCGCAGTCGGAGGAGCAAACTGGAGATTGAAATTTCATGAGAAGATCCCACCGCAACGTAAAACGCCTTTGTTTTAATGATTGCCACTCCCATTCACGTATCATGTCTGTGGCACTATCTCTCCTATTTCACGATAATACGAACTGTTTCGATGTCATCCGTCAGTCCCACCTGATGCGGATCCCACACCGCACAGCAACACTCCAGAATATGGAGGACAAGTTCAGTATAAGCAGTCTCTTTAGTAGATCTGTTGCACCTTCTAAGTGTTCTGCCAATGAACGGCAGTCTTTGGTTTGCTCTACCCACAAAATTATCTATGTGGTCGTTATAATTTAAGTTATTTGTAGTTGTAATCCCTAAGTATTTAGTTGAAATTACAGCCTTCAGATTTGTGTGACTTATCGCGTAATCGAAATTTAGCGGATTTCTTTTAGTGCTCGTTTGAAGAACTTCACACTTCTCTTTCTTCGGGGCAATTGCCACTTTTCGCACCATACAGATATCTTATCTGAAGCATTTTGCAATTCGTTTTGATCATCTGATGACTTTACAAGACGAAAATGACATAATCATCTGCAAATATCTAAGAGGGCTACTCAGATTATCTCCGATGTCATTAATATAGATCAGGAACAATAAAGGGCCTGTAACACTTCCTTGGGGAACACCGGATATGACTTCTGTTTTACTCGATGCCTTTACGTCTATTATTACGAACTGCGATCGTTATGACACGAAATCATGAATTCAGTCGGACTACTGAGGTGATATTCCATACGCGCGCAATTTGGTTAGAAGATGCTTGTGAGGAACTGTGTCGAAAGCCTTCTGGAAATCCTAAAATTTTCAATTTCACATCCCCTGTCAATAGTACTCATTAATTCATGAGTATAAAGAGCTAGTTGTGTCTCACGAGAACGATATTTTCTGAGTCCGTGCTGACTATGTGTCAATAAATCGTTTTCTTCGAGGTACTTCATAATGTTTGAACACAGTATATGTTCCAAAACCTTACGTCAGATCGACGTTAGTATATAGGTCTGTAATTCAGCGGATTACTCCTACTTCCCTTTTTTCGTATTGGTGTGATTTGAGCAATTTTCCAGTCTTTAGGTACAGATCTTTCTATGAGCGAGCGGTTATATATAATTGCTAAATATGGAGGTATTGTATCAGCATACTCTGAGAGGATCCTGACTGGCATACAGTCTGGACCGGAGGCCTTGCCTTTATTAAGTGATTTAAGCTGCTTTCCTACCCCGAGGATATCTACTTCTATGTTTCTCATCTTTTGCAGTTGGCACTATGCACTATGGCTCTATGCACTATGGCACTTAACATCTAAGGTCATCAGTCCCCTAGACTTACAACTACTTAAACCTAACTAGCCTAAGGACATCACACACATCCATACCCGAGGCAGCATTCGAACCTGCGACCGTAGAAGCAACGCGGTTCCGGACTGAAACGCCTAGAACCTCTCGGTCACAGCCGCCGGCTCTTGGCAGTTGCTCTTGATTGGAATTCATGAATATTTACTTCGTCTTCTTTGGTGAAGGAGTTTCGGAACACCGTGTTTAATAACTCTTCTTTAGTGGCACTGTCACCAGTGATTTCACCGTTGTTATCGCGCAGTGAAGGTATTGATTGCGTCTTGCCACTGATGTGCTTTATATACGACCAGAATCTCTTTGGGTTTTCTGCCTTTTTCCAAGACAGAATTTCATTGTGGAAACTATTAAAAGCCTCTCGCATATTTCGAACTTCTGCAAAACTTTGCCAATCTTGCGGATTTTGCGCTCTTTTAAATTTGTCGTGCTTTTTTCGTTGCTTCTGCAACAACGATCTGCCCCGTTTTGTGTACCATGGGGGATCAGCACCATCACTTATTAATTTATATGGTATTTATCCCTCAATGCCGTCAATACTTTCTCTTTGAAATCATTCCACATCTTTTCTACGCTTGCGTGATCAGATCGGAAGGAGTGGAGACTGTCTCTTAAAAAGGCGTTAAGACCATTTTTATCAGCTTTTTTTTTAATAGCTGTACTTTGCGTTTAGTTTTGATGGTTCTGGTCATGATACTCCCTACTTGTCCAGGATTATTTGTTGGTAAGTAGTCAAGTATGCTTTGGCAACCAGTTACGCTTCGAGTGGGCTCAAGAACTAATTGTTCAAAATGGTTTTCTGAGAAAGAATTCAGTACAATTTCGGATGACGTTTTATGCCTACCTGCCGGCTTTAAACGTATAATTCTTCCAGCATATCGAGGGTAGATTTAAGTCGCCACCGACTATAATTGTATGAGTTGGGTACCTCTTTGAAATGAGACTCAAGCGTTCTTTGAATTGTTCAGCAACTATATCTTCTGAGTCGGAGGGTCGGTAAAACGATCCAATTGATAGTTCGTCCGATTGTCAATTTTAACCTCTACCCTTACTATTTCGCAGGAACTATGTAATTCAATTTCACTACAAGATAAACGACTTCTGACAGCAATAAATACTCCACCACCAACTGTATTTAATCTATCCCTTCTGAACACTGTTAGGTCGTTTGAAAAAATTTCGGCTGAACATACTTCCGACTTTAGCCAGGTTTCTGTACCTATAACTATTTGAACTTCAGTACTTTCTGTTAGGGCTTGGAGCTCTGTTTCTTTTCCAACACAGCTACGACAATTTACAACTACAATACCGGTCGTTTGTACAACCACCTTACTGCGTTTTACCTGCCCCCTTTCAGACGGACGCCCTTTCTGTGATTTCCTGAAACCCTCTAACCTAAAAAACCGCCCATTCCATTCCACACAGCCCCCGCTACCCATGCAGCCGCTTCCTGTGTTTGATGGACTCCTGACTTATTAAGCGGAACCCGGAAACCCACCACTCGATGGCGTAAGTCAAGGAACATGCAGCTTACACGGTCACCGGAACACACAACTGATTGTTACCAATTTCATGCGTAATGTCACTTTCAGGATTTACATTATCCCCACTAGTTACATTAACTGACATTCTTGAAGCCGATTGTACTCCACTGTCCGTAAATAACACAGAAATATCGTCAAAAACCTCCTCTTTTACTTTAACATCTACTCCTTCTCTCTGTTCAAGTGTGCTAGTTCGTGAAGCACTTGCACTGAGTGGGAGTTATTCCTGTTTTATCGTATTTACAAAATCACTTTCCATGTTACTCAGTCTTTCAGAACACACACACACACACACACACACACACACACACACACACACACACACACACACACAAATGTAATAAACTTATCTTTCGTTGAATGCCGCAGCCTCGGCCTGCTGAAACTGCGAGTCCTTTCTCCTTCGTCTGCTGTACCAGTTTCAGGGTCCCCATTCGTCGTGTAAGTTGGCAGCGCTGCCCTGCCGTACCGCTGCTCGTTGATACAGCTATGACGCCGTCAGCTGCTACGATGCGGTCTCGTTGTTATTGTGACTGTTTAACACATTCTTCTTTCTTGTAAGTCTGTCCGGCGATTCGAAACGGGCTCCGCTCAAAATTCCACGTGTACCAATTTACTACTAAATTTTTCATTATCGTTCACTATACGGTCTTGCCGGCCGAAGTGGCCGTGCGGTTAAAGGCGCTGCAGTCTGGAACCGCAAGATCGCTACGGTCGCAGGTTCGAATCCTGCCTCGGGCATGGATGTTTGTGATGTCCTTAGGTTAGTTAGGTTTAACTAGTTCTAAGTTCTAGGGGACTAATGACCGCAGCAGTTGAGTCCCATAGTGCTCAGAGCCATTTGAATCATTTCTATACGGTCTTCCACAAAATCTCTCTCAACCACGGATTCAATGTACTACGGCTTTTTAACTATTTTCCTGGCACAGATGCACCATGTGCGGCGGCGCGGCTCCTTTCGTCAATTACCTGCACCTACCAGCGAACTCGTTGCAGCAGATCGCCGGTGAGAAAGCCGAGCAGAAACCTACCGTACGATAACACGCACCAGACTGCACACAACGTAACTACACTACTGGCCATTAAAATTACTACACCACGAAGATGACGTACTAAAGACGCGAAATTTAACCGTCAGGAAGAAGATACTGTGATATGCAAATGATTAGCTTTTCAGAGCATTCACACAAGGTTGGCGCCTGTGGCGACACCTACAACTTGCTGACATGAAGAAAGTTTCCAACCGATTTCTCATACACAAACAGCAGTTGACCGGCGTTGCCTGGTGAAACGTTGTTGTGATGCCTCGTGTAAGGAGGAGTAATGAATACCGTCACGTTTCAGACTTTGATAAAGGTCGGATTGTAGCCTATCGCGATTGCGGTTTATCGTATCACGACATTGCTGCTCGCGTTGATCGAAATCCATTGAGTGTTAGCAGAATATGGAATCGGTGGGTTCAGGAGGGTAATACGGAACGCCGTGCTGGATCCCAACGGCCTCGTATCACTAGCAGTCGAGATCACAGCCATCTTATCCGCACGGCTGTAATGGATCGTGCAGCCACGTCTCGATCCCTTAGTCAACAGATGGGGACGTGTGCAAGACAAAAACCATTTGCACGATCAGTTCGGCGACGTTTGCAGCAGCATGGACAATGAGCTCGGAGACCATGGCTGCGGTCACCCTTGACGCTGCCTCACAGACAGGATCGCCTGCGATGGTGTACTCAACGACGAACCTGGGTGCACGAATGGCAAAACGTCATTTTTTCGGATGAATCCTGGATGTGTTTACAGCATCATGATGGTCGCATCCGCGTCTGGCGACATCGCGGTGAACGCACATTGGAAGCGTGTATTCGTCATCGCCTTACTGACGTATCACCCTGCGTGATGGTATGGGGTGCCATTGGTTACACGTCTCGGTCACCTCTTGTTCGCATTGACGGCACTTTGAACAGTGGACGTTACATTTCAGATGTGTTACGACCCGTGGCTCTACCTTTCATTCGATCCCTGCGAAACCCTACGTTTCAGCAGGATAATGCACGACTGCATGTTGAGGTCCTGTACGGGCCTTTCTGGATACAGAAAACGTTCGACTGCTGCCCTGGCCAGCACATTCTCCAGATCTCTCACCAATTGAAACCGTCTGGTCAATGGTGGCCGAGCAACTGGCTCGTCACAATACGCCAGTCACTACTCTTGATGAACTGTGGTATCGTGTTGACCTGTACACGCCATCCAAGCTCTGTTTGACTCAATGTCCAGGCGTATCAAGGCCGTTATTACGGCCAGAGGGCCGCGCGGGATAGTCGAGCGGTCAGGGGCACTGCAGTCATGGACTGTGCGGCTGGTCCCGGCGGAGGTTCGAGTCCTCCCTCGGGCGTGGATGTGTGTGTTTGTCCTTAGGATAATTTAGGTTAAGTAGTGTGCAAGCTTAGGGACTGATGACCTTAGCAGTTAAGTCCCATAAAATTTCACACACATTTGAACATTTCAACGGCCAGAGGTGGTTGTTCTGGGTACTGATTTCTCAGTATCTATGCACCCAAATTGCGTGAAAATGTAATCACATGTCAGTCAATTCTAGTATAATATATTTGTTGAATGAATACCCGTTTATCATCTGCATTTCTTCTTTGTGTAGCCATTTTAATGGCCAGTAGTGTATTCTAAGAACGGGGGAAAGGTCTTAATTTTGAATGAAAGGTGCAAATAGTGGCAAAACGTAGGTATATTCTGTACGTTGATAATGTACACGTTCACTGCCAAGCCTGTGCTAATCCTAACACAGTCATGCACAAACCCTTTCGTTCACGTTTGCAAGTTTATGGTAACGTTTTTCCCGAAATCTGAACAGCACGGATTGTTCTTAAATGTAGGTGCTCGCCATTCTATTAAGTTTATCGATGTCTAATTTACTCAAGCTTTTAGTCACTGATCTGCTCAATATGCCATGCGGAATTACTGTATTTTCTCATACATAAAATTACTTAAAAAATCCGTACTTTCTAAAACACAAACCTTCACTTTAAAACACTTTTGAAACATGCAGCACAACCAAAACCGGCAAATTATAACTTTCTTCGGAGCTGGGCTCCGGCTTCTTAGACTGCTGTAAGCATTCTCTATCTCTAAGAGAAAAGACGTGCGAAGACTACTCTGTTCTGATTGGTCAGTTTTCTTTATGGCCAATAGAAAAACATTATTCTCCCACGTTAGTCCGCGCTTTTCATGACTAACGAATCAACAAATAACACACTTTCGAACTGTAGTTTTTCCCGAAATAAATGTTTAACATCCTGATATTTTGTTTACACTTTACATTATTAACTATTTTCGTTTGAACTCGAATTTGCTTTTCTTTTACCATAAACGTACTTAACAAACTATGATACAAAGTTCCCTGTCGCCTGCATTCACACTATCTTCAAACTTTCTGACACTACATCAGTAGAATAATGATCTACATATTTACTTTAGACCACATTCACGGAACATTCACACTACTAAAAGTATATACAAAACTGTACAAACATAAGTAAACGAAAAAGCCTTCAAGAAATAAACAGAACAATTCACAAAAACATTCTCTTGCCTGTTTCTTGAATGTCTCTGTGCACTACTGTCCTGTTGCAGATGAAAATTAGAATTGCGTACTTAACTGAACCTACTTCAGACCATCTGTCACTGTGCACACATGAATCATTCTCCCGATACACAGGCTCTAGGCAGGAGCGATATAAGGTGAGACGCCGCACACCCCCTATGATTATAAAACTTTTTCCAAAAAATTTAGAATTATATTAACTATCGATCATGGCTTCAAATTATAAATCTTTCAAAAAATTCTCGTTCTTATAAACCAAAATTACAAATTTCTTACTCAAGACGTGGCAGTCTACAACTAACCTAGCCTAAGCTTACAATTTCTTTATGAAAAATCATTTCTTACTTGACAAAATTGATGCAAATTTTTAAAACAAATTTTAATAACTTTTTCAACATCTTTAAATTCATGCTCCATGGAAGTCTTTTGAAGTTAACTACTTGTCCACTTTTTTATTTGAAGGCACTGCGATTTGAGTCCTTCCATTTCGTAATGGTGTTTTATCCTACATCGGCGCCAGCACATCACTACCATCTTTTTGTCACATACATTTCCCTGATTTTTGATTATGGCACCTTTGCACTGTAGCATCCATAACATTCGTCCATTCTCCACATATCCATCCTTCCAGGTTTTACATGCAACGTTGCCCTGAAACCATACTTCTATCTAAGACTACTGTCTTTACATACATCCTAATACACAATCACTTATTGTTACAAGAAATTATTTACAAATTTTATATTTCGTTTAACTTGACTTCAAATGGAAGTAAATTTGCAGAGTGCTGCCTCTTTATTTTACTTTCATCAACAATACACTAGAAATTTTTTTTCGATTTCTTTCCTTTACAAGACTGAATGAGATTTTTTTTTTAAAAAAAATGAGTTGTTATTGAAAGCAAAACTTAAACTTCTTCTTTAGCTTAACTCAACTTGAGAACATTTAATTGTGAAAAACACATTTCACACAAAGCAGTTACTTACAAACATTTTATAATACATAGTTACCACTTTTATGCAGTGTCTCAATTCACTTCATTACAATTTGATCCCTATTTCTCTCATTATAAAACTTATTTCGTCATAAGACACCATAACACCCTCTGAGGCTCTCAAACACTTTAGTTTCACTGATAGGGAAGAAAATTAAAGATGATAGATTCAGCTCAGAATGACTTAAAAGGAAGATTGAAAATACGAAAAGAAGCTAAAATAGCATTGTCAAATACTCGAGCACCTGGTGTTCGTCAAACATATATCATTGCATCGGTTACAACGGCCTCTGAGGCCTCCAAGCTTAGCTCACATCTAACTCTGGACTAATGTATCTTTTCAAATCAATAACGTTTCTTAAGCCCAATGGTTTCCCTGATTTCCAGTATACTCATCCATTTGCATTTGGGTGCGGTTTTTCAGTAATCCTAAATGGACTCAAATATTCGTCTATTTCTTCTTGTACACCTTCATTTACTCAGGATCCACCCCTACATAATTCCCATATTCATTGTAGCCCTCGAAATCCTCTATCCTTCTACAATACCTAATCGGTACACTGGGTAATTCTTCTTTGGTCAAATTATTTTTTCGAAATAATGGTACAACCACATCTTTCACATTTATTTCAAAGATTACTACATTTTGATTAAAATTTAATATCCCTTTCTACTGGTTAAAGAAATCTACGCCAATTAGCATTTTTATACATAGATCAGGGATTATAAGGAAGTTATGAAGTATTTGTACACCATTTATTTTTACTGGCAACAGGTCTTCGTGTTTAACAGGTTTTTTTAAACTTTTCCTGTAGCTACCTTTTCCTGCACCCCCATTACTGGCATTATTACAAGTTCATATCTATTTGGCAACGATTCTATCTAACTTTTACTTACAGCACATAAATCACTGCCATTATTTGCTAAACACTGTACTTCTTTATTACTCACCTGCAGACTAATTACTGGCTGACTCAACACCTTCCTTTCATTGCTAGTTTCAGAACCCTCCTCCAGCAAATCGCTCACAGCCTCTCTTCTATCGAACCCTTCCCTGTTTCAGATATTACACAGATTTTTGCAGAATTACCCTCATTACTTTTCTCCCCCATTCTGTCCACTAATGACAGCTCAAAACTTTTTACCGAGTTTCGCCATTCTCCCTTTCTCTCTCTTTCTTCCTTTCTCCTACAATTAATTGGCTGCCCCCATTCTGGTCACCATTTTCCTGCCTCTCCCTTATAGCCCAACAAATGCCGTTTTTTATAGACGCTAGTATTTCTTCTACACTGACATCACTATTCTCCCTTAATTATGTAGCTTTTGTACTTTCTCCTTCCCCAGAACATGACTCGACTTCAACTTGGTTGCTTAAGACTTTCTGGCAATCAGGCTCTGTCACATTTTCCGCTAATACACCACTCATTTCGTGTACAATACAGCGCTTATTTTGTTCATGTCTGCCCAAAAAAAATCCCCTAAACCACCGTTAAATGTACAGATTTTTATGTAGCGCGTTTCGTCTGTTGTTACTACCTTCTTCTGCTCCTCATAAAACTTGTCTGTTTAGTGCTAACACGTACAAAGGGTTTTGCTACCGGGTAGAAATTACTACTTCCCGTCTTGTAAACGTTAGCCCTTTCACAGATGGCGTTTAGTGTAACTGATTCTGGAATTCATAGCAACTACTTTTTACAAAACTCATTAAGTCTTCTAAAGGAAATAAATTGAAAACAATTTTCTAGTAGATTTTATCCTGTTGATTAAAGTAAAATAAAGAAGTAACACTCCGTTAATTTACTTTGCTGGATAGCGCAACCTCCCAGCACCTCTGCTCCTGCTATTTCCACGGTACACGCAATTCTGTTAACGTTTACATTCTGCAGCGGTTCTGCATTATTTGGTGGTCTGACATTACGATTTGCATGCTCCTCCTCATGCAACAACTTCTCAGCTCCCTCCAAATAACTAATAAGTTTATGAACGTCATCCTTCGGAGCTACAATAATTTTGTTTCGACAGTTCATGGGCGCTTTAGCTTCCAGGCCCATAACAGCTCGTTCTGGCTCGACTTCACTGTTTAAATATGACAAATTTGTCATCCACTTTAATGCGAACTTTCTTACGCTTTCCTTTCTGGGATTAAACTTTTTCCCAGCCCAGAAGCTATTTAGCAGCTACATTTGTTTTTTCTTGCCCAATATTCTTTAAAAAAACGCCTCTTTAAATTTGTATAGAGCATCGCACTGTTGAGTAGAGAAAACCCACCAAGTTCATGCATTTCCCAAGAATTTAGACGTAATAAACCCTATTTTTTTGTCTTTATGACCTCAAACTAGGTAGAACACCTTCAAAGTCATCCCAAAATTCTTTTGGATGTACATTTCCTGTTGAATCAAAACGTAAAAACTGCCTGTTAGTGACATATGATATTTCAGACGATTCTGCTACAAACGTACACCCACTACTGTTAGTTCCATGTCTGAGGTTAGTTACAGCATGGAATAATCTACTGCTATGCTCATACAACTTATTTTCAACCAACATACTCGACTGAACCCGCTTCAGACTATCTGTCACTGCGGACGCATGAGTCATTCTCGCGATACACAGGGTCTAGACAGGAGCGGTATAAGACGACATGTCTCACTGAGTACAGCTCTCCACTGGGAAATTTTCAGCTAATTTTGAAAAAAAAACTTGGATTCTTTATTGTGCTACCTGTCAGACAGAGGGAAGCAAATTATTGTTTGTGGGGATTTCAATGTAGATTTTCTGATAAAGTCCAACAGAAAGTTTGGTTCTTTCAATTTGACGTCAGTTATCGATTTTCCTACTCGGGTGGTACAGGAAAGCAGCACACTGATGGATAATGTTTTATAGAATAAGAAAAATTTAACCAAATAAAAGCTTTTCCTGTTAAGAATGGTCTGTCTGATCATGATGCACAGCTTGTTTAAAGTATGCGACATAGCTCCATGCAGTAATGCAAAACAGTCCTCCAAAATAATGCGTTCAATTAGCGATTTAATAATTGGAAATTTTTGGGAAAGTTTGCAACAGTTAGACTGGGATGAGATGTACAGGGAACCTGATGCTAATTTAAAATTTAACCTATTTCAAGATATCTTTGTGAGTATATTTGGAAACAATTTCGCTAAGAAAACAGTGATATTATTAATATAAGAATCCATCTAAAAAGCCATGGCTTACTAAAGGGATGAAAATATTTTGTGATCAGAAAAGAGATATTTATCTTATAGATAGGTGGAGTAATGATCCAGAAACAGTGAGACATTATAAAAACTACTGCACTGTATTAAGATATGTTATTAAAAAGTCCAGAAATAGGTGCACTATGTCTGAGATTGGCACATCTGATAATAAACTTAAAACAAAAAAATGGTTCAAATGGCTCTGAGCACTATAGGACTTGACATCTGAGGTCATCAGTCCCCTAGAACTTAGAACTACTTAAACCTAACCAACCTAAGGACATCACACACATCCATGCCCGAGGCAGGATTCGAACCTGCGACCGTAGCAGTCGCGCGGTTCCGGACTGAAGCCCTTAGAACCGCTCGGCCACATCGGTCGGCTAAACTTAAAACAATTTTGGATATTGTTAAAAGGGAAACAGGGCAATTGACAGCACAGGATGACTGTATTTCTCCCAAATTCAATGAAAAGTTTGTTAACAAGGAGTCATAAGTGGAAAACATTTTTAATAATAATGTTTTAAGTGTTTTAGAAAAAATAGGACCCAGTTATTCATTAAAAAATGCACGGCAGTATATGGAAGAGGCAATACCTATGCAGTTTTATAAAACTGTTATTCAACCCACTTCTCTTACAGAAATTAGGAAAATAATAAATTCACTCAAAAGCAAAAGCTCACATGGAATTTATGGTATTTCCAACAGAGTACTAAACGTTTGTTCCCAACAATATGTAGGATCCACAGCCACATATCTTGTAGCTCACTGAAACAGAACATTTTTCCAGATGGACTGAAATACACTATTGTTAAACCATTGCATAAAAAAGGGGACAGGTCTGATGCTAAGAACTACCGCCCGATCTCACTTCTGACAACTTTATCCAAAAATCATGGAAAAGTAATGTACTCATGAGCAGCATCACATATTCGTAAAAATGACAATTTGGTTTTCAGAAAGGCTTTTCAATAGAAAATGCTATAAATGCTTTCACTGATCAAATATTAAATGCACTGAATAACCGAACATTACGCATTGGCATAGTTTGTTTCCTCCCAAAGGGTTTTAATCGTGAGAATCATGAAATTCTTCTAGATAAGCTTAAGAATTGTGGTATGAGTGGGACACTGCACAAACAGTTTAATTCATATTTAACTGGAAGAATGCGGTAGATTGAAAACAAGAATACAGATAGCCTGCAAAAATCAGCAGAGTGCTCTAACAGGGGAGGTATCAAGAATGGTGTCCCAAAGGTTCCAGTCTTGGGGTACTTATTGTTTTTAATATATATTGATCACTTGCCACTGTATATTCACAAACATGAAAAGGTAGTTATTTTTGCTGATGATACAAGTGTAGTAATCACATCCAAAAAAAAAAAAAAAACGAGAATCAGGTGAGGAAATTATAAATAACATCTTTCAGAACATTATTAAGTGGTTCTCTGCAAGTGGACACTTTTGAGAAAACACAGTATGTACAATTCTGTACAGTAAATGGCATAACACTATTGGTAAATGTACACTATGAACAGAAGTCTGTTGCTAAGACAGAATATTCAAAATTTCTGGGTGTGTGCGTTGATGAGAAACTGAACTGGAAGAAACACATCGATGATCTGCTGAAATGATTAGGTTCAGCTACTTATACCACTTACGATTAACATATTAGTAAATTAGCCTACAGTTCAAAATGGTTCAAATGGCTCTGAGCACTATGGGACTTTACATCTGAGGTCATCAGTCCCCTAGAACTCAGAGCTACTTAAACCTAACTAACCTAAGGACATCACACACATCCATGCCCGAGGCAGGATTCGAACCTGCGACCGCAACAGCAGCGCGGTTCCGGACTGAAGCGCCTAGAACCGCTCGGCCACAACGGCCGGCTAGCCTACTGTGCCTATTTTCACTCACTCCTTTCATATGGCATCTTATTTTGGGTTAATTCATCATTAAGAGAAAAAGTATTCCTTGAATAAAAGGGTGCAATCAGTAATAGCTGGAGCCCACCCAAGATCACCTTGCAGACATTTATTTAAGGAACTCAGGATATTCACACTACCTTCGCATTACATATATTAACTTATGAAATATGTTATTAATAACCCATCCCAATTCAAAAATAACAGCGAAGTACATAGCTGCAACACTAGAAGAAAAGACGATCTTCACTATTCTGGGTTGAATCTGACTCTGACAGAGAAAGGGGTGAATTATGCTGCCACAAAAATCTTTGATGATTTGCCAAACAGCATTAAAAGTCTGACAGATGGTCACCCAACATTTAAAAACAAATTTAAAAAAAATTCTGAATGACATCTCCTTCTACACAACAGATGAATTTTTAGATATGGAGTAGTAACTGTGAAATATATATAGGAAACTTATGTTAAAGTGACACGTTCCACATCATTACGAAATGTCGTCTTCATGATCTATGGAACAAGTATTAATGTAAGTATGTATATATGTACTATTGGGCTGTTATTTGCAACTTCATGGTGCAGCTATGTACTTTCAAACTAATAAGCTGTTTTTGAGATACATCCCATTTCATACTCTTCAGTGTGACACCGTGTGTGTAGCAGTGTTCTGTGACATGTCCACAGGATTACAAGAAAACCATATTGCTCATCTAGAGGCTGGGAACCAGTTTGCTGAGTTTTTAAATCTTGTGGAATAATTGCATTTAGCTACAGTGCTTAACTTACATGTCGACTACGGGGAATTCGATTACATAGACACCAACACTATTTGTGACCTCATAGCCAACTTACCAAATTTATAATGTGCCTGACTAAAGAATTAGGTGTCATTAGGGTAAGATTTATAATTACAGTGTTTGCCTCTAGGCAGACAAACTTTAACTGAGTGATAAGAAATGGTGGCAGATATAAATCGCACAATTGTCTGGCGATGGATACGGTACCTAGACTTTCATAAAGTGACGTTTTCTAGCAGATTTTTCTGATAGAGCTGTCTACACTGCTCTGAGCAGGGTTATTAATAGCCTCATATCTGTACGATTGGCACGTCAGCGCTGCGTGCCTATCGTGGTATGACCATCGTCTGCATGAAGGGAATGCCCTACTGTGAAAAACTGTGTGAAACTCCTATACAGGAATACTGGAGTTTTGTGTGTTCTGTAGACCAATGTAGTACTGCTCTATTATTTCACTTTAAGACATTGAGTTAACGACTTTTTGATCGTATTAAATCATCATCACTGTCGCACCCATAAAATATTAGATCCCTTGTATGCAGCGTGAAACACTTATAGTATTTGAGAGGCTCTGTCAACTCTATACATAGGGGTATGTTTATCTAACCATTTGCTTGACATTTATTGTATATGAAAGAGAGAGATAGTTTGGTGATCTAGAGTTCGTTGCTGTCCTTTTTCTCAATTTTACTGCAGTTTCGAAATCAAACGTTGTTGTCCGGCACCCGTCTACTTACATCAAGAATGATAGCCGTGGTACTGGGAATGCTGTTATGGAGCGGATATCATATGTTGGATTGTGCGGAAGTATGTGGACGGGCAGCGGCAGTCACTACAAGACAGTTCTGCTATGAACGAAAGAGTTCTGTATACGATGGCCTCGGTCTAATGTCTGCATATCATTGAAGGTTTCGGTATGCTGACACCCCCTACAATTGTTAAGGTATGTATAAATGCACGTTCTTACTCTAACACACACACACACACACACACACACACACACACACACACACACACACACATACATACACGCAAGTCAAAACAATTTCGGCCCTGATGAGGGGCCTTGCAGCAGTAGGCGTTGATAGGGTGGCGATCTCGTCACGCCGTCTTTGTTTGGATAAATAAATGTCCCTACCCTATTACATTCTACAACATACAGACGTATGGTTTAAGGTTTCATGCCTCATCCTAGTAGAAGTTGGTACATAACAACGTTGTGTCAGTACACTTTGCTTACGAACGTATCAAATCATCAAGGCTAAGCGGATGTATATCTCTGAGTGAAGCATGATTTCTCCTATCTTCAAGGTTCATACGTGAGATGTGAATCATTCTGATGCCTGTCTAAGATCCGTGAACATAGCGTGCGGAACTTGATAGCTGAAAGTATGCCAGGTGCTGGAAATATATATCCTACACTGTAATGTACATCTACATCTACATCGACATACATAGTCAGCAAGGCACCACATGATGTGTGCTGAACGCTAACCTGTTCTATTACTAGTCATTTTCTTTCCTGTTTTGCTCGCAGATGGAGCGAGGGAAAAACGATTATCTGTATGCCTCCGCATGAGCCCTAATTTCTTGTATTTTATCTTTGGGGTCCTTGCGTGCAATGTATGGTGGCAGCAGCAGAATCGTTCTGCCGAAATTTTCTCAAGAATGGTCCTCGAAAAGAACGACGTTTTGCCTTCAGGGATTTCCATCTGAGGTCCCAAAGCATTCCCTATTGATCTTCCTACTCATCAGGATTAACTTATACTTTGACGCATTTGGAGTTGCCATTCACCACACCGACTAGAGATTTCATCTAAGTCATCTTGTATCCTCCTGCAGTCACTCAACTACGATACCTTCTCATGCACCACAACACCAACAAACTACTGCTTACCCTGTCCCCCGGATCTTTTATGTATGTAGAAAATGACAGCGGTCCTATCACATTTCCCTGGGGCATTCCTGACGGTACCTTTGTCTCTGACGAACACTCGCTGCCGAAAACGACATACTGGAATGCGTTACTTAAGAAGTCTTCGAGCCACTCACATGTCTGGGAACCTATTTCGGATGCTTGTACCTTCGTTAACAGCCGGCAGTGTGGTACGTTGTTAAAAATTTTACGGAAATCTAGGATAGAGAATCCGTCTGTTGCCCGCCATTCATAGTTCACAGGATATCACGTGAGAAAAGGACAAGCCTAGTTTCTCAGGAGCGATGGTTTCTGGAACCGTGTTGATTTGTGGGCAGAACATTTCCCTGTCAAGGAAACTCTGTATATTAGAACTGAGATTTTGTTCAAAGATTCTTTAGAAAACCGATGTTAAGGATATTGGTCTGTAATTTTGCGACTCCGTTCTTTTACCCTTCTTATATACGAGAGTCACTGTGGTTTCTTTTCAATCTATTGGGACTTTTCCTCTGACGAGAGATCCCCGATAAATGCAAGCTATGTCAGAGGCCAGTGCTGTAGAGTACTCATTGTAAAACCGGATTCGGATTCCATCAGGACCTGGTGACTTATTTGCTTGCAGATCTTTCAGTTATTCTCTACATCAGTGATGCTTCGTACTATGTCTTCCATAGAGGAATCTGTACAATGGCCAAACGACGGTATGTTTAATAAATGCCAAAATAAAACTTCGGCTTCGCTTTTATTGTCTTTTATTGCCACACCAGACTGGTCAGCGAGTGACTGTATAGAAGTCCGTGACGCACTTACTCATTTTACATAGGACCAGAATTTTCTCGGTTTCTCTGCAAGATCTTTTTCTAAGGTATGATGGTGGCATTGTAAGCTTCGCTCATCGATCTTTTTACAGAAGCACGAATTTCTATTAAATTTCGTCTGTCGTCATTTGCGCGTTCTCTTTTGAATCGAGAGCCTTTGCTTCTTCAGCATCTTCCGATATTCGTCGTTAAACAACGGTGGGTCTTCTCCGTCCTTAAGTCAATTACTCGGCACATACTTCTCCAGAGTATGATTTACAGTCCGTTTAAACTTTTGTCCATAGTGCCTCTACGTCCATCGTACTGGAACCAAATGGTGCCAGTTCATTGTCTACGTGGCATGCTAACAGCTGTCTACCTGTTCTTTGTAGCAGAAATACTACCCTAGTTTTCTTGATTTATTTATTAACATTAATAACCAAAATCGCTATGATTACATCATGTTCACTAATCCCTCTCTCTATACTGACGCTGTCTATAAGTCAAGAGGCCTGTTTGTTGCTACAAGGTATTAGGTATTTACATTGTGTGAGGGCTGTTGAACTAGCTACTAAAGACAGTTTTCGGAAAACATGTTCAAAAGTACTTGGCAAGACTGTCTATCTGTACTTGCTGCAATGAATCCATAGACGTCCCACGTAGGTTAAAGTCACCTTCAACTAATATTGCATAATTTGGGTGTTCAGGCGCTACTGACCGTAGACATTCTTTCAATGTCTCTAAAACCGTCACAGCGGATCGGGTGTCCAATAAAAATGTCCAACAACTAAATTAATTTCCTCTAGACCTGTTATGCACGACCAGACGATTTCACTGTCATTCTCAAATCCTCCTTAGCTGAAACAATAGTTTTGTCAGTTGCAGTGAACGCACTCTCGCCCCTCTCCCCCTACCTAAGGCGTCTAATCTGTCTTTTCGATATGTGTTCCATGAATAGATAGATCTCGGAGCTTTCTACTTTGGGCTTCAGCCAGCTCTCAGTCCCGTGATTAATTTGAGCACAACAAGCTTCCTGGAGGACAGTAATTCGGGAATTTTGTTACAAATACTCAAACAGTTTACTGATAAAATTTTAACAGTCGAAATGTCTTTATACTGAATGCGGTCTTATTTCGCTCTCCGCGAGTCATTTGGCGTGTGTTCATCAGTGAACCTCAGCCTAGCGTCTCGCCTATGAAACCCCCATGTACACTCCACATGTACTCTGCTAAACGCGTAGCTGCTTCCTTTGTATAGTACACCCCTGACCTATCAAGGTGGGTCCTACAATTTCTCATACGGTAACACAGGTACAGAAATCTGCAATTGAGACTGTCACAGAATCGACGAAGCCTTTTATTGAGACCATTCACTTGGTTCCAAACCAAAGGACCCCCATCAATTCTGGGAAGAATGCAGCAAATCGCGAGTTCTGCTTGCACCCACACTCGAGGCCAGCAACTTCCACCAGCTCCACAAGCCACCTGTTTGAAATGAGGATGGCCGGCCGGAGTGGCCTAGCGGTTCTAGGCGCTACAGTCTGGAACCGCGAGACCGCTACGGTCGCAGGTTCGAATCCTGCCTCGGGCATGCATGTGTGTGATGTTCTTAGATTAGTTAGGTTTAAGTAGTTCTAAGTTCTAGGGGACTGATGACCTCATAAGTTACGTCCCATAGTGCTCAGAGCCATTTGAACCATTTTTGAAATGAGGATGGCCTTACAAGCCAATCAACAGGCAAGTGCCAGTGTGAGTCACAATTTGTGGACAACTGCACCCTACACGCTCAACAGTTACAGGTAAGGCCTCCTCCACATCTAGGATGAGGTCCCCCTCAGACATACCACGTGCACATTGCCTTTCTTTCCAGTCCTGAACACTATCTGGCTAAGGGGCCCCATTATGCACTTAACGCTGTAGCTCCCGATAACTAATATACCCCTCACATTGTGTGCTTCCTCGGACCCTGCTGAAAGAGCACTGTCCACTCAGAACGTGAATGGGCAAGGCCAGACGGCCAGATATCACATTGGTCTTCCACCTCGAGCGATGCGAACACGTTGCCACCCGCCACTCATCCTCTTGTGGGGCGAACTCATCGTGTCAGGTACAATGGGAGGTGCCTCGGCACCAGACACTATGGGCGAAGCAAGCTAACCTCAGTTGTACCATATAATGCTCTAGATTCTCCGCTACCGCTGTGCACTGAGGCAGCAGCCTGAAGACGACTGATCCCAGGGGAAACTCATTCAGCTGTTCGCGAACTGCGAGACGCTCCTCCGTGTTCGCACACAGCAACATCATTGCAGTCTAGACGAGTAATGTAGTACGTCTTTGAGGCGCTTCGCATGGATGGTGTAGCGATCTCGACGTATGATGTTTATTCAGATAAATAAACGTTTCTGCCCCATTCTGTCCTCCAGCATACAGACGTATGGTCTTAGGTCTCGTACCTCCTCATAGTACAGTGAGCGTCTCACTTCGTTTTGTCATTACACATTGCGCAAAAACATATCAGGCCATCAAGTAACGATACGATAGCGATTGGAAATTCTATGAATGCCTCTGTGCAAGTTGTGATTTCTTCTATCTTCTAGGTTCTTATGTGAGATATGAATCGATCTGATGCCTGTCGCAGATATGTTCTGTAAATATGAAACATCACTCGGGATTCATGACTGAATTTAAGAATTCCTAACAAATAGCATGGTGTCCTTAATAGTGAGGGAAACTTATTCTGTTCGTTCACGACCGTGGATGGTGTAACGTTTAGTCTATATCGATATCAAATTTCAATCATATCAAGGCATTTCTGCAGTGAAACTTACTGATAATTAAAGTATAATATGGGGTATATATCGTATATCACTGCTAGTCACTCCCTGCCCGATTCCACTCACAAATGGAGTTATGTGTGAAGTATTACGTGGTTCCGTAAATTAGGTGTTTTGTGTTGTGAGGAATTGCCTCGTACCCATAAAGTGCTTACTTGTTGGCCTCCAACAGATCTGTTGCAGCAGTATGTTCCGTAAACTTTCACATTAATATTTCTCGATGGGAACGTTGGTACATGAACTGGGATGATGTACCGTTTTCTGCTGCTGGATGGCAGACTCGTGTGATTCATAATTCCATTATGCTGAAGGCCTCATCTGTCATTATGCAGATGTTTGGTAACACTATTCGGCTACAGTCTCCAAACCAAGTCGACATGATGTCCTATGGTCTGGTGTCTGATACTGGTGGCAGTCTTTTCGTGTTGAAATGCTGTGGATAATAAGGGTGCAGGCCATTATTCTCCCAAAAAATATCATACTTGCACGTCATATGTATTTGTCAAATTTTTTATGATTAAGATTCGTCTTGTAAATAGCTATAAGTGGGTTTCATTCTAAAATTGCTGCATTTAAGCATGAGATTACGGCAGATCTGGGGCACTGCTACGAGCTAAGCATCTTACTCCTTGTTTTAATAGATGGTCATCCATCCGAAACAATAATTTTGTTGTTCTTGTAAATTTTGCAAGCATAGTAGCTAAGTTTGTGTGAGACTTACTTTCCCAATTTACCTGCCACTTTAACTTAGTTCACACATACACGAGTTTTGAATCTCTGTTGTTTGGGTTACATTCCAAGTATGCATCCTACATTTTTCATTTTTTATTTCATTCCAACTTAGCTCATGTGAGCTGTGCCTTTAGTGCTGTCAAATCAGCACACTAGTATTTGAATCGGAACTTCTGCATACCCCTTGATGTTAGGCTATCGAATCGATAGTACGTGTGCAGTGGTCCTATGCATTTAGCTGTCATGGCCCAATGTTGACATGACTCCAGTGGTCATGTCAGCAGCAGGTCTGTTTAGTCACAGCACAGTGAGGTTGCTGTTTACTTGCAACCATGCATGACTTCATGTGCAGTGTGGTGAAATCTGGGTGGGCAGTCTTCAGAGACCATGCAGGATACTCCATCTATGTAATGTCAGAACTGTTCCATTGTATTTCTCTAGTGTAACAGAACGCACTCCTGTTCTAACAGTAGACTATGTTTAAGTGTAAAATCGTGTGATCTTAGAAACACATTAGAAAGCGTGTGGACTGTGGTGTGGATCACAGCCTTAGAGGACAATAGGCATGGTGACAGCGTAGTGTAGATAGTAACTGACTCACTTGGCCATGGCGTGCTGGTGGTGGGGTACTATGTAGTTGGACCCAGATCATCCAATCAACACATGAAGCAGTCAACACGGCGGGTTGAGGGACCATGCTCAGATGCGGTCTGGCCGACGTGAAGTGGCTCCAGCTGCTAGTAGTCTTTTGACAACTGTTAGCACATGGTGATGAGGCGACTGCAATGGTTGTCCAGGGGTGATGTGGGGTCAGACATCACTTTCCTCCCCCCTATTGTTTCTTTAAATAAAGACACAATTGTTAGTGCCAACGGTATTGCCACAGTGGTAATACCGGTTCCTGTCAGATCACCGCTAGCACTGGGATGGTTTACCATCCAGTCTGCTGAGAGCTGTTGGTAAGTGGGGTGCACTCAGCCCTTGTGAGGCTGAGGAGCTACTTGACCGAGAAGTAGCGGTTCCGGTCTCCTAAACTGACATACGGCCGGGAGAGCAGTGTGCTGACCACATGTCACCCCATATCCGCATTCAGTGATACCCGTGGGCTCAGGATGACACGGCGTCCGGTCGGTCCTGTTGGGCCTTCATAGCCTGTTCAAGAGGAGTTTAGTTTAGTTTTCACAATTATTAGTACCACACAGTTTGAACATTAACATACAATGCTGTGTGATGTATGTGTTGGCCAAGCTTAAATAATTATTTAAGTAGGGGCAACTGCTTAACTTAGGATTGAAATATGCAGTGTTATAGATATCGCAACATGTGTAAGCAAGATTGAGCTGTCATTGACTGCCCTTGCGTTCCAGCTCTGACACAGTATTCATAAATTCTACACTGTTATAAATAGCCTGACAGGTCTGAGCTGGATAGTAATGACATTGTTAAACTACCCTTGTATTGCAGCTATGGGGCAAGGTACTATAATTCTCCGCTGATATAAAGAGCCAAACAGGCCTGACTGAATTCTGATGTCATAGTTAGGCTGGTGGTCATATCATATACGGGTTAGTGTGCTCTGGTCGCCAAATTAATTCTGTACTTTCGACAATAACCCTAGACGTCATAGAAGTGAACAGTAGCGCAATTTGGCTACTTTTTTAAATTTTTAAGCAAATTTGAATTTACCACCAATTTTCGAGTTTTCCGCCATTTAATACAAAAGACAATTGGCGTTTGTCAGAGAGAGGAGGGTGCGGGGGGTGTGGAAATCCCATGACTCATGGATGATGTAATCATTGAAGTCAACAGAGACACTCTGTCCTTTCACACCTACTGATGGGTAATAAATGTTTGGAACTCCTTTTAGGGAGCAGATAACTTCGAATTATCACAGATTTTTATCAGACATTTTTGAAAGAGTTATTCGCAAAATGAATTCAGTTTTGAGAAAGGATTAAGAAATGATTTGTGTTGTAGTGTCCTGGGCATTAATTGTCTTAGATAGACCTATTAATGTGAATGGTAATATTTTATAAGCGTCTCTTTTAATAAATTTGAGTTTAGAAGTGTCGAGCAATGTCTCACCTATTTATGCTAATAATAAATCTTTAAAACAATCTACATGTACATCATACTCTACTTGCCACCTAATGGTGTGTGGCGGAGGGTACTTTTCGTACCGCTAACTGATCCTCCTGCCCTATTACGTTCGCAAATGCTGGATCCAAGAATGATTGTCGTAAGCCTCTGTGTTGGCTCTAATTCATCGAATTTTCTCTTCATAGTTATTACGCAAGATGTATGTGGGAGAAAGTAAGTAATATTGATGAAAATACTCAAGAATCGGTCGGACAAGCTCATTATAAGCCACTTCCTTTGTGCATGAGTTGCATTTGCTTACAATTCTCCATATGAGTCTCACTCTCAGTTAATTTACATTCGGGATCCGTGATAATTTCATTGGATATTATCGAGTTCTTTATTTCAAGAAATACACCACCACTACTGGTGACTATTCTTACGATCAATATTCCAATGTGAACTTAGAATTTTGTTGCTATTCACTTCCGGTTCCAACCAGCTTTCTGATTCTGATACTGTCTAGGCAATCTACCCTTTAATAAGTGACACTAATTTTGGGACCTTTTCTTCGATGCTCCTGCAGTTTACTAATATCACATTACCCTTTTATAAATCCAATCTGTAAGGAGGAGCATCCTCTGAGAATATTGTGGCTGATGTAAGCTCGATTTTGGCAGGCAATTGGTCTGATTCGAAAGGGGATTTCTCTAATCTAGAAAGCCCCACGTTCACGCCACACGTACTCTGCTACCGAGGAGAGGCTTCTTCAGTGTAGTTCATGCCTGACCTATTAAGGGGAATCCTGCAATATCGACCCGGGAGGATGGGGACGAGAAATTATGATCTGATACTGTCGCAGAGTAGTCTGAGCTTCTGGTTTAGAATTTCCTGTCTGCTCCAAACTAAAGGACCATGATCGACCCTAGCTACAGTGCTACAAATAGACAACATTCCTTGCACCCCGAGTGCTGTACTGCAATGACGAGAAAAAAATCGCAACACTGAAAAATAAATAATGTAGAGCAATGAAATTTTCCAAATACATTTTCCAGGGTATCATATTTAAATGATTAACATTGTAAGACCACAGGTTAATATAAGTGCCATATAAGTCCCTGCAAATGCGAAACGCTGGTACACTAATGACTCGTGTGGCCACCAGAATGTTAAATGCAAGCATGCAAATGTGCATGCGTTGTGTTGTAGAGGTACCGGATGTCAGTTTGTGAAACGGAGTCCCATACCTGTTGTACTTGATCGGCCAGTACAGCGACGTTTAATGCTGTTTTTGGATGAAGCCGGAGTTGTCGTCCAATTATGTCCCATATATGCAGACTGGAAACAGATCTGGAGAACGAGCCAGCCAAAGCGATATGTCGACACTCTGTAGAGCACGTCGGGTTACAACAGCAGAACTGTGGTGGACTGTGCTGCTGACAGCCCTCCCCTGCCCATATCTGGTTGGGGAACGAAATGACAATAAAGAAAAAAAATCCAGCGCATTGTGAAAGTGGGTGTTTGTTTTAACGTTATTATTACCCAACCTTATGTTCCTTCCAGCGGCAGCTATTCACTTGTATATCAGCAGGAGGCTACTCCCCTGTGCTTCAGAGATAGCTTGCTACCCTATCATTAGGTCTATTCGCTAGACAGACTGGAGCAACTAAAATTTGGAAACGTGTGGTAAGATCTTATGGGACCAAACTAGTTAGGTCATCGGTCCCTAAGCTTACATACCACTTAATCTAACTTAAACTAACTTACACTATGGACAACGCACACATCCATGCCCGAGGGAGGTCTCGAACCTCCGACGGGGGAAGACGCGCGGACCGTTACAAGACGCCTCGACTGTGCGCCTACCCTGCGCGGCCCTTGAACATCTCTGGAGTGCTAGACTAATAGCGAAAATATCCACTCTACATCCAGCAGCTATTGATGAAACTGGATGGCGCTACTGTCTTCTGATCGGTCAACTGCAACTCAGATTGTTTAAATAAACAATATACCGGACTCTGCACAGAATAAAGACTTACGTCAGTCCCATACGGCAGCGCAGCACAGACTGAGTCCTTTTCCTGCCAATTTCCTGAGGGCGAAAGGAGGTGAGAGGGGGAATCCGAGTGGGAGTTAGAGTGTGGGTGGCAAACGGCGCCCTCTGGTTGTGGTGTTATGAACTAGGTCAGTTGGTCTCCACACCACAAGGGGAACACACAAAATTTTATATTCTCGGCAATAAATTTTGAATTTCCCGCCAAAATTTCAATTTCCTGCCATTTCCTGGGATGGATGGGGGACGCGGAGTTCCCTGAGGGTACTCGGGTGCTGGGTGGGGAAAACCCATGACGTCATCTGTTGGTGGATGTAATTAATTGATTAAATAATTAATCTGCATAATTAATTTGATATCAATCTGATATCAAAATTGCACCAGAACACGCCTTGTCCCACTATGTATATGTGGAAACTGCTTGCAAAATGTATTGCGAATAGAATTCATCCATGATGTGGCAGATTCTCAAGCATCTCAGTATTTGATGTTATATCTGCTGAACTACATACTGCACAGAGATGTATTTTTCTACATTCTTTCTTCTTCCATCGTCGGGAGAAGAAGATTGATATAGTTTCGAAATTATATGCAGATCTTGTTGCAAGTCTCTAAGTTCTCCCATTCTCAAATACTGGATGACTGGAGTGGTGGTACTCTCTAATAACACGTCGCTCATGTGACGCCCAATATCAACAGAAAGCATTGGTTTGTTTCAAATTGCTAACAAACTTAATTTTAAATAGGAACTGATGTGCCTATTCGAGAGTGTTATCCCAAATTAGTCTAGTCTAATATTCGTTTTATCGATATTTTATTAACAGTGACAGTAAAACACGAAGAATAAGCAGTAACCCGCAGCGACTTTGTAGCGCTCCATGCTTGGCGGTAGCAGTCAGCACAGGCCAGTGCAGTGCTGTCACTGCTCGAGTACTGGTTATTCTTCGACTTTTACTCTCCCTGTTAATACATATCAATGTAACCAATATCGCACTATACTAACCTGGGGCCGCTGTATTGAATGTACATATAAAATTCTGCATTAAAAATCATTTTGTTTGTCATGAGAAAGAAACCGATACTGTCCGTTGACACTGGGAGTAGAATGAAAGACATGATGAGAACTATTTGCCCGGGCTGACTTCAGCTACACACTGCAATATCTAGACTGCAAATATCTGCTGAAACAATAGACAAAATCTGCCTGGGTGCCTATTCTGTATATTTCCGCCATTGTGCCGATCGTTTCGGTATTCAAGAGCACCGCACGGTCTAGTACTCGAATTAGAGTCCCTGCATTATTCAGTATGCATTTCGGTAGCGATACCGTTCGGGCCTAGAGAACCGAAGCGCTGTTGTCGGTTCGTGTCGCGCAAGCCAATCAAAAGCAAGCGGCCGCAGATCCGCGCATGTCTTGATATTTAATGATCTTTAAACTCTTATTTGCATAAAAGTAACACGCATTATAAGAGAATATTGACCAAAAACTTTTTTTTTATGTAATAATTCACAGTAACAACCTAACCTAACCATATTTCTAACAAATGAAAATAGTCTATTATGAGCTCACTTTCCAACCGGATGCGTCTTCTGGTGATTCTTTAGTAACACAATCACTAAATACAAAGCTAAAACCGCTAAATATGTTTAAAATAACAAATTATAGGTGTAAATAAAACACAGCTCACCGATCGACAGGGCCATACCGAAATCCAAAACCTCTCAGTACTATTGTCATAAAATCGGTGGGAGGACCATTCAGTAACGAGTCTCAGAAGCTTACTGAATAGGATATTTTGATAAAAAAACGAAAATGACGTCACTAAGAGACTAACCTACTACACCGACCAGTATGAACGATACAGAATAGGGCCCCTGGCAACACTTAGCAGAGACTCTTGTAACAATTAGGAACGACACATAGTTTCGTCGAAAAGTACTGATGACAGATAAATCCATTAGCGAAGATCGTGTGAATATGCACAATTTACACATCAGGGGCCCTGTTCTGTATCTTTCAGTCCCTCTGCCTATAGGTTCGGTAGGCGAGCGCACCGAGCATCCTGGTTGTCGAAGGAGAGGCCCAACGTTATTCTGTAAGCATTGCAGAAGCAATGCTGCACAGTTTAAGCCAAGCGAGGCGCAGTTGTCGGTTCTCCTCGCGGCAGCCAAATCAAAAGCAAGCAACCACAGATCCACGCACACACACACTGTGGAGTGAACAGCAGCACGAACCCGAATCGGCTACCGGCTGACACAGGAGTGCTATTCTTCACGGTATCGAAAAGTGTGTACAAAGTACGTAGAAGTTGTCGGGCATTTCAAAGGGGCTTGTCTCGTCCTGCAGATTATGTTTCCAGTCCACTTCCATGATTCTTAGCTGAAATGCATAGACATGTTTACATTTGCCCTGACCACGTGTTCGCAAAAACATGGTTCAAATGGCTCTAAGCACTATGGGACTTGACATCTGTGGTCATCAGTCCGATAGACTTAGAACTACTCAAACCTAATTAACCTAAGGACATCACACACATCCATGCCCGAGGCAGGATTCGAACCTGCGACCGACTCGCATTCGGGAGGACGACGGTTCAATCCCGTCTCCGGCCATCCTGATTTAGGTTTTCCGTGATTTCCCTAAATCGTTTTACCGAGCGAGGTGGCGCAGTGGTTAGCACACGGGACTCGCATTCGGGAGGACGACGGTTCAATCCCGCGTCCGGCCATCCTGATTTAGGTTTTCCATGATTTCCCTAGATCACTTCAGGCAAATGCCGGGATGGTTCCTTTGAAAGGGCACGGCCGATTTCCTTCCCAATCCTTCCCTAACCCGAGCTTGCGCTCCGTCTCTAATGACCTCGTTGTCGACGGGACGTTAAACACTAACCACCACCACCACCACCATCGAACCTGCGACCGTAGCAGCAGCGCGGTTCCGGACTGAAGCACCTAGAACCGCTCGGCCACAGCGGCCGGCCACGTGTTCTCATGCATGCATTATAACGTTAGTGTATATGACTGCGTTCTGGAAATTGTCACAAATGCTGTATCACATCATTTTATTCTCATTCACACTGACATCTTGTTTTTGGATTTTACTTTTCGAAAAACGAGTTAGGATTGGTGTGTAGTGCCACAGTGTACAAATACATCTATAAAAAAATACAAAAAAATGTTTCAGAGAGTGACAAAGAATAATAAGAATGAGATTTTCACTGTGCAGTGGAGTGTGCGCTGATATGAAACTTCCTGGCAGAATCAAAACGATGTGTCGGACCGAGACTCGAACTCGGGACCTTTGCCTTTGACGGGCAAGTGCTCGGTCAAGCATGCGATAAATAAAATTGTTTCATATATGGTGGTATAGTCTAAAATATTATGGCAGGGATCTTTCAACTCTGTCTACTGTTGTAAAGATGCGATCGCAGATAGATCCTTGTGACAAGCAAGAGTATAAAGATGATTGCTGCTGGTTTCATTGACAGTAATTTAAGTTGCGCTGTTACATTTCTGTTTAGCCATACACTCGGAAATCGCAGCGTATTCGGAAAAAGATGGTGAATTATTTGTGACAAAAAAGAATATAAATGTCACTGTCTGTTGCTTCACACACAGCAGTTTCATTTGTAGTAATTTCATCTTTCGTTTTTTCAACATACAGTAGTCACGAAAACGAAGATACTCTTTACTGATATAGAGCGCTCTAACATGTAAATAACAACGAATATAGAAGAAAAATACGTAATTTTCACGAATAACAACCAATTTGTTATGACAACTTATATACACCATGTGTTCTATTTCTGCTGAGTTTCAAGGACAGGACGCAGGCTGACTTTACTGCAGAAGGATGCGGGCATAAGTCGTAAATGCATGAAATTTTGGAAGGTTTACATTGTCAGGCTTCACAAATTTCCTTTCCATTGTTACTTATGAGTTGTAAACACGTTGCGATAATTAATAATTCAACCATTTGCAGGAAAAAGTACGCACAGTCACTAGGAATTTCAGGTAAAAATAATGGAAATGTCGTGTGACGAAGGCCTCCCGTCGGGTAGACCGTTCGCCTGCTGCAAGTCTTTCGATTTGACGCCACTTCGGCGACTTGCGCGTCGATGGAGGTAACATTCATGTAATATACGTAAGCAGAGCAGGTATCTTGAATTTTAATGATTTTTAAACTCTTAATTACACAAAAATTACAGGTATTCTGTGAGAATATTGACCGAAAAATTCTTTTGATGTTATAATTATTCATAGTAACAACAATACAAACCATATTTGTAACACAGGAAAACAGTGTATTACGAATTCACTTTCCACTCCCATGCATCCTAGTGATTCTTCAGTAAAACATAATCGCTAAATCCGAAACTCAAACCACTCAGTGTTTGTAAAAGAACAAATTCTAGCTGTAAGCAAATCACTCCGAACCGAACAGGTGGCCATATCGAAACCTAACCACCTCTCGATACAGTTGTCTAAAAATCGCTAGGCGGGCCATTCGCTAACGGGCTTCAGAATCTTACAGAATACCAACTAAATTACGTCTACCGACGCAAACGTACCACACCGATCAGTATGAAAAATACAGAGTAGGGCTCCTTGGCAGATGGAAATCCCCAAATGATACGACGGAGCCGATCTGACGCCAGATTTGCTCTGGCCGTGTGAGGTGAGATAGTTGGAAATGCATTAAAGCTGCCTGCAAGGCTGACAAGTGCTTGTTATCTTCACCTGTTGTAGTCTTCATTGTCAGGGCTTCTCGACGACATTCCACTTCAAGAAGATGTGGAGATGTAGTTTATGCACAGTGGGGCGCCTCCTAATGCCAGTACAATGGTTTGTCGGTATTTAGATCACCGGTTTTCAGACAGATGGTTCGTCGGGGACAGCCATGTGTGTTGGCCGCCCAGATCCCCCCATGTAAGTCCACTGCAGTTTTATTTCTGGAGAAACGCCAAGGAGCTCGTCTACAGAGACGTCATTGTCGATGAAGCCACTGTAAGAAGACGAATCCAAGAAGCTGCTGGAGTATGGAGACAGGTCAGAGCATCGTGGTATCATTTCTTACAAACTTACCATGCAGCTGGTAAAGGCCATTTCAAACTTTTTTTTTGAAGGACATGACAAAAATCAAGCTTGTTATTGTTTTATGGACACTCATAAGAGACTAAATTTCGCGCGTCCTGATTATCTTAAAACCCGCGAAATGGGGAATACTCTTTTGTTTTTGATCGTAAATAAAGTTATGCGTTATATACTATTTCATCCTGTTTTCCATTTGTTTTGTTGTTTTGCATAGTGCATCATTGTTATGCACATTAAGAGAAGCTCTGCAAGGAAAAACATTATCAGAACCGGCTGGAGTGGCCGAATGGTTCTAGGCTCTTCAGTATGGAACCGCGCGACAGCTACGGTCGCAGGTTCGAATCCTGCCTCGGGCATGGATGTATGTGATGTTCTCAGGTTAGTTAGTTTCAGTAGTTCTAAGTTCTATGAGACTGATGACCTCAGATGTTAAGTCTCATAGTGCTCAGAGCCATTTGAACATTATCAATGCCAGGATAAGCTTTACATCCTCAATTGAACGTTTTTACACCTCCGTACTCAGTTCTGACCTTGTGGTAATGGACGAAGTAGAAAATAGAAATAATGATTGACAGATGATTGTCAATTCTCAATAAGCATGCGTGTACGACAAATAAAGGTTTCTGGGGTACGTTCGAACGCTTACCGATTTCTCCATTTGTTGTTGGTTGCCAGAGAGTGACCTCGACATTGGTTGTCGCAAGTGTGCCGCACCGTTTTTTCCCCTCTCAATAGCCCCTCCCCAGATCTCATTGCTTACTGATTACACACATTCGTACTCAACGTACATACGCAATCTAAAAACGTACAACTTGTAATAGCTACAATTATTAGTCTGGAAATGACGTCAATAGCGATCTAATGTTGTCCAGTACACCATCAAATGGCTCTAAGGGTTAAATGGCTCTGAGCACTATGGGACTTGACATCTGAGGTCATCAGTCCCCTAGAACTTAGAAATACTTAAACCTAACTAACCTAAGGACATCACACACATCTATGCCCGAGGTAGGATTCGAACCTGGGACCGTAGCGGTCGCGCGGTTTCAGACTGAAGGACCTAGAACCGCTCGGCCACACCGGCTAGTACACCATCCTGTCACTATTAGAAATATCTGCACTTATACATCAGGCGCATTCTCTCAGGTGTTTCGGCAGATATTAGAAATTTCGCTTTTGCAATGTATAGTTGGAGTAATCTCAAAGAAATACTGCTTACGACGCGCTGTGTCGACGGAAAGCGTCAGTTGTTACCTGTCACAAACAGAATTATTTTTAGGGTTTAATTTTACGTGCACATTCGGTAGAGTGGTCGCAAATTGGTCTAGTGCGATCTTCGTTTGAGCAATATTTGTTTGCGCTGTCTCCACCTACACAGTACAAAAATGAAATTCCAAATCAAGAAAAGAAAAAAATCTTATGTGACAAGTTTTCATTTAAATGGAGAGCGGCGGAAGCTTGTGAGTCTAGTCTCAGAGTGTACGAAGATGGTGAGATCGGATATGACGTCATTGGAGCCTCTCGCGAGTTTAAAGCGAGTTTACAAATCTCATTTATGAATATGTATTACAGATGTCGATAGTGTAAGAGTGCACTAGTGAAGCAAGTTTTCGGTACTTTTCAGTGTGGCGAAAGAACACTTAGAGACTGGCGCAACATGAAGAAACCGACTAAAATCCAAAAGGTACATTGAGGCAACGCGCAGATTAGACTTCCGTCGCCATTAGCATAGCCAGGGCGCGCGGCTGGTCCCAGGCCTCTGTCGCCACGAACTGCTAACGGGGGAGGTCGGACAGCGTGTCTAAACTCGCACACATATTCATGCAGCCGGGGCTGGGGTGGCACCCAAATTGAGTGCAACGCCGACCCCTAATCGACGATTTGCCACAGCTTGTTTAACCGAGCGTCGCTCGTAGAGGGTAGGGACTGTCAGCAGACGCCTATATTTCTCCCGTATTGTTTGCTCTCTGTAATAACGGATATGGCGCAACTTAAAGGAAAAGGCCCTTGTTACAGAATCTGAACGAATGAAACAAATTATTCGACGATATTGTCTGCATAAACATCTAAATTCGTACTCTGCAAGCCATTGTACAGCACACGGTGCTTTGCTTTCTCTGCTATTCCATTAGCACACTGAGTGAGGAAAAATGTCTGTCTGTGTTCCTCTGTATGTATTCTAATCACTCTTATCTGATTGTTGCGATCACTAAACGAGAAGGTTAGGGGTTTGGGTGGATAGGAAAAATACTATCCGCACTGCACCCGCAAGTCATCTTTCCGCATCCGGAAGACTTTTATCCTCATCCGCATCTACATCTGCGGATATTAAAATATTGTCAACGGCTTCATCGTCTTTGTTTCACAGGAGTTCTGATGGTAGGATGGCGCCCATCCCGAATTTTCGCCTGTGGGAGTCGGTCATTATAACTCACATTACATAGACTGAGAGCGTAGGCGCCGATTATGACCACATTTTAATGTGTCTTAGTGTGTAATGTTCATCATTCATTGTTTCAGTTACGACTTTCTGTCGTTATTGAAACGGCTTATGTGAATTTTTCTGCATAATATTCCTTCAACACTGAGTAGTCAAACGAAGACGTTTTACAAGTTGTCAGTGCCTCTTGAAAACTCTTCGATATTAACCAATACCTTTGTTCATGAAATGTGCGCGAATTCACCATAATGTGAAAGTGCTACGTTTCGTAAAGGAATGAGCATTGCATTTGTGTACTTGTGGGTATTTTTAACATAAACGTTGATAACATCACTGATTTTATACTGAATATTATTTATGTAAAATGTGATACACGAAAAGATCGTGAAGCAAAGATTGTAACGGATGGAGTGTCCTACAACAGACATCACACCCCTTTCTGGCAGCTTTGGTAATTACATAAGTGACGTATGTTTCTCTTGAAACGTAAACGACAAATGAAGGACTCTCTCCCTCTCTCTGTCTCTTTCTCTCTCTCTCTCTCTCTCTCTCTCTCTCTGACACACACACACACACACACACACACACACACACATAAACAGGGAGAGAGTGGGGGGGGGGGGAGGATAGGGGTGATAGGGAGGAGAGGGAGAGAGACAGCCGGAGAGAGAGTAATCACAGTTCCAATGACAGCCGGAGAGAGAGAGAGTAATCTCACAGTTCCAATAAAGCGCTAATATGAGCATGAAAACAGTTTAACGTCGACAGGAACCATACATACAACAAGAAGACAAACATTTTGTTTTATGAAATTCAAAGTTTTAACTTATTAAAAAGACGCACAGCGCTTGTACGTGAATTCCTTCGGCATAAGAGCATATAGTTGAGGGCTGGTGACACAAAAATAGCTGTAAGTTATCGCAAAAGGTATTTGCGATATTTCTTGAGCAGAAAAACCACGTTTAAACTTATACTTACTTGTTAAATCGCTAACGAGCAGCACAAAATCATCACTTTGCTGCAGATGGTACACTGTACCATACTGGAAACAAAGTCACACAGAACTTACCATTTTAGAGAATGAGGTAATAATCACAATTAACACAAACAGTTTTTGGCCTGAATGTTCATACCAAAAGTTATTACGTAAGACATGTTTCACTTTACAGACTTGAATGAAAATAGCCACTCACGATGTCACGGATGAGCTGAAATATTTGAGTAATATAAACAAGAAGGGACAGGGACCAGATACCAGGAGTAGCGTTAAGTATCTGCAGCCAGACGATTTGACTGGCGTAGCGTATTTGTTTCCGGGCCACGAATAAAATTCAGAGAACAGCGTTAAGTAACTGAATATCATCATTTCATATAAATTCACGATGTGAATAGCGAACGGCAGGAAAGTTGTCTGGGGGCATTTATGTTATGCGTTTCATGCAAACTGACGCTTGGGATGACATCTTATGACAGTCGGCCGGCCGGAGTGGCCGAGCGGTTATAGACGCTACAGTCTGGAACCGCACGACCGCTACGGTTGCAGGTTCGAATCCTGCCTCGGGCATGGATGTGTGTGATGTCCTTAGGTTAGTTAGGTTTAAGTAGTTCTAAGTTCTAGGGGACTGATGACCTCAGAAGTTAAGTCCCATAGTGCTCAGAGCCATTTGAACCATTATTTTTTAACAGTCATGGGAGCACATCGTGATGTAAGAAATAGGTTTTCAATCAATGTAAATATTGTATTCGAATCATGGGTGTATGTGTGTAAGCCGGCCGCAGTGGCCGAGCGGTTCTGGGCGCTTCAGTCTGGAACCGTGCGACCGCTACGGTCGCAGGTTCGAATCCTGCCTCGGAAATGGATGTGTGTGAAGCTCTTAGGTTTAAGTAGTTCTAAGTTCTAGGGGACTGACGACCTCAGATATTAAGTCCCATAGTGCTCAGAGCCATTTGAACCATTTTGTATGTGTGTGTGTGTGTGTGTGTGTGTGTGTGTGTGTGTGTGTGTGTGTGAATGATTCAATATGTGTCGGAGGCTGGCTGATGCGGCACAACTAAACGTAAAAACGAAAGAAACACACACGATGTACACGTTAGGTCGTGTTACGGCATTCATCTTGAGAAGCTTAGTACACACTGTGATGTATTGTTGAGACTCATAAACACAATTGCTTCTCGCGGTCTCTTTATAGCAGACTACTTCGCTGTGCCCCGCAAAGAATCGTGTCCACATCTAGGTTTGATTCAAAGAAAGCAGAAAGCTGAAAGCTGAGTCATCAGCTGCGCTGCTGAAAGAACTTATTGTATGTAAACGATGCAGAGTTGCTGAAGTAGTTTGCCGGAATATGTTTTATTTGAAACATACAAAAACAAAGCCCAACTTATTTTGGATTCCCATGTTTTCCTTATACAATTGTTCTCAAATAATTGCAGGGAAACTGTTAGTAACAAATGTTTGATTATTTAAAATTTTATGTCTCACATCACAGGTTTATAATGATATGGCTAGGTTTATTAGAATACTTCAACGTTGAGTAACTCACTGACCATTTTTCGAAGAAAATGTATTGAATTAAGAGTGCGAATTGCGACTGGGAATCAGGAATTGGATATCAGAAATTGTAGACATATTTCGAAATGCAGCCCTCAACCATCTGTAAAAGTATTCCGAAATATGTGCATTCATTGTCAAAAAGTTTCTGAATCCCATTCAAGAATACCGTGGCCATTTCTTTATGATCTTTAATAGCCCTAAATCTCTTTCTGGTCACTGGAGAATCGTTTAACAGTCTTCTGTATAATTTGAAAGTGTCCAGACATATAACTTTCGGCCCACCACGCAAAGAATCGTGTTCACATCTATGGTTGTCTGAAGAAAAGCAAAAATTTGAGTTATATGCCGTGCTGCTGTAAGTCTTTCTGTACACAAACAAAGCTGCAGCCACAGGTTTTAGATTCGCATGTTTTTTATCCGCTATGCAGTTGTTCTGAAATAACTGCAGTCAGCTGGATGTGACTTAAGTCACTTGCATGTCTCTAAACTATTATCCAACCGCGAAAAGAGGAGCTGTAGTGTAACGTGGAATCGGTGCCAAGTTTCATTTCTGTTGAATCTCCATATCGTTGACAGGTGACTGCTAGGTTAAAAGGTAGAGTGAAAAAATGGTTCAGCCGGGATTTGATCCAAAAACTTTCAGGTTTCAAATAAGACGTTCTACCATTAGACCACCACAGCAAATTTTGTGTCACTCCCTCTGTCGTCTCAAGGCACTGCTGCTCTCTCGAGTTAAGTTGGCTGTTCACTAGATGAGAATAGCGTCGCTCTCACAAATTTACTTTAATTCATTACAATTCATACAATTCGTGCGACATATTTATAAATGGTACACAAAAACCTTCCATGTGAATCAGCGTATCAGTTAATCAAAAGAGGTTCTTAGACCCTGCAGCGTTTCCTATGATTCGCTTGCACATACAGATGGACGAGAGGAAGTGATTTCAATTTATACACATAGAGATAGTTGTCTGCATATTACTCGGAGCTTAATTTCCATAACTTTTGCCACCTTTCCGTATGAGATATACCGACCAGAAATGACCCTAGCAGCGCGTCTTCGTAAATTTTGTCCGAGTTTTTCTTCATTCCTTACTATCATACAACGATGATAGTTTCCTATAGCCAACAGCATCATCCGTGAAGTCTGACAAAGGTGCTGATCCTATCTAATAAATCGTTTACGTGAAGTGAGTGCGTTAGAAGTCTTCTTAGGCTTCCTTGGAATACGTCCGATGTTATTTTCATTTCCGTTAAATATTCGCCATCGTGTATAACTTATTGGATTCTGTTAGAAAAAAATCGTCTAGTCAGCCGCATATCTGTGAAGATACTCAGTATGATGGTGTTTTGGTTATTAGGTGTCGATGTGGTACAGTGTCGAACGTCTATCAGAAATCATGGAAGACAGAATCTTCCTGGTCAAGCGCTGATTGCTAGAGATCGTGTGTGAATAAAGTACACTACTTTTAAGTTATTGGTTCCTCCTGAACTTAGTCGATTCTGTGAGAAGATTTTATTTCCTTCTGGAGTGTCATAATGTTATGGATTATACACTGAGGAGACGAAAGTCGGGATAGCGATATGCACATATACAGACGGCTGCAGTATCGCCTACACAAGGTGTATAAGTTCGGTGCGTTGGGGAACCTGTCATCTGTACTCACCTGATTCACGTGAAAAGGTCTCCGACGTGATTATGGCCGCACGACAGAAATTAACAAACTTTGAACGAGGAATGATAGTTGGAGCTAGACGCTTGGGACGTTCCATTTCGGAAATCGTTAGCAAATTCGACATTCTGAGATACACAGTATCAAGAGAGTGCCGCGAATACTAAATTTCAGGCATTACCTCTCACCACTGACAATGCAGTGGCCGACGGCCTTCACATAACGACCGAGAGCAGCCGCATCTGTGTACAGTTGTCAGTGCTAACAGACAAGTAGCGCTGCGTGAAGTAACCACATAAATCCATGTGGGCCTTACGACGAATGTATCCGTTACGATAGTGCGATGAAATTTGATGTTAATGGGCTATGGCAGCAGTCACGAGTGCCTTTGCTGACAGCATGACATCGGCTGCAACGCCTCTCCTACGATTCTGACTACATCAGTTGGGCGTTGGAAGACTAGAAAATCGTGATCTAGTCAAATGAGTCCAAATTAAAGTTGGTAAAAGCTGACGATAGTGTTCGAATATGGCACAAACACCATGCAGCCATAGAGCCAAGTTGTCAACAAGGTACTGTCCAACTGTGCAAGCTGAGGGTGGCTCCATAAAATGGTTCAAATGGCTCTGAGCACTATGGGACTTAACATCTGTAGTCATCAGTCCCCTAGAACTTAGAACTACTTACACCTAACTAACCTAAGGACATCACACACGTCCATGCCCGAGGCAGGATTCGAACCTGCGACCGTAGCAGTCGCGCGGTTCCGGACTGAGCGCCTAGAACCGTTAGGCCACCGCGGCCGGCGGTGGCTCCATAATGGTGTGGACTGTGTTTATATGGAATCGACTATGTTTGCTGGTCAAACGGTACCTATCAGTTACAGTAATTGTTTATGTTTGGCTACTTGGAGATCATTTGCAGCCATTCATGGGTGTCATGTTCACAAGCAACGATAGATGATATTGCACCATGTCACTGGGCCACAACTGTTTGCGACTGGTTTAAAGTACATTCTGGACAAATTGAGTGAATGATTTGGCCATCTAGATCGCACGACATGAATCCCATCGAATATTTATGGGACATATAGAGAAGTCAGTTCGTGTGCAAAATTCTGCACAGACAACACTTTCAAAATTATGGAGGCAGCATGGCTCAACATTTCTGCAGCGTAATTCCAGTGACTTGTTGTTTCCAGGCCATGACGAGTTGCTCCACCATGCTGGGCAAAAAGAAGTTCAATGTGATGTTAGGGGGCATCCCATGACTTTTATCGCCTCTGTGAAAGTAGTAGGGCAATGGCAGTACTGGTGTAGTTTGTTAATGCAGGTTGCATTTATTCATGCCAAACTTTATTGATTTATGATCCCCTGAGAATTAATTGATTTATGACCCCTGCGGATAATCAGTCCTTCTGCGAAACCCTCCCTTACCCCTCCTCTTAACCTATTGTTATGCTAATTGATTTATGAACTCTGCAGAAAATCAGTCCTTCTTAGGAGCCCCCACATCATTCCAGTCCCCCTCCCCCACCCCCACCCATCTGGAAAGTCCCCAACCCCTCCCCCTTCCTCCCACTGATACAATCACACTGTTGATATGAAATTAATTCATTAATTAATTAAATACTTAAGTTTATTAACCTCTGCCCTTGTGGAAAATCTCCCAGCCCTCTGCTTCCCAGCCCCACTTCTCCATTCCCCTCCCCATTGGGAAACTATTGTGAAAAAGACTCAGCCTGTGCTGGAGAGGAAGGATCTCATGACACAAAATTCAAATCAATGTGAAAAATAATATGTTGATGCAAATTATTTATTTAATTAGTTTGCAAGAGACATGGCTCCCCCACTTGGGTAGAGTTCATGTCTGTCATCCTATGATGTAATAACTGTAAGCACTGTGGAATGGAATGAAGTGTGGTATTTTAACAGCCATCTGGGGTGCCCCACATGTGCGTCTATCATCCAGGCACTGGGAACATACATCTGCATGCTGTGGAGGTTGGGTGCTTACTGAGACTCCAATGCCACATGCCACCACCAAGTGACAGGAATATTCCAATTGTCCAGTTGGCTCCCATCTCTAAATTGGTCAGTCAAATGGTTCAAATGGCTCTGAGCACTATGGGACTTAACTTCTGAGGTCATCAGTCCCCTAGAACTTAGAACTACTTAAACCTAACTAACCTAAGGACATCACACACATCCATGCCCGAGGCAGGATTCGAACCTGTGAGCATAGCAGTCGCGCAGTTCCAGACTGTAGCGCCTAGAACCGCTCGGCCACCCCGGCCGGCAATTGGTCAGTCCTTGTTCAGCTGTCAGCCAAGAAATACTCAACATGGAGTGCTCATGCGATGATGAAGAAAAGAGAGCTGTGGTATACTATCCTTTTTGGTGCATATCTTACCTCAGTTTGGAACAATGTTTCTGCAGGGTCTTAATATGTAAAGCCCTTCTGGGAAGGTACTGCCATCATGTTTTCAACAGAGGAGAAGTTGAGAGAGGAGTTTAATAAGTGTGTTACCTGTAAGCACACAGCTAAAGATTGCATCTATAGCCTCCAACATGAGGAATGGGAGGATGCGATAATGGATGAATGCGAGGTGAATACTTTTAAGTAAATATTGGTGATGCAGTGGGATGGGCTGAAGGCACATTTCGCAAGTCATAGAGACTACTGCCTGTGCTGGAGTTGTGCATGTTTTTTGGAATGGTCTATCAGTCCAAAGTACACTACATCCTATTCCACAACCAGAGAGAAAATAACAAGAGGTGCTCATCTTAGTGTACGAGTCTCGATTGAGCTAGCTAACAAAACTGCCACAGAGGGCGTTTGAAATGAGTTTCCCCCCACCGCTTACCTTGAGAACCAATAGGGACACAATGTTTACCCCTTCCTCAGCTGAAAATTTGCAGAAGGCAATAGGAATGTGGGAATATTACATCCTGTCATGTGATTATGACGTTGAGAGACATAAGACAGTCGTGGTCGCAGTGACAGTCAGTCAGTGGAAGAACCATAAAGTGTCAACAGCAACCAAAATCGTCCATTGCCTTCCAGCAGAGTAGGAGGAGGTGGGAAAGTAAGTACTCATTACATATCTGCAGTTCTCAGTCAGGTTCCCTTTCTTTGTTCAACTCCATTTCTTTGTCTGTGGATGCTTATTGTTTCTTATTCTTTGTTAAGCAGCCACCATTGGCTCATCAGGACCTGCAACCACCTCCTGCGTGTCTGGACGAGCAATAGCCACCACTGGCCTGTCGAGAGATGCAACCACCTCCTGCGTGTCGAAGGCTGCAGCAGCAGCACTGTGGAATATTGGAGCAGGACAATGAGCTGCAATTATCCATCCTGCTCATTGATGAATAAGAGCCAGTCCACAGCACTCAGAAGGACTGCGCTGCGGGTCCTAAACCACAAGGTGCAGGTCAGCACTGGTCACCAAAATACAAACCATTCCAGAATATTTCGGTGTTACTGGAACGACAGATTGGATGAGAAGCTGTAATTCCTTCCAGTGCGCTACTGCTTTGTTGTTTCTCTTATTTAGCTACCGCATCATTTTATAAATATATTGTATAACATAAATGAAAAAAACAATATAGATAAGGGGTAGGGAATTTCAAAGAACATGAGATCTACTGAACCTCATTTTCCTACAACCCTCAAAAACTGTAAAATTTTCATCGAAAGATCTGGAGATGTAATTTGAAATAATAAAATTGAGTACACATGAAATCAGGAAACCAATGCAGTGCGAAATACAGAGGCATTATAAAGCATTTTTATTAGACGGGCGGTATAGGTGTGGTGATGGTATTGACATTCATCATAAAACAATCAGCAATCAGCTCCCTCAGTATATGTACTATGACGACACCAATGAGTTAAAAGATCGACTATGACTGCTCATGGCATTAGCTGCTACAGGCAATACCGCTCATTCGAACGAGGTTATCTCAATAATTTCAGACCTTAAAGGAAGAGATATAACAGAATGATTACAGAGATGGTAGTTCGAGAACTGCATAAACCAACGTGTAAAACGTACCCTCGTAGGCATGTTATGATGAGAGGTTTGCGTGACTTATGGCAGGCTGCTCTTGTTGATATGTGGGAATATTCACATGAGAATAATGGCTTCAAATATATTTTAATGGTTATTGATATGTACTTCAACTTTGCCTGGGCATTACCCGTCAAAATAAAGACGGTGAGAAATGTCATAGAGGAGTTTGAGTGGTTGTTGCAGACAGAGATGAATCGATGCCTGGAAATCCTCCAAACTGATCATGGTGGAGAGTTTTACAATAGGCATTTCAAGGCCGTGATGCAGCGGTATAGAATACATCACTACTCAACATTCACTCAACTGAAGGCAAGTATCATGGAACATCTCTATAGAACAATAAAAGGTCAAATGTGGATGCTTTTTAATCTTCGTGGCTCATACAAATGGACAGATATCCTCTCAGAAATAACTGCACAGTATAATCGAACCAAACATAGCACAATAAATGCGAGACCAATTGATGTTTGTGGTAATGGACTCATGGATATGTTGTACTATCGAATTAAAGCATTCGAAACATGTAAACAGAATTTTAATGTGGGTGATATGCTATGTTGCAGAAGAGCTCAGAACCACACGTGTTTCTCTCATAGTGTCTCGTAAGACGTTGAAGGAATAGAGCGCTAGTTAAATGGCTTGGTTTTCCTGCAACACAAAACAGCTGGACTGATGCTGACGATTTGCTTCCCGTCGAATTGCACATTCCGGCATATGATTGCTGTGGATCTGGTACAAAGCTTCAAAAACGTTTTTCTCATGACGATAAGGGGATTAACCTGGTTGACGAGGTTTGTTTGGAATACGACAATGCATACGCAAAACTTAAAGATCTGTCAGGACGTCACGCTGCAGATAGAATTTTAGCTGCTAAAGTCAAGGCAATTTGTGCAAGAAACATATAGGTATAGGACAGCGCAATGCAGCATTTGTAGTTAATAAAACCATGTGTGGTAAAATTAAGTTTTGCATGGGTGTGAATTTCAAGCAAAATATGAACGCTGCACGTCATGCACTGAAGAAGAAGAAGAAGAAGAAGGAGTGTTTAAAAATCTCTATTCTGACAACGATTTATGCAGCTAAAAGTGTGCTGAAACATAAAGGACCGGTTGAAGCACCCAGAGTTCTGTCGATACCCAAGATATGGAGGGGGGGGGGGCTTATCCTCTTATCCACTCCATCCCTCGCAGATCTTACTGCCATGGTTTCACTGGCTGGTGGTGCTGCAAGCATTGCCAGAACATTCAAGAACGCACAGAACTCCCAGAAGCAGCAAGAGAAAGCAAGAAGACATGACCCCCTGATGGAAGCAGCCGCCATCAGAAAAGCACTAAACCTGAAAACATACAAGAAACTACTAGGTATCTAAATAAATAAAAAGGTGTGTTAACTATTCTACTGGATAGACCGCTTACAAATACAGATCTGCTCGAGTTTGTTAGGAAAAAATCAGCATCCCTAGGATCTCCGAACTACCACTGGGGCAATAAGGGAGAGACAAACATAGTTGCTGTTTGCTGCAGTGGTTCTGGATTCTAGTCTCAATGGTGGTCAGTTTTTTACCTAATCTGTGACAGAGCTATAGGCAGAAAGATCGAAAATCAATAAGGAAATCTTATGAAAACTTTTCCATCATAAGCCCTCTTACTTCATCCTCTAACCCACAGATTAAAGGGGAAAAATTTATGTATCTCTACATTTGCTATTGCCTTTTTTGCCTCTGTAAATATAAGTTTTTAGATCTGGGAGTACAAAATTTTATTTATGAAATTGTGGCAGTGAATAAATTGTCAAGTGGAATTCTTTACGTATCCACCCCAACCGCGAAATTTCCATACTACTTGTGTATGACACAGGACATTACGAAAACACAGATCGTTTTCAAGTCCAAAGATAGCAATATATTTATAATGCTCGTGTTACAGACACATAATGTTTTGTTAAAACAGACTTTCACGGAAAGATTATGGTGCTAAGATCAAATTCTACATCTACACCCATAATCCGCAAGCCAACGTCTGTTGCGTGGCACAGGATACCCAACAGCACTACTAGACAATTCTTTTTCCTGTTCCATCCGCAGACAGTGCCCATCTTTGTGGGCCATACGTACGTTGGCAGGAGTAGAATCATTCAGCACTCAGCTTCAAATGTAGTTTCGTTAAATTTTCTCAATGGTGTTCCTCGAAAAGAACGTCGCCTTCCCTCCAGGGATTCCCATTTGAGTTCCCGAAGCATTACCACCCTACCTGCGTGTTGCTCAAACCTATCGGTAACAAATCTAACATGCCGACTCTCAATTGCTTCGATGTCTTCCCTTAATCCGGCCTTGTGTGGATCCCAAACACTTGACTAGTACTCAAGAATGGATCGTCCTATACGCAGTTTCCTTTACAGATGAACCACTCTTTCCAAAAATTCTCCCAATAAACTAAACTCGACTATTCGTCTTCCCTATTACATTCCTTACATGCTCCCTCCATTTAATATCGCTTTCCAACGCTACACCTACATATTTTGAATGGTTGTCGATCTTTCTGATTTGCTTCTTTAATTTAATTACGCCCAACTGTACCTTGTTTCTTTGTATCGAACTCATGGGGAGACCATTGCCACACTGCATGCGCTTGCTTTTCAGTAAAGACATTTACTTTTGCTACCTTAATTGATTTAAAACTTTGCATTTCATGAAAAGGGTTTGGCCCAAAATAATTACTTGGCTGTTAAGTGAAATACGAACTGTTAAAATATGCACAACGGATAACGCATGAGGGGGCTCAAGCAACCAAGGAAGTAGGTTTGGATACAATCACAAACGATCTCTCTTTCACTGACTTTACCTAAATTATTTGCTCATTGATTATAACACATAAGTTGGTATAACTAATCAGCATTCATATCAGTAGTCATTTTGAGACAAATTATTAGAGCCGGCCGTTGTGCTCGAGCGGTTCTAGGCGCTTCAGTCTGGAAACGCGCGACCGCTACGGTCGCAGTTTCGAATTCTGCCTCGGGCATGGATGTGTGTGATGTCCTTAGGTTAGTTAGGTTTAAGTAGTTCTAAGTTCTAGGGGACTGATGATCTCAGATGTTAAGTCCTATAGTGCTCAGAGCCATTTGAACCATTTTTGAAATTATTAGACTACGAAACCCGAGATTCTCAGCTGACTATGCAAATTATTTGGCATGCAAGCCATGACTCATTTAAAAACAGATCTCTTCTTACAACTACATCTACGTGCCTGACAGAGGGTTCTATGAACACTCTTCAATCTGGCTGTCTACTGTTCCACTCTCGAACGGCGCGTGGGAGAAACGAGCACTTAAATTTGTCGGTGCGAGCCCTGATTTCTCTTATTTTGTTGTGACGATCATTTCTCCCTGTGTAGGTGGGTGCCAAAAGAATGTTTTCGCAATCGGAGGAGAGAACTGGTGATTGAAATTTCGTGAGAAGATCCCGTCGCATCGAGAAACGCCTTTGTTTTAATGATTGCCACTCCAATTCACGTATCATACCTGTGTCACCATCTCCTCTATTTCGCGATAATACAAAACGAGCCGCCCAGCTTTGAATTTTTTCGATGTCATCCGTCAGTCCCACCTGATGCGGATCGGACACCGCACAGAAAAGCTCCAGAATAGGGCGGACAAGTATAGTGTAAGCAGTCTCTTTAGTAGATCTGTTGCAAATTCTAAGTGTTCTGCCAATGAATCGCAGTCTTTGATTTGCTCTACCCACAATATTATCTATGTGGTCGTTCCAATGTAGGTTATTTGCAACTGTAATCCCTAAGTATTTAGTTGAATTTACAGCCTTCAGATTTGTGTGACTTATCGCGTAATTGAAATTTAGCGGATTTCCTTTAGTACTCATATGAATAACTTCACACTTTTCTTTATTCTGGGTCAATTGCCACTTTTCGCATCATACAGATACCTTAGCTAAATCAGTTTGCAATTCGTTTTGGTCATCTGATGATTTTACAAGACGATAAATGACAGCATCATATGAAAATAATCTAAGAGGGCTACTCAGATTGTCTCCTATGTCGTTAATATACATCAGGAACAATAGAGGGCCTATAACACTTCTGTTTTACTCGATGACTTTCCGTCTATTACTATGAACTGCGACCTTTCTGACAGGAAATCATGAACCCAATAGCACAACTGAGGTGATATTCCATAGGCACGCAGTTTGGTTAGGAGATGCTTGTGAGGAACGGTGTCGAAAGCCTTCTGGAAATCTAAAAATATGGAATCAATGTGACATCCCCTGTCGATAGCACTTATTACTTCATGAGTGTAAAGAGCTAGCTGTGTTTCGCAAGAACGATATTTTCTCAGCCCATGCTGACAATGTGTCAATAAATCGTTTTCTCCGAGGTACTTCATAATGTTCGAAGAAAGTTTATGTTCCAAAACCCTACTGCAAATCGACGTTAGTGATATGGGCCTGGAATTCAGCGGATTACTCCTACTTCCCTTTTTGGGTATTGGTGTGACTTGAGCAATTTTCCAGCCTTTAGGTACGGATTTTTCTATGAGCGAGCGGTTGCATATAATTGCTAAATATAGAGCTATTGTATCTGCATACTCTGAGAGGAACGTGACTGATACACCATCTGGACCAGAGACCTTGCCTTCATTAAGTGATTTAAGCTGCTTTCCTACACCGAGGATATCTACTTCTATGTTTCTCATCTTGGCTGTTGTTCTTAATTAGAATTCAGGAGTATTTACTTCGTCTTCTTTGGTGAAGGAGTTTCGGAAAACCGTGTTTAATAACTCTGCTTTAGTGCCACTATCAAAAGTGACTTCACCGTTGTTATCGTGCAGTGAAGGTATTGATTGGGTCTTGCCACTGGTGTGCTTTATATATGACCAGAATCTCTTTGGGTTTTCTGCCAGATTCCGAGACAGTGTTTCATTTTGGAAATTATTAAAAGCATCTCGCATCGTAGCACGCGCTGTATTTCAAACTTCTGCTAAACTTTGTCAATCTTGGGGATTTTGCCTACTTTTAAATTTGGCGTGCTTTTTTCGATGCTCCTGCAACAGCGATCTGACCCGTTTTGTGTACCATGGGGGATCAGTACCCTCACTTATTAATTATGTGGTATATATCTCTCAATTGCCGTCGATACTATCTCTTTGAAATCGTTCCACATCTTTTTTACGCTTACGTGATCAGTTCGGAAGGAGTGGAGACTCTCTTAAAAAGGTGTTAACAGCATTTTTATCAGATTTTTTAAGTAGATGTACTTCGCGTTTATTTTTGATGGTTGTGGGTGTTACGGTATTTAGCCTAGCAGCAACTGCCTTGTGGTCACTAATCCCTATATTCGTCATGATACTCCCTATTTGTCCAGGACTATTTGGTGCTAAGAGGTCAAGTGTGCTTTCGCAACCATTTACGCTTCGAGTGGGCTCATGAACTAATTGTTCAAAATAATTTTCTGAGAAAGGTTTCAGTACAATTTTGCATGACGTTTTACGCCTGCCGCCTGATTTAAGCGTACAATTTTCCCAGCATATCGAGGGTAGATTGAAGTCGCCACCGACTATAATTGGGGTCGGTAAAACGATCCAGTTAATAGTTTAGTCCGATTGTGAAGTATAACCTCTACCCATACTATTTCGCAGGAACTATCTAATTAAATTCCACTACAAGGTAAACTACTACTGTCAGCAATAAAAACTCCACCACCAACTGTATTTAATCTATCCTTTCTGAACACTGTTAGATCCTCTGAAAAAAGTTCGGCTGAATTTATTTGCGGCTTTAGCCAGCTTTCCGTACCTATAGCTATTTGAGCTTCAGTGCTTGAAGCTCTGGTTCTTTCCCAACACAGCTACGACAATTTACAACTACAATACCGATCGTTTCTGCAACTACCTTAATGTGTTTTACCTGCCCCCTTTTAGACGGATGCTCTTTCTGTAGTTTCCTGAGACCCTCTAACCTAAAAAATCTCCCAGTTCCTTCCACACAGCCCCCGCTACCCGTGTAGCCGATTCCTGTGTGTAATGGAGTCCTGACCTATTAAGGGGAACCCGGAAACCCACCACTAGATGGCGCAAGTCAAGGAATCTGCAGCCTACACGGTCACAGAACCGCCTGAGCCTCTGATTCAGACGCTCCACTCGGCTCTGCACCAAAGGCCCACAGTTGGTTCTATCGACGATGCTGCAGATGGTGAGCTCCGCCTTAATCTCGCAAGGCTGGTAGTCTTTAACATTTCCACTAGCGGGCCGAAACCAGAGAGAACTTCCTCCGATCCAAAGCTACACACGTAATTGGTACTGACATGGGCCACCATCTGCAGCTGGCTGCACCCTGTATTCTTCATGGCTTCCGGAAGCACCCTTCTCACATCCGGAATGACTCCCTCCCCCCCAGTATACACACGGAGTGCACACTGGATTCCTTCCCCTCCTTGGCAGCCATGTCCCTACGGGGACATTAGGTGCCTAACGTTGGAGCTCCCTGCTACCAGCAAACCCACTCTCTGTGAATGCCCAGACCTGAAAGGCCGAGAAGCTTCCTCTGGAACATGGTGGACGACTGCATTCGACCCAGAGACTTCGTCAGCCACAGATAACACCGGAAACCGGTTCGTCAAACGAACCCGTGAGGGCCTATGATCGGACCCTTAGAAAGTCTTTCGCTGCCTGCCAGACTTTGGAATGATCTCCCACTCGACCAAGGGTGAGGGGTCAACCTTAGCGCAGGCTGTACGTGGGGCGGCCACAGCAGTGGACCGATCGGGGGCATGTGGGTCGTGCTCGACGTCCCTCGCATCTCCACGTCCGACCCCCCCCCCCCTCCCCCCCCCCCTACAGTGATGCCACTTGGCAGCAGCCTCAGGCTGTGTGACGGAAACCAACACTACCTGGAGCTTTGAGCAAAGAGTAACCAACTCAAATGGCTCTGAGCACTATGCGACTCAACTTCTGAGGTCATCAGTCGCCTAGAACTTAGAACTAATTAAACCTAACTAACCTAAGGACATCACACACATCCATGCCCGAGGCAGGATTCGAACCTGCGACCGTAGCGGTCACGCGGTTCCAGACTGAAGCGCCTTTAACCGCACGGCCACACCGGCCGGCAGTAACCAACTCAGCTCGCATCTGTACACAGCAATCACAGTGCCTATCCATTTCTGAAGTGGCTTCCGTTTGAAACTCGTAAAAGTATGTAATAAACGAAACGGTGTACTCGCCTTACTAGCAGCAGGAACTCGAGCGGCTCTGTCACTGACGGTCTAACCGACACTGAGCTGTTCTAAGCAAAACAAACAAAAGCCTTTACGATACGAGAGTCGATAGCAACGGCGGTACTCTACGCTACACTCTGATTTCTTGTCGATTTTCGCGCTGATGGCGCCTATATCTAACATAGCGATCTCGTAATTTTAAAAATGCACGGGAACAGTGAAGGAGCCACGTGGAGTGGCCGTGCGGTTAGAAGCGCCATGTCACTGACTGCGCGGCCCCTGTCAGTGGTTATATGATGAAACCTTATTCCAGAAGAGTTGCTACATCACAACGAGACAAGCAGAACTATAACTACAGATTATGCCGTGCTCGTCGAGCGTCAGATAACGCCTCTGTGCTATTAAGCCAAGTACTTAGAGTATATTATAGCCCCATTGCTGTGGCGCCTGATGTGGTTGACGACCTCGTTTTATAGGCATGTTGTTTACACAATTTGCTAAAAGACAGTTATCTTGAAGAAAATGGTATTTCATTTTAGAGCTATAATATGAACGAAGCAACCAATCAAAACAACATGGATAGCTTTTCTCGTTTTGGAGGATTTCTGGCTAGCAGTGGTTTTGAAATTAGAGATGAACTTAAAGATTTTTTCCTCCATTGAATACGGTTCCGTGACGTGGCCAGAGGCAGCTGTTAACAATGGGTTGTGAATAATCAATAGGTTGTAAATAATGATTTATATAAGAAGAAACATTTATATTCTTGCCTTCTTAATATACGCATATAATAATTGTTATTGCACATATGGTTCTACACTAAAGAGCCAAAGAAACTGGTATATCTGCCTAATATCGTGTAGGACCACCGCGAGCACGCAGAAGTGCCGCAACATGACGTGACATGGACTCGACTAATACCTGTAGTAGTGCTGGAGGAGACTGACACCTTAAATCCTGCAGGGCTGTCCATAAATCCGTGAGAGTACTAGAGGGTGGAGATCTCTTCTCAACAGCACGTGGCAAGGTATCCCAGATATGCTCAATAATGTTAATGTCTGGGGAGTTTGATGGCCAGCGGAAGTGTTTAAACTGGAGCCACTCTATAGCAATTCTGAATTCTGGGCGTGTGGGGTGTCGCATTGTCCTGCTGGAGTTCGGACAATCGGATTACACAATGGACATGAATGGATGTAGGTGATCAGACGGAATGCTTATGTACGTGTCACCTGTCAGACTCGTATCTAGATGTATCAGGGGTCCCGTATCACTCCCACTGCACACGCCCCACACTATTACAGAGCCTCCACCAGCTCGAATAGTCCCCTGCTGACATGCAAGGTCCAAGGATTCATGAGGCTTTCTCCATACCTGTACACGTCTATCCGCTCGATACAATTTGAAACGAGACACGTCCGACCAGGCAGCATGTTTCCAGTCATCAACAGTCCAATATCGGTGTTGATGGGTCCAGGCGGGGCGTAAAGCTTTGTGCCGTGCAGTCATCAAGAGTAGACGAGTGGGCCTTCGGCTCCGAAAACCCATATCGATGATGTTTCGTTGAATGGCTCGCACGCTGACCCTTGATGATGGCCCAGCACTGAAATCTGCAGCAATTTGCGGAAGGGTTGCACTTCTGTCACGCTGAACGATTCTCTTCAGTCGTCGTTGGTCTCGTTATTGCAGGATAATTTTCCGTCCGCAGCGATGTCGGAGATCTGATGTTTTGCCGGATTCCTGATATTCACGGCACACTCGTGAATTGATCGTACAGGAAAATCCCCACTTCGCCGCTACCACGGAGATGCTGTGTTCCGTCGCTCGGGCGCCGACTATAACACCACGTTCAAACTCACATCTTGACAACCTGCAATTGTAGCAGCAGGAACCGACCCAACAACTACGCCAGACACTAATTGTCTTATATAGGCGTTGCCGACCGTAGCGCCGTATTCTGCCTGTTTACATATCTCTGTATTTGAATACGCATGCCTATAGAAATTTCCTTGGCGCTTCAGTGTATTTGACGACGCTGTCGGCGCGTTCCGCACGACTCAAATGGCTCAAATGGCTCTGAGCACTACGGGACTTAACATCTGAGGTAATCAGTCCCCTAGGACTTAGAACTACTTAAACCTAACCAACCTAAGGACATCACACACATCCATGCCCGAGGCAGGATTCGAACCTGCGACCGTAGCGGTCGCACGGTTCCAGACTGAAGCGCCTAGAACCGCTCGGCCACCACGGCCGGCCCGCACGCCTCACATTGCAAACTATGGAAACCAGTGGTGCCGCCTGCAGTCTAAGGTCTGCGGTCCTGTTCGGAATCGCACATTTACGGTCACTCCGCTCTTCTCTGAGAGCGAGTGGCAGGGCGATCCTACCAACCCACAAAGACTCTACTGCTACAGGTGCATCTTTGTCAGTTCCCCAGGTTGACACAAAAATCCAAGTAAAGCATGCATCTCTGTCCTGCAGTTTTTCTGCAGACGAACCCACAATCGAAACACTCATTGTATGACTTACAACAACAAAATACTGAAATCATTAAACAAATAGACTCAGTGGCGTCCATTCCTTTTCCAGATGCTCACTGTACGATACTAGACTTACAACAATGACTAATGTATCACATAGACTCACTGTCACAGGGCACAATGTAACATCGTAATCAGTTCCATTTCATCACCTGGTCCTCATAGAAAAAAATAATGGACTGAGTCTGTCCTAGTAACGGATGGACAGAGACGAAATTTTTTTTTTCTATTAGCTACAATGACAAGGAGGAGATCTTTGCTCCAAGTCAGGTTACTCCACCCTCAATTCACCGAAAACTTAATAATCTATCACAAAAGTAATCCACAAATAATTAAAATATCTTATGATACAACCTGGTCCATTATTGTTATAGAAAAACATCGTGACCCACATCTGTACAGAAAAATACCAGAACACATTGACACTACACACATGAAGTCGTAATTATTAATATCTAATTATTTTAAATGCTCATAAAGAGTGCCTCATTCATGATCTCATATACAAGTTACAAGAAAGTAAACTACTTGAATGGCATTCCTATGTGATTGTCGAACAAAATTTACAAATGGAATAACTGGTTACGTATAGTCACCACGTTACATTACTGTCACATAAGGTCAGTTTTCTCAGTCCAGCAAAAATAAATAACAACAATTAGAACCAGAATGAGATTTTCACTCTGCAGCGGAGTGTGCGCTGATATGAAACTTCCTGGCAGATTAAGTTACTTTCAACCAACAATAATAATCTGTGGCTGTTCCTGTGTTGCATCTACATGTTATAGTAACTACTTGCAAAACACACTAATCAACGTTTCAAGCTTCATACAAATGACACGAATACTAACACTAACGACTATTAGCATAATTTCACCAGAACGCTTCAAACAGATATACAATATGAAAAATACTAAATGTACGTCAAAAGGGTCAATAAGACTGTCGCTCTGTCTAAGGAGACACGTTATCAGAAAAAATTTACACAAGACAACAACTGGTTGATCAGAGAGCTAGTCACAACTAAGCATTATTTTTAGAACTTACATTTCAGAATATAAAATAAATTTTGATTTACGAAACACTCGTAATAAACGGCGCACAAATACACAGGGGATACCTGGGTTATTGTAGCAGAGGAGTTTCTTCCAAAGCTACTTGGAGGATGACTTACAAGGACCACTCGATTGGATTTTCCCATAGACACGAGAAGAGGATCACATGATGCATTTGTGCTCAGTCAGTCACGATCTTGTCTTCTCGGCCCTACTGCATACAAATTGAAATTGCCCTTACAGTTCCGTGCGGTTCTAGGCACTTCAGTCTGGAACCGCGTGACCCCTACGGTCGCAGGTTCGAATCCTGCCTCGGGCATGGATGTATGTGATGTCCTTAGGTTAGGTTAGGTTTAAGTAGTTCTAAGTTCTAGGGGACTGATGACCACAGATGTTAAGTCCCATAGTGCTCAGAGCCATTTGAACCATTTTGAACCTTACAGTTCCTGCACGCTCATGATAGAACTTCCAGTTCACCTATTCCTGCAAACGACAATCTCCCTTACTGACACTATTCCAACTAATTTCATAACGTTCCAAACATCTTTAATATCAGAGTTCTTGTTTGTATGTTTTACTGCTTGCACTCGCTACAAATGACATTACTGCAACCATATCCATTTCGTGACGCAAAGAATCCTAGTACGTTGTGTTTTAACGAGTAATTATGACGCATGGCTTCCCTGACTTTCGTTCTTGTTCGCCTGCCGTTCGAAAGTTATGGATGCGCACGCTCCCAGAGTGCTGCTTGTGGGTAGCAGGGCGCGTCCGCCACGCTATCCGGGTGACGTGGCAGCAACCGCCCTCCTGCAGAAAGCTGCCCGCCAGGGATCGCCCAGGGCGGCCCTCCACCGGGTTGCGGATTTACGACAGCACGGCGGGCCCCACAACGTTTCGTTACGGGCCGCGGCCGATGTCTGCGTGTGAGAGGTCACACCTACAGCTGGTGACCCCTCACTCTCTTTCTGTCTCTCTCTCTCTCTCTGTCTCCGACATCTGTGGGTTCCTTGCAACATTCATATACTTGGGGATTACCATTAAATCAGCGTAATCATTCCGTTCAGAGAAGCATTCTTCCCGAACTGTAAACTTTTCTAGTCTTTGTAAACTTGGCAATACCTTGTAACTACCTTTATCAACCATTTAGTTACATATTTGCCTACTTCAGACTGCTTACTTTATTCATATTAACCTGGCAAGAAATTAAATTATGAGCAACCATCTCCTCAACATATAAAAATCTGTACAAATAATACTATTTCAGTGAATCTTCCAAGCACGTGTTTACATGGTTATCCGCAATTGACAATGATCGTTCTACTCAAGAAAGCTACTTTACACTAATTAGAGATCACCTCTCAAATCGCCACCTCCAAAATTTCTTTATATAGTGGATTTCCCCTTAATTTACACACTAAACATATCAGAATATCCTAAATGTGCCACAGTCCCATATATTTCACTCAAAATCAAAACTTTCACAAAAGGAGGTCCATCCTTTTATCCACCCATGGTCTACATAAGTCCTGCTGTGGTATGTAATGTACAAATGCACGTCTTGTCCATGATTACTAATACTTATTTACAATTTCCGACGGATTTATTTACTTATTTTGACATGGTGATTCACAATATGGTAACAGGGAAGGGGAAAAATTGTGTGATCATTTATTCTTTAAGTTGTTATGGAAATTTCAACGTGGATAGGTAACTTTAGCTATTCGAGAAGATATCCACCACCAACTCGTTAGTGATCTGCTCCTATTATCAAAACAGTCCTCTCCAATATTTAAGGCAATCATTCTTTATCTGCTTCAGTGTAAGTCCTCGACATTTCTTTGAACTTTCGCATACTACTTTTTTATGCGAAGAAAATCTACCAGCTCGCGAAATCTTCGTGCATTTATCGTTTAATTCTCATGACCAGTGAACTCGCAAAGTTTATGAATTTCGTAAACAAATAATTCACAACTATAGGCGAACTAACTCGACTATCATATATGAAGAAATCCACATCGGATTCCACATGAGTGTCAGACAACATGATAACAAAACAAAACACAGAGATTTTTTTTGCAAACATCTTCAAAATAAACAGTCCAACCATTGGATACGATACAACACTCATGCTACTGTACCTCTCCGTTGTATATAAACACTTATGTATATATCTTCTAGAGACCGCCATGATTAAAAGTTCGCATTGCGGCACGAAATTCATCCTTCGTTCCTTTTGTTTGAAAAGCAGATCCTTTCTCATACTCTCATCCTTGCAGCATTTGTTAGTACAACACGTTCTACACATTCTGTTACAATTTGCTGAAGCTGCTCAAATCAAAAACACACACCATAAATCACACCGCACCTTTTCCATTTACATGTAGATGAGACAATTACATTTCATAGAGCTTCTAACATTTTATTACAATGATAGGATGTCCTTATTAATTTCTACTCTTAATCTGGTTTCACCGGTTTATACTCCCTTTCGATCGATGTTTGGGTCTTACCACATTTTCCTCGTTCCTCTAAACAGCTGCTCGGTCGTCATCACACCTTCCTTTGGACATCATTCATTGCTTGTAGTTACAGTGGCTGCGATACACTCTCCCTTCTCTGAAACATAGGTTGTTTCTTCTGTGACCACGCCTGCAGGCGACACAGCGCGGCCCGTAGCCGTTCTTTTGCGGTACAAAGCTGCACGGCAAACACTGTAGACTCGGGCGCGACGAGGCCACACCATTGTCCAGCCCGGCTCCCCACATATGTGCTGTTTCTGTCACGTCTGAAAACGTTTCAAGATCGCACGTCCGTCCATCGCCCATTTCACTCGCTTCTCCGGAATTCACTTTATCCATATTATCGCAAATTTTGGAAGGCGACCTAGTTACGATACTCATGACAAAACTGACTTTCCCAACATAATGCACACTCCAAACGTTACACAAATCAATCAAAGAAACTACTTACATTTATCGAAAATCTTCCAACTAAACTATTATTTTGTTGAAACAATTTTTACGACAATTTTTTCACACATGTACCTTGAAATTAACCTCCAAAATGCACAATAACACAAAGCTTGCATCAACCAATAAACAACCCAGTTATCCTCGAATATACTGGAATAAATGAATCGTGAAGAAAGTGATTATTACATTTGTATATTCTAGTCTGCTTCTGCTAGAAGGATCAGAGTATTCTCGATGTGGTAGGCGGAACCAAGATGAACAATTACCGTTCGTTTCTGATTTGATTCTTTGCATTTAATTACGACCGACGGCACTTTCTTTCCTTACGTCGAACTCAAAGGGATATCATCGCCAGACCGTACGCACTTGCTTTCCAACAAGGACATTTACTTTTGCGAACTTCCTTGATCTAAACCTTCGGATTTCGTAAAAAGGGCTCAGCCCAAAATATTTGTCTGACTGATAAGTGAAATACAAACTATTAATCCAAGTACAACGGATAACGCATGGGAGGGCTCAAGCAACTGAGGAAGTTAGCGGACAGCTGCCTTACAATCACATACGATCTATGTTTCATTGCCTTTACCAAAACTATTTACTGATTGATTATAATTCATCAACTGCGACAACTTATCAAGATTTCTATCAGGATTTATTTTGGAGCTGAAATTATTAGACAACGAAAGCAAAGATTCTTATTTCAATGCGCAATTTATTGTGGCATGAATCATTTAAGAACAGAACATTATTTATTGTCTCATTTCGGGCTGATGGCGCCTATATCTCCATAGCGGTCTCGTGATTTTAATAATGCACGGGAACAATAAAGGAACATTATGTTGCTACTGTTCTTTCCACTTCTCCCACATGGTCATCACGCTCGCCATTCATTTTCTACGGGAAATGCTTTGAATTAATTAGCAACTAAGCTTAGTTATTGTCACTATTTCATTTTGGCGGATCACACGATGAAATACCGTAGTGTGGGATATGGTGCTGGGCAGTCAAAAATATTCATAAATTAAACACATATAAAACTGATTACATCCTACTAAATTCCTCACACACACATGTATTTTTCCTAATGTAAATTTCAACTAGAACGATCATTTTGCAGTGACTGTGCAGCCAACACCACGCTGGAAGTCAAAGCGGTACCCAGGAACTCACCTCAGCCGATCGTTTTTGGAACATAATAAAAACTCCGCACGAGACACAACCAAATCCTTCACTGAGTTAATTCAAGAACGTCCTTTACTCATTGATTTGTGCACCAAACTCTACGTGGGTAGTCGGAGGTCAATGGCTCTTATATTTACTCGTCCTTATGGATCGTTCTCGGTTTTGTTACAAAATAAACTGCAGAGGCCTTTCCTCTCTAAAACTAAATTAGGATGCAAGTGGTCTAGTCTCATTGAAGAAATGCTCACGTGGCAGTGTGTAGACAATGATCACCAGACCAGAAATAATAAATTAGTTAAAAAATTTCACATGCCACTTATTTAAATATCTCACACAATTCACAGGCAAAATGCCTAACCTCAAATCGTACTGTAATCTCTACTATATTTGTTGTACGGTGGCGATCAAGTAGTTGTATAGAACGCACTGGGTGAGGCCCATGCAACAAAGGAAATTCGTGTAATATTTGGTAAACTAATTTGCATTATGCAAGAATGTATGCTTTCGCGACGATATCCATTAATAAAATATTCTCCTGTTTCAATATGTGTCAAGTGATTAACGGCCTACGAGCTTTCGGCTGAGATTTCCTCTGCCATTGTCATGTGGTGACTGTCGTCTGAATGCCATTGCCGTGCTTATATATCGGCGGGGCCGTCAGTGACGTCACTGGTGCCTAGTCACGCGCCATATATAGCAATATTATGGTTGCGCGACAGATTCTTTAAAGGCAACATACCAAAAGCTACCTCTTGACCCAACATCCAGAACAGCCAAGAAGACTTCGGAGCTTCTCAAACAGTCGCCGCTGGAAGAGAGTGTTATTAAGAACCCCGTCCCTTAGTCACCAAGACCACCCACCCTCTACGGTCTGCCAAATGTGCATAACAAGGATACAGCCTTAAAGCGTCTAGTGCTCACCACCGAATCGCCGACCTACAGATCTGCAAAGCATTTGGCCAGCCTCCTGTTGGCGCACGTTGGACACTGAGCGTACCACATAAAGAATACTGAAAGGGTCCTGTAGCGCCCTTTTCATTATCATTTTATTTGCTTTCCAATGATACAGAATTCTCTGGCATGCGTGAGTGAATGAATGCGGGTGTGTTTCATTTTGGTATATGGTGGTTTAGTCTGCTGCAGAGATTCAGCGATAGTCGTACAGAATGGCCAACACTTGTAGTGACGTCACTGGTGCCTAGTCACGCGCCATATATAGCAATATTATGGTTGCGCGACCTCCGCTTCGTTCTCAGGTCCTACTCAGCTGTAAACCGCCGTGTTTATTCGGGGTGTTGTTAGATACATTGATCTCTAGTGCTTCATGTAATACGCTACCCCAAAAGCCTTTGCTCCATTTAATAACAGAAGTATCGTCGGATGCTATTCGGTGTCCGTCTTCCAGTGCACCTGATATTTCGGGATAGCAACAACTGATTTTTCAGGATAGCGCAGACAAAAATATCTTTCATGCTCCATGCAACGCTGTTCAATAGTACGGACAATCTGACCGATACAAAACTACCCACACCAACGCCGTATTTTGTATAATCCCGGTGTTCTAGAGCCTAACACGTCTTTCAGAGGCTTCTTTAGTAAGCCGATGTTTGGTAGGGGTCTGAAGACTGCACCGATTTTATATTGCTTCAGGAGCCAGATAATCTTTCCTGTTATTGAGCCACAAAACGGTAAAAACGCAATCTTCTTCGTGTATTCTTCGGAGCTCTTCTGCTTTCGCGGTTTAGCAAAAACTGCTTGTGAGATGTGTCATTTGTTGTGACCGTTTTGTTTGAAAACTTAACGTAAGTGACTTAATTGCCTCGGCAGGATTTTGGCGTCTAAGACGGTTTCAGCTCGATGTACCAACGTCCTCAGAACGAACTGTTTCTGTGCTGGGTGGTGATAGCTGGTGACGTGCAGATACCGATCCGTGTTGGTGGGCTTGCGACAAACGCTGAGACAGAGGCACCTATTCGGTTTACGGAGGACAAGGACGTTCAGGAACGGCAAGGAACCGTCATTCTCTACTCCCATAGTGAACTTTGTGTGATCGTGGATATTGTTGATGGTTCCAGGAACTCACTGAGCTTTTCATATCCACGAGGCCATATGGTCAATGTATTGTCGACGTAGCGATAAATACAACAAGGGTTTGTAGGAGCCGTATCCAGGGCGACGTTCTCAAAATGCTCTATAAAGAAGTTTGTTACAACTGGATCTAATTTGTTACACATCGCGATGCCTCCGTCTGGTTGAAGTATTCTCCACCATGTAAAAAAACACGATGACGTCAGTATATGTTTAAATAAAACGTCGATGGTGTTGTCAAAGAGGCGGACAGCAGGTCTATAGTCTGCGATAGACACACACGTGAATGGGGAAACCACAACATAAATAAATATATCATCACCTTCATCAAGCCGTAGACGTTTAATTCGATCGATAGCACCAGCCGTATTGTTAAGTAGTGTCAATAAAAGGTCGCTATGTGTAAAAAACGTCAAGCCCACTGGAATGTATCCTGATGGCTAAAAGAGCCACGCGCACTTTGAATAAGAAAATGCTATGTGACATTGAAATCAACGTAAAAGATTGGGTCGCCATCAACTCTAGCCACACTACAAACAAGAGGTTGCACTGAGTCGGAAAATTACTTAATTTATTCGTAAAAAAACTCACAAGAGAACATTCATTGTAAAGTCACTGATAAAGAATGGGATGTAATTATTAATACGATCCGGGGATTGTTCACATGAATATTGAATAAATTCAAGAGTGCGTGAACACTGCGCATAAGGACAGCTTGTAGCAACATTCCTGAAAACAAGATTATTCCAAAGCATTTGTTTTAAATAAAAAAGAGACACTAATTATTGGACCTGTGCTCATGGAAACGCTATGGATGGGCTAATAAGGAAACCTACAAGGTAAAAGGCGTAGGTAACGGAGACGTAACATCGGTACACTGAATAAGATTGGAGGCAAAATTATTTATTCCTTAAAACATTGATGTAATGCATCTATAGACTGCTGTTGCCTGGTAACAAAGTACAATTGCTTGTGAAACGCTATACGTTTCACAACAGACTCGTGTGCCCACGTGGTTCGCGGAGACACAATTTCCATGTCCTGTGGTCAAATTTTAGTAACATCAAACCACGCAGTAGTGAACAATTAACATTTTATGGAGGGCACATTTGAATAGACAAATGATAATGCAAGAGGGCCAACAAACTCTAATATTAACCCATGTGTATGGTTTCCACCGGACATAAAGTAATGAGACAAAGAAAATTCACAAAGAAGAAAAAATTACCAAGATTCGGAAAAGATTAGAATGCACACACACTAAGTTGCAGACACACAAACATTCACACTGAATCAAGGGTGCTTCAACATATACACCATTGTGCTATGTTCTTCTTACGGACCAAAGTCTGCATTAGGAATCAAACTGAACGTCTGCAAAAGCCTTGCATTCCTTGCTGCGACCCATCAAATCAATCCTTATAAGATGAAACGCAAGACCAAAAGCTAAAAGCTCCCCTCTTGCTATGAGACAACGAGCCACGCGGTTAAGTGAACTCACCCTTCTTCGAACAGACTTCGGCTGCAGACCCTCGACGACCTGGAAGCAGACTGGCCGTCTCACACACTCCAACGTCTCCCACGCGACCCCGTAGCCAGGAAAACCCAGAGATGAGGCTTCCGCCACCAACCTAACACCGGTAACTTTCACATAAGGGGAGCAAACCTCTTTCCCTACCTGAAAACTACAAGTGTTGGCCATTCTGTACTTCTGGTAACTGCAGTGACGATGTGATGGTGAATGATGGCAAATCGTCGGATCGTCTTCTCATCACGGCAGCGTAGTAAGAAGACCAGTTAGCTTAATAAATTGGCCTTATTTACGCGCGGCTTCTGCAAGCGTTTGATACTGCGCCACGTCTCCTACCCGTACAGATACATTATGTATGAATGCATGCTTTGGCGGCGATATGCATTAATAAAATACTCTCATGTGGTTAACTGTCCATGAGCTTTCGGCAGAGATCTCCTCTGCAATTGTCAAGTGGCAGGCCGTCGTCTGAAAGCCGCTGCCGTTCTTATACAGCCGCGCCAGCGTCAGTGACGTCACTGGTGTCTAGTCCCGCGCCATATATGGCGATGTTTTTGTCGTGCTACCGCCGCGCCGGTGTCAACTCCGCGGTCACTGAATCTCAGCCGCAATCCGCCGTCTATATTGAGGGTGTTGCCTGATATTTTCATCTGTATTTCTTCATGTATTACGTTATCCCAGAAGCCGTTGGTCTGTTTAATAATGGAAGTGTCGTCGAATGCATTTGGTGTCCGTTTTCAAATGCATTCTCCTTCACCATGAAATATTCCTTTCACTGACGTGTTAAATGGTGTCGAACAAGCAGTTCGTGCGGTTCCCAGTGAAACTGCAGGTGAAGTTCGTAGAGAAAGGAGCCCCATTCATTTAAAATCGAAGCCACCAGCGCCAGGCTTAACTAGAACTGAACACGATGGCCTCCGAGTCCTCCGCAGCAATCCTCTCACTGTCGTCCTGCCACCTGACAAGGACAACGCTGCCGACCTAATCGAACGAGCCGACTATGACGCGAAAATCTGACAGATGCTTTAAAGGGAACATACCAAAAGCTACCTCTTGACCCAACATCCAGAACAGTGAGGAAGACTTCGGAGATTCTCAAACGGTCGCCGCTGGAAGAGAGTGTTATTAAGAACCCCCTCCCTTAGTCACCAAGACCACCCACCTTCTACGGTCTGCCAAAGGTGCAAAACAAGGATACAGCCTTAAAGCGTCTAGTGCTCACCACCGAATCGCCGACCTACAGATCTGCAAAGCATTTGGCCAGCCTCCTGCGCGAGAGGATACACTTCAACAGAAAAAAGCTGGACGCAAACGGCTACTGACGCAGTCACTTTCAGTTTTAAATAGCAACGGTATCGCTACTAACATCATCATGGCAGAGAGCTACGGAGAAGCAGAAAGGGAAATCAGTCGGCTTTCACTGCAATAACATGGCCCAGAACGAAAACAGCGGAACGCACCGTGACCAATATGACAGCAAGAAACTTCAACGTGGGAGTCATCTCAGCACTTAAGAAGGGACTAGACTTTGCTCCTACACCACGAAGAATCCCTTTCGCTTACATATTACATGGTGCTGAAGAAGCAGTTCGTATGTTTCCCAGTGAAGCTGCAGCAGAAATTCGTAGAGAAACGAGACACATGCTTTGAAAATCCAAGCCGCCAACACCAGACGTAATTCGAAGTGAACGCAATGGTGTAAGTGACGTGCACTTAAGTGGTATTTATGAAATGAGTGGAGCCCTGAGCTATATCCTGAAGGCTAAAAGAGCCACACGCAAATGGAAATGCTATCTGACATTAAAATCAAAATAAAATTTTGGTTTGCCAGCAACTCTAGCCACACGACAAACGCCGGCCGGTGTGGCCGTGCGGTTCTAGGCGCTTCAGTCTGGAACCGCGTGACCGCTACGGTTGCAGGTTCGAATCCTGCCTCAGGCGTGGATGTGTGTGATGTCCTTAGGTTAGTTAGGTTTAAGTAGTTCTAAGTTCTAGGGGACTGATGACCACAGATGTTAAGTCCCATAGTGCTCAGAGCCATTTGAACCACACGACAAACAAGAGATGCCACTGAGTTGGAAAATTAATTAATATAGTCATAAAAAAACTAATAAAAGAACATTCATTGTAATGTCACTCATAAAAATTGGGATGCAATTAACTAAAAGGTGAATAGCGTAGGTAAAGGAGACGTAGCATCGGTACAAAAATTCAAATGGCTCTGAGCACTATGAAACTTAACATCTGAGGTCATCAGTAACTAACCTAAGGACATCACACACATCCATTCCCGAGGCAGGATTCGAACCTGCGACCTTAGCAGCCGCGTGGTTCCCGACTGAAGCGCCTAGAACCGCACGACGACAGCGGCCGGAAATCGGTACACTGGATAAGACTTGAAACAAAATTATTTATTTCTTAAGACATTGATATAAGACATCTATATAACTGCTGTTGCCTGGTTACTACGTACGACTGCTTGTGAAACGCTATACAATTCACAACAGAATCTCTTAATTTAGAATTGCGGTCGTAATTAGAAGGGGACGGGAAAGGTTTAATACTCGCATTCAGACCCACATTCAAGCAAAGAACAGCAAGGATGGCCTCAACAACAACATGCAACGAAGCTAGGAGGTTTGTTCCGCTGTGTTGAGAAATGGTTAAATAAAAGAGTAAATCTAAATATCACGGTTGCATTTAAAGTTGAACATCGGTTTGGAGAAACCGCCTCAACGATGGCCACACATACGCGCTTAAGCGCTAAACATGAAATCACAAACCCCCAAATACAATTGAATAATCCGGACAGGATATATTCACCATTAAAAAATCAGGGCAACAAGTAAACTCTAGGACAGAGACAGGGGGCCACAGAGAAGTTAGACTCGCAGTTAACTGGTGTGGCTACGTGTTCGCGGGGACACAATTTCTACGTACCGTGGCCAAATTCTGGCAACGTTAAACCACACAGCCGCGAACAATTAACATTTGTCAGGGGACACACTTGAATAGACAAAGGGTAATGACAGAGGCCAACGGACATATACAGGGTTATTACAAATGATTGAAGCGATTTCACAGCTCTACAATAACTTTATTATTTGAGATATTTTCACAATGCTTTGAGCACACATACAAAAACTCAAAAAGTTTTTTTAGGCATTCACAAATGTTCGATTGTGCCCCTTTAGTGATTCGGCAGACATCAAGCCGATAATCAAGTTCCTTCCACACTCGGCGCAGCATGTCCCCATCAATGAGTTCGTAAGCATCGTTGATGCGAGCTCGCAGTTCTGACACGTTTCTTGGTAGAGGAGGTTTAAACACTGAATCTTTCACATAACCCCACAGAAAGAAATCGCATGGGGTTAAGTCGGGAGAGCGTGGAGGCCATGACATGAATTGCTGACTATGATCTCCACCACGACCGATCCACCGGTTTTCCAATCTCCTGTTTAAGAAATGCCGAACATCATGATGGAAGTGCGGTGGAGCACCATCCTGTTGAAAGATGAAGTCGGCGCTGTCGGTCTCCAGTTGTGGCATGAGCCAATTTTCCAGCATGTCCAGATACACGTGTCCTGTAACGTTTTTTTCGCAGAAGAAAAAGGGGCCGTAAACTTTAAGCCGTGAGAGTGCACAAAACACGTTAACTTTTGGTGAATTGCGAATTTGCTGCACGAATGCGTGAGGATTCTCTACCGCCCAGATTCGCACATTGTGTCTGTTCACTTCACCATTAAGAAAAAATGTTGCTTCATCACTGAAAACAAGTATCGCACTGAACGCATCCTCTTCCATGAGCTGTTGCAAGCGCGCCGAAAATTCAAAGCGTTTGACTTTGTCATCGGGTGTCAGGGCTCTTAGCAATTGTAAACGGTAAGGCTTCTGCTTTAGCCTTTCCCGTAAGATTTTCCAAACCGTCGGCTGTGGTACGTTTAGCTCCCTGCTTGCTTTATTCGTCGACTTCTGCGGGCTACGCGTGAAACTTCCCGCACGCGTTCAACCGTTTCTTCGCTCACTGCAGGCCGACCCGTTGATTTCCCCTTACAGAAGCATCCAGAAGCTTTAAACTGCGCATACCATCGCCGAATGGAGTTAGCAGTTGGTGGATCTTTGTTGAACTTCGTCCTGAAGTGTCGTTGCACTGTTATGACCGACTGATGTGAGTGCATTTCAAGCACGACATACGTTTTCTCGGCTCCTGTCGCCATTTTGTCTCACTGCGCTCTCGAGCGCTCTAGCGGCAGAAACCTGAAGTGTGGCTTCAGCCGAACAAAACTTTATGAGTTTTTCTATGTATCTGTAGTGTGTCGTGACCATATGTCAATGAATGGAGCTACAGTGAATTTATGAAATCGCTTCAATCATTTGTAATAGCCCTGTAGTAATGAAAGAAAGAAAATCCACAAAGAGGCAAAAATTATCAAGATTCGGAAAAAGATTAGAAGCTATACACACGCAGTCGCAGGCACACAAACATTCACTCTGAACCGAGGGCGCACTTCCTACGTGAGATCGCTTCAACACATGCAACACCTTTGTGCTACGTTCTTCTTACGGACCAAAGTCTGCATTAGGAATCAAACTGAAAGTCTGCAAAAGTCTTGCATTCCTTGCTGCGACCCAGCCAAACAGTCTTTGTAAGACAAAACAAGAGGCCAAAAGTTGCAAAAGGTGCAAGTCCAGTGAGACTGAATTACCAAGAGCTCCCCTCTCGCTATGAGACAAAGCGCCACGGGGTTAAATCAACTCACCCTTCTTCGAAGAGGCCTCGGCTGCAGACTCTCGGAGAGTTGGACTGCCCATATCACACTAAAACTTCTCCCACACAATTCCCTGGCCAGGAAAACCCAGAGATGAGGCTTCCGCCACCAACCTAACAGTGGTAACTTTCACACAAAGAGAACAAACCTCTTTGCCTACCTGAAAACTACAAGGGTTAGGCGTTCTGTGAGACTACCGCTGATACTCTGCAGCAGACTAAACCACGATACAGCAAAATGAAATACATCCACATTCATTCACTCATGCGTGCCAGAGAGTTTTGGAATAGGAGAACAAGGGATAAACATTTTATGGAATCAGAGTCGTCAGTTGGGTTACATACAAAAACACGGAAGACTTATAATGGCGTTATAGACGCATTTGCAAGTCTGAAAAGAATCAACATAACAGCCATATGATGCTTGCAAATCGTAGAAGGAATAAGGCTACGGCTGGACTGAATCATAGCTTAGTCTTCTCTGGTACGAAATTTAGCAACGAAAACACCCGAATTGTTCTGTACGATGCAAAGTGCACTGGAAAGCAAATAAAATGATAATGAAAGGGGAGTATAGGAACCTTTCAATGGCCACTGAACTCTTCGCAATGATCCTCTTTATCTTCGTCCTGCCTGCTGACAAGGGTAAGGCTGCCGTCCTAAGGGAACAAGCCGACTATGACGCGAAAATCCCACGGATGCTGCAGAAGATACATACCAAAAACTAACTCGGGACCCAATACCCAGAATAGTGAGGAAGACGTCGGAGCTTCTCAGACAGTCGTCGCTGGAAGAGAGTTTTATTTAGGAGTTCCTCCCTCAGTCTCCGAGACCACCCAATTCTACGGTCTGCCAAGGTGCACAACAAGGATACACCTTTAAGGCCTATAGTGAGCACTATCGGATCGCCGACCTACAGATCTGAAAAGCATTTGGCCAGCCTCCTGTTGACGCACGTTGGACGCTGGGCCCGCGAGATAAAGAATACGCCAGACTTCATCGATGGAATTAAACGTCTCGCTTGGCGAAGGGAATATTATGGTCAGTACTGATGTGGTTTCCCTACTCTCGTGTGTGCCCGTCAGAGACCCTACAGGCTTGCTGTCCCGGTTATTTGACGACACTATCATGGATTTATTCAAACATACCCGGACGTCATCGTATTTTTTACATGGCGGAGAATATTTCAATCAGGTGGACGGCGTCGCGATGGGGAGCCAATTAACTTCAGTTGTTGCGATCCTTTTTACGGAGCATTTTGGGGGCATCGCCTTGGCCATGACCACTGCAAAGCCTAGCTGTTTTTATCGCCACCTCGAAGATACATTCGTCATATAGACTCATGGATATGAAAAGCTCAATGGTTTGCTGGAACACATGAACAACATAGTCCGCCCCGATAGCTGAGTGGTCAGCCACGGATTGCCATCCTATGGGCCCAGGTTCGATTCCCGACTGGGTCGGATATTTTCTCTGCTCAGGGACTGTGTGTTGTGTTGTCTTCATCATCATTTCATCCCCATCCTGCGTGCAGGTCGCCCAATGTGGGGTCGAATATAATAAGACCTGCACCAAAGCGGCCGGATCTGCCCCGCAAGGGGCCTCCCGGCCATTGACACCAAACACTCATTTCCATTTCCATCAACAACATCCACGACCACATAAACTTTACTATTCAATTAGAGAAGGGCGGTTCCTTGCCGTTCCAGGACGTCCTTTTCCGCCGTAAACAGATTGGGTGCCTCGATCTCAGCGTTTACCACAAGCCCACCAACACGTATCGGTATCTGCACGTCACCACCCAGCACATAAACAGTTCGTTCTGAGAACCTCGGCACATCGAGCTGAAACCGTCTCAGAAGCGGAAAACCTCACGGGGGAACTGAGCCACGTACGTAAAAATTTCAAAGAAAACCGTTACAACAAAAGACAAATTTCGCAAATAGTGTCTGGCAAGCTGTGAAAGCTGAAGACCTCCGAGGAAGACACGAAGAAGAGTGCGTCTTTATCGTTTTGTGGCTCAATAACAGGGAACATTATCAGGCTCCTGAAGAAACATAAAATCGTTACAGTTTTCAGGCCCTAATCAAAGATCCGGTAACTAAAGTAGCATGTGAAAGACGATGTAGGCCTCAGAACATCAGGAATATATGAGGGTGAGTCAAATGAAAACCTTAAATATTTTTTTAAATATTATTTATTGTGCAGAAGTGGTACAAATCTGAATCACTTTTCAACAGAATCTCCCCCACGCTTAATGCAAGTCCTCCAGCGCTTACAAAGTGCATAAATTCCTTTAGAAGAAAATTCTTTTGGCAGTCCGCGCTACCACTCACGCACCGCGTGACATACCTTTTCATCAGAACGGAACTTCTTTCCTCCCACTGCGTCTTTTAGTGGTACAAACATATGGAAATCACTTGGTGATGAGGAATGGCGCCTTTCCTTGATCGCTCTCTTAGTTGGTTGGTGGAAGTGAACCCAGGTTTCGTCCCCAGTGACGATTCTTGCAAGAAAGCCATCACCTTCTCGTTCAAAGTGCCGAAGAAGTTCTTCACAAGCATCAACACGTCGTTCTCTCATTTCAGGAATCAGCTGCCATGGCACCCATCTTGCAGACACTTTGTGAAACTGGTGCACATCATGCACAATGTAGTGTGCTGACCCATGACTAATCTGTAGCCGGCCGCGGTGGCCGTGCGGTTCTAGGCGCTCCAGTCCGGAGCCGCGCTGCTGCTACGGTCGCAGGTTCGAATCCTGCCTCGGGCATGGGTGTGTGTGATGTCCTTAGGTTGGTTAGGTTTAAGTAGTCCTAAGTTCTAGGGGACTAATGACCACAGCAGTTGAGTCCCATAGTGCTCAGAGCCATTTGAACCATTTTTTGAACTGATACTGCGACGGAATGTTGCCACCTACAGGCCATTCTGCATGCTGTTTGTAACATGCTTACCAACTTACAGGACAACGACGCGAAATTTCGATTTGTTATTACAGATTTAAGGTTTTCATTTGACTCTCCCTCGTACAAAATACCGCGTAGGTGTGGGCAGTTTTGCCGGCCGAAGTGGCCGTGCGGTTAAAGGCGCTGCAGTCTGGAACCGCAAGACCGCTACGGTCGCAGGTTCGAATCCTGCCTCGGGCATGGATGTTTGTGATGTCCTTAGGTTAGTTAGGTTTAACTAGTTCTAAGTTATAGGGGACTAATGACATCAGCATTTGAGTCCCATAGTGCTCAGAGCCATTTTGATTTTGTGGGCAGTTTTATGTCGGTCTGACTGTCCGTACTATTGAAGAACGTCGCACAGGGCATTAAAGGTGTTTTCACCTAGCTACCTCGAAATTCAGTTGTGGCAGAGCATGCACTCGTAGACGGGCACCGGATTGTACTCGACGATACTTCTGTTATTAAACAGACCAACGGCTTCTGGGATAGCGTGATACATGAAGCAACAGAGATGAAAATTTCGAAAAACATCGAGAATAAAGACGGTGAATGCAGATGATACGGCCAAGGATCCCGTGATCGGAGATTTGAAGTGAGTGTGCTGGTCGCACAACCAAAACATTGTCGTATACGCCGTGGAAATAGGCGCGTCTTGAAACCTGAGAATATTTTATTACTTTACATTAGTTATTAAAGGCAAGATAATTGACGACAGAATTCAAATAAAGCCAAACGTGCTGAAGTTCACTCAATATTCACTTTGTATTACTAGATTCAACTGTGCTCCATGCTCTCCACAAAATAGCAAACTTCCAACCATTGAATTTACCTGTAAAATTACTACAAAAGTTTTTCGCCATAGAACACTGACTACAGTTTTGCTGAAAAATAACGGAGTAGTAATCTTGACAATAATACACCTTATCCTCTTCAACTTTTACAAACTGCATGACGGAGCTCATTGCAACTTCCGTCCACCCTGTAGCCAGTCCAAGACCCGAATGCCGAAAAATGGTGCAGCGGCCATAACTGTCACTCTGCTCTCCCCTGAGGGCGAGTGGGAGTGGGATCCTACTAACCCTCGAAGACTCGACTGCTACGGGTTCATCTTTGTCAGTTCCCCACAGGAATTAGGTTGGCACCAAAATCTATGTAAAGCATGCATCTCTGTCCTACAGTTGTTCTGTAGACGAACATACAATCAAAGCAACCATTCATTCTATAACTTATAGCAACAAAAAAAGGATAATGGAAAGGATGCACACAATGAAATTATTAAATAAATGAGCTCAGTGGCGTCCATCCCTTTTCCAGATGCTTACTACACTTACAAGAATGACTAATGGGTCATATAAAATCACTCTCACTGGGTAGAATGTGACGTCGTGAAGAGGCGGAACCAGTAGCTATGTCTCAATTTAATCAACGTCATTCTGTAGTGCAGCACACTAATAATGCAGTATTATAAAATCATGGGCATGTTTTTCCTACCCATTTGTATTGACTTACGTCCTTCTACATTTAGGGCTAGCTGCCATTCCTTATAACAACCAGAAATTTTGTGTACATCATCTTGCGTCATCCTACAGTCACCCGACTACGACACCTCCCGTACGGCACAGCATCATCAGCAAACAGCTTCAGATTGCTGTTCACCCTGCCTGCCAGATCATTTACGTATATAGAAAATAAAAGAGGTCCTATCAGACTTCCCTGGAGCACTGCTGACGATACCCTTGTATCTGATGAAAACTTGCCGTTGAGTAAGACGTACTGGTTTCCGTTACTTACAATGTCTTCAAGCCACTCAAATGTCTAGGAACCGAACCTGTATGCTCCTACCTTCGTTAACAGCCTGCAGTTAGGCACTGCGTGAAATGATTTTCGGAAATCTAGAAATATGAAAACTGCGTGTTGTCCTTCATCCGTAGTCCGCAGGATACCATATAAGAAATGGGCAATCTAAGTTTCGCTCGAGTGATATTTTCTAAAGCCATCCTGATTTGTGGACAGATACTTGTAGGTCTCAAAGAAATTTATTATATTCGAAATGAGAAAATGTTCAAGAACTCTGCAGCAGATCGATGATAAAGAACCCTCTCTCTATCTGTAGGTAACGGCCTTGCCACAGTGAATACACCGGTTCCCGTGAGTTCACCGAAGTTAAGCGCTGTCGGGCGTGGCCGGCACTTGGATGGGTGACCATCCAGCCGCCCTGCGCTGTTGCCATTTTTCGGGGCTCACTCATTCTCGTGATGCCAATTGAGGAGCTACTTGACCGAATAGTAGCGGCTTCGGTCAAGAGCGGTGTGCTGCCCCCATGCCCCTCCTATCCGCATCCTCCTCTGAGGATTACACGGTGTCGGATGGTCCCGGTAGGCCACTCGTGGCCTGAAGACGGAGTGCTCTCTATCTGTGGACAGTTGGCCGAAAATGGATGGATGAAGCCATTTAAGAGAGTTTGTTCTAATCTGAGCATTTGTCCAAATGGTGGCATAGTCATAAAACTCCAAGCATTCCCATGTTAGAAGCTGAGACGATACAGACAGAGCGTCTGGTGCACGTGTTTAGTGGAAGTAAGAGTGTAACTCATACTTCATGGACACGACTGTCTATAAAGCTTAACAGCTATTTTTCAGAAATTGGAAATGGTCAGCCAGGAATGATTAGGCCTCTCTGTAACTGAGGGACTTGTAGGTAGACGTTTTTTGCCGAAACATGGCCATGTCAACTGTGAGAACGACGTCAACGTAGTCTAAAATCTTCTTTTTTCAGACGAGAGACATTCTGAGTTGGTCATTGGCTCCTCTCAGAATATGCAAAGCAGAGGCTTACTCCCCCAGTTTCAGAACCCCGGTGCTGTGTCTGGATTGGCTACCAGGCCAACATAGCAAACAGGTGCACCTCACACTTAAATCTACCAGTATTTCAGGGCTCAGACAAGGAAGTTCCCCACGTTCTAATAATCAGAACTCCAGTCCGCGTTGTATTCAAATTTTTGTGGAGCCGTGTGAACATTAAAGCTGCTGCAGCGCGCCGCTCCTCGCCCGTAGAATGCCGTTTTCTGCTGCCGCCTGAATCAAAGTGAAAGGCTGAAGTATTCTTGCACCAGCGTAAGACTGTTAAATGATATTCACAGCTCCCTGTTCTCCTCTGAGCCGTACTTCGTTGTGTACTTGGTTGTAGTTGATTCCACTTTAATAGAATTGGGTCTCACAGTGGATACATGTAAACAGATTGCGTTGTGAAAGGGGTTAATTCAGGGGAGTATTTGTATGGTGTCTAACCCAATGAATGTTCTGCCATTCAAGCACCATCCATTTTCTGATCTGTGTTTGTCACTTTTTTGTAAGATTTATCAGTTTGTTGTAGTTATGGTTCAAATGGCTCTGGGCAGTATGAGACTTAACTTCTGAGGTCATCACTCCCCTAGAACTCAGAACTACTTAAACCTAACTAGCCTAAGGACATCACACATCCATGCCTGAGGAAGGATTCGAACCTGCTACCGTAGCGGTCGCGCGGTTCCAGACTGACGTGCCTAGAACCGCTCGGCCACTCCGGCCGGCTCGTTGTAGTTATAAAAGGTTGAATAAAAACTTGTCATTTTCTTCGTAAACTTAAATATCCACTGTTCTTATTCTTACTCCCTCCTCTATTCACCGTTTTTATTTTTTTGTGGTAATACATGGGTACACCATCAATTCTGGGTCCAATTTATTCAAAAATGTTCAAATGTGTGTGAAATCTTATGGGACTTAATTGCTAAGGTCATCAGTCCCTAAGCTCACACACTACTTAACCTAAATTATCCTAAGGACAAACACACACACCCATGCCCGAGGGAGGACTCGAACCTCCGGCGGGACCAGCCGGACAGTCAATGACTGCAGCGCCTTAGACCGCTCAGCTCCAATTTATTATATTTGTTTATTTGATTATTAGTCTGAGTTCTGAAAGTGACCACAGACATAGGTAACAAAAGTGCCATGAGTAAATTCACTCATTCACACATAAAAATTAAGAATGTAGCTCACGATACGAAGGTTATCGAGACGATAATACCTTTTTTTTACTGTAAAAAAACATCACTCGGAGATATATTTGTGATTAAAGCAAGTGACGGCTTGCTTTTAGCGATCCTTGGCCAGGATCTCGAATCATGGCGCTTTTGTGAGGTAGTTAGTGCGTTATGTTGCGGAACAGGCGTGTTTTTTTTTCCCCGCCTGGTTGGCCGTGCGGTCTAACGCAGGGCTTTCCGGGCGGGAAGGATCGCCTGGTCCCCGGCACGAATCCGCCCGGCGGATTTGTGTCGAGGTCCGGTGAACCGGCCAATCTGTGGATGGTTTTTACGCGGTTTTCCATCTGCCTCTGCGAATGCGGACTGGTTCCCCTCAGTCCGTCTCAGTTACACTATTGTTGAGTGGTACTTAAGTAAATAAATTAGTGAAATCAAAGTGAAGTAGAAATTAGAATATAAATGAAAAACTTAGTTTAGTTTAGAAGAATTACACACTGGCAAACAGCGGGCAGAACAGCAGAGCAGAAGAGACAATGACCGTGAAGTTAGCAAGTTCCACATAAGCGGACGCTGTCGATTCAGCCGTCAGGGCATTGCCCGACCGGCTCACGTGTTTCTCAGTTGTCACATGTGAGCAAAGGCCCTCGCCTACATTCCAAGAGCCAACAACCGACGTCAGGAAGATTCTTCGAGAAGCTTTTCAACGTGACAGATGAGGCAATGACCGTGAAGTCGTTCACCTCCAATAAACTGAAGTGAATAAATATGCGAGAGGCAGTGAGACTGAGAGACGAAGGAAGAAGAGAAGAGTAGCAGTAGTTTTCAGTCAGTTTCGGTGCTGAAGACCGTCATGCAAGAAGAGACTACATCATGCACAGACGCACCAAGTCCGCCGCTGTAATGGAATAGCAAGCAGCAGCCTCGGCGCCAGAAGACAGAAGTTAAAAGGTATTTGAAGTCTGATTTTTACGTACCCGGGAGACTCTTGAGGACGGGAAGGAGACGGCCTCACATCAGCAGTCACCTGTGAGCTGGGATGAAGATCTGACGGCCGAAGACTGGCAAGCGGGAGTCCGTTGTTCGAGTCTGGGACACTGGCCTTCCCCTATCGCGCCGCTCCGCTGGCCGACGCACAACACACGCAGCCGCTTAGAGAAGAGAAACACTGGGACGCCACATCCAAGGTATCACCATCCGATGCACGACTTCGCTCGCAATAATTAAACGGGGCACCTCGCGCTGCGCGTCTCCAGTCAGCTGGGGCGAGACGGCGACACGAGATACACACTGCCACGCGTAATCAGACGCCGCTGCTGCCGCAGCAGAAGGCTTTGCAAACGACCCAGCTGCCGCTCTCAGAGCCAGGACATCGAGTAAGGAAACAGTTGTACAAAACTTCAACAAAAGTTATCTTATGTAAAAATGCTGTTTCACTCTACCTCATACCCGAGCCAAGGAAGAACCCACCCTGCCCACATGTTGTTAAGAGAGAATAAGTAATTTAGTATTTTCACCCTGACATAATGCTTTAGAATTAAATGCCCATTGCAGTAATGCTCATCCTGACAACTGACTAGCATCAAAAGAGAAAACGCAGTTACATTTAGTAACAGAACAGTTACACTATGTCTGTGATTGCTGTGCAAACAAGTTCTCCACGTACGCGAACACCTCCATTACTCTACCACGTAAACAGAGGGGTTACACTCGTCTAGTGTGAGACGTTCCCTGGGGGGTCCACCGGGGGCCGAAAAGCACAATAACCCTGGGTTCGGCGTGGGGCGGCGGAGGGGTGAAGCGGACTGCGGTAGTCGTCGTGGGGTTGTGGACCACTCCGGCTGTGGCGGGGACGAAGCCTCTCCGTCGTTTCTAGGTCCCCAGTTAACATAGTATACAATACATACAATGGTGCACTGAGAACATTTAGGCTCGATTTTGGCACTGTGTGTTGTATCTCAGTAATATGTAGTATGCTGTAGTCATTTTATTCCATTTTGTGTGCTGTCTGTGTGATCTACTTTTGTTTCTCATTGTGTCTTGCCAGTGACTTCTGGGTTACTTATTGTCTGATGTTACGCCGTTGCTAACAGCGTAGTGTAAGCTTTTGTGGAGTTAATTTGTTTATGGGGATGTGTACGACGTTTTAGAGTAGGTTTTGTTTCATGGACTTAGGTACAATTGTGCGCATTATTTGAAAGAAGGTCAGTGTAAAGTTGTGACGTGTTACGCATTAGAGTCGCAAGCTTACGGCAGTATAAATTGATTCGAATGCTTAAGAGAAGTGAGGCTCGTGTGTACAGTGAGAAAGGCTGCGCAGTATTGTCGTCAAAAATGGAACATGAGCCAGTCATTGATGCAGAACAAGATAGGATGGCGGAAGAAGCTGAATTTGAAACGCTCTGCAAATGGGGCACAAATGTCAAATGCAGAATACTGCGATCATGAGGGCTTAGTTCACTCAGGAAACGCAAATGAATACGATGCCGAGTTGGCAGGTCACATAGGTTCTGTAAATACGGAAAGAGGTACAGTCAGGGACAGTAACAGTCCGATTTTGTGGGCAGTACGCCACAACGCAGATGAGTCGCGTGCCTCTAGTCCAGGCTACATTACTGCAAGTACGCTGATAGAATCGATTATTCTGTTTATGCAAGAGATAAAGAAGAGACGACGACAGGAAGAAGACCAAAGACAGTCCGCAGCTCGTGGTCGTGCGGTAGCGTTCTCCCTTCCACGCCAGGGTTCCCGGGTTCGATTCCCGGCGGGGTCAGGGATTTTCTCTGCCTCGTGATGACTGGGTGTTGTGTGATGTCCTTAGGTTATTTAGGTTTAAGTAGTTCTGAGTTCTAGGGGACTGATGACCATAGATGTTAAGTCCCATAGTGCTCAGAGCCATTTGACCAAAGACAGGAGACCCTCATTGGTGAAATTAGGGAATTTCAGAAGCAATTAGACAAGGAGGAAAAGAGACAGAACGAAGTAATGAAAGAAATTAATGAAATTCAATGGAAGGCTGATGAGTTTTTCGAAAATGTAAATCAGGTCAGGAATGAAGTCAAGGGTATAAATGCAGAGGTTTAAGACATTAGGAGAACTTCAGGTGAGAAGCAAGAACTAGAGGTAGATTCTGGACGTGAAGCTAAGACAGCCAGATTAGTAGCACGAGATGCGTGAAAAAATGCCCAAATTGGGTGAGATCAGGCATAGCTGGTAAAATGTCGAAGTGAGCGCAACGAAGAAGTCTATTTCTGCTCTTAAAAAACAGGGACAGAGCAGTAGCTGGAAAGACACAGGAAGAAATGTTAGAAATCAAAGACGAGCAAACACGTCTCACTACCCAGCAGAATGAGCCGGAGGACGACATGAGACGAATGTCCGAAGCTGTCGCTCGTATATAAATTCAGCCAGAAGCAGTAGCACGTCGCCATGAGTTCGTTGGTCACCAGGCATGCCAAAAGCAAAATTTTGCAACCCAACCTGGAGACATGTCCACGGCACAGGACGATATACAAATACGGCAGGAGTGCCCACTTAACGGGGTACAACGCTCGGCCTGGGGCGCGCAGTCAGTGGCGCGTAGTACACAAAGTACCGAGCTGGACAACAATTGCGCGCGTCTCACACGTACGGAAACAGTACTACATGACTCTGATTACATGAGACGAGGGTGTAACAGCATTGATGGATCGGTCGGCCTTGAAATCTCGGGCGCACGCTCGCAAGAATTTAGAGAAAGTCCTGGGGCGCAAAATTATGACTATTTGGACTTAAAACATTTTCTCTGAATTCAAAATTTTCAGGCTTACAAAGAGAACAGTTCATTAAGCCCCAAGTCATGGATTGCTGAATATGATAGGGTACTGCCCGAGTCATGGTCACTGGTATTCAAATTGGAATTTGTCTGTGGATACCTGGAAGATCCAATAAAAGAGCACATGAGAGGCTTTCCTAAATACCTATTGGTCACATGATACCCAAGAAAGTATTGAACAGGAGATTATGTTAGGCAAGGTCTACGAGGTATCGGGGTGTCACAGTTTGGTAAAGTTTTTCGAGACACATGTCAGCAAGAACCGTCACCTCGACCATCTGTATAGTGATGAGGAGACAATGCGACACTGCTACACGAAACTGCCATTGAGGTACCAGGAACTGCTCATTGGCAAATGTAATGACACAATGGATTCATTCAAATCGCCTTAAGAGGAAGCACAAAACGCGAGAGACCGAATGAGACATAACGACCGAAATTCACAAGGTGCTTCTGGAGGAAATAATGCTGGACGAAATAGAAGTAGAAATTTAAGAGTCCTGTACCGTAAGGAAGTTAGAGAGAGGATGTTGTTATGAGTGGCTGGTATCCTCTTTCTGCAACACAAATGTTCAAGTGTATTAATTCGGTTCTTTATTTACATGAACCGGAAACATAACTGGAATAGCGTCCATGTGTTGTGGCACAAGGTCATCAGTATTATGTCTCTTGCAGACAATATCGGTAATCTTACTACTGTCACTAATCTGATCACTATGTACTGTCGTAGCCTGTGACGTGAACTGAGCCCACTCGGCGAGTATTCTGACAGACGCCAAACTGGAAGAGTGAGTGCAGTGAGTCGAGGCCGAGCGATTGAGTGAGTGAGGCCCTCCGGTAAGTGGCGACGGCATAAACACATGCTGTCGAGAGGGCGTTGGCGGCTTGTTGCTTGTGGTTGTGTCTCTGGCCTCTCTCGTGATACGCGCACTTGATCCAGCGCCTGCTATCGATCTTCGAGCTACATCTTTGCCGACCATTGTGCTGGTGACACTTTACACCAGCACATTCCTCTCCCACGAAATGCCACATCACATGTTTGTCGTGCAGAGAGGATGCTGGACGTAGAGATGCACTGGGAGTCGTACCTGTGGAGGGCGGCGTACTCCCGTCCATACCCCGCCATCTGGCTTGCGAGGCAACAGGAACATCCTCCAATAAACTGCTGCCAGGACACACGTCCGGGTCCGAGGGCGTGTCCTGGGGCGATGACAGCGACGGCAACGGCGACGGCGATGGCGCGTCCAGGTCCGTGGTGTCGGAGATTTTTTGTTGGTTGTTTGGGGAAGGAGACCAGACAGCTTGGTCGTCGGTCTCATCGGATTAGGGAAGAATGGGGAAGGAAGTCGGCCGTGCCCTTTCAGAGGAACCATCCCGGCATTTGCCTGGAGTGATTTAGGGAAATCACGGAAAACCTAAATCAGGATGGCCGGACCCGGGATTGAACCATCGACCTCCCGAATGCGAGTCCAGTGTCTAACCACTGCGCCACCTCGCTCGGTGTGGTGTCGGAGAGCAGGGACTGCAGTGGCGAGGGCTCTTTGTCTATCCGCTCTTCTTGGGGTGCCCTAGTGGCATCAGTGGGCGGATGCGAAGGCCCGCGGTCCCGTGAGGCCGCTAATGTGAGGGAAGAAAAGCAGCAGAATCTCGGGGAAATTTTGGTTCTGGTGGCGGCGCTGCAAACCATCGGGACCTGCAATCAAGTACACATAAGAGCCAATGCGTCCCTGCATCACGCCTCTCTCCCAGCGCCCACGGTTGCCATAAAACAAGATCTGGCGGCGCAAGGCTATAGTTGCGGACTGTTGGCGGAGCTGATACTGCAGTGGGTGTAGCAAATGGAGCAGCGTCCGATGACGGAGGCTATGCAGAAGTTCCGCCGGTGATGATCCATCTCTTGAGTGGGTACGATAGTAGACGAGAGAAAGCTGCAGCGTCTGTTCCCGTATCTAGGTGGTGCGAAGCTTTGCCATCTGTTGTTCAAAAGTGCTTACGAAGCGTTCTGCTTCTCTGTTAGACTGGTGGTGAAACAGAGAACTTAATAGATGATGAATGCCATTTCGTTCACAAAACTGTTCAAAATCAAGTGAAGTGACCTCTGGTCCGTTGTCCAACACAAGTATTTCTGACAAACCTTCTATGCAAAATGTGGAGGACAACGAGTGAATGGCGCTGCATGATGTGGTAGAAGCCATAGGCACTGCAAATGGGGAATTGCTACAAGAGTCTACCACTACGAGCCAAGGATTGTTCCAGAATGGTCCTGCAAAGTCTATGTGCATTCTTTGCCATGGGTATTGAGTCTTACGCCAAACTGAGAATGTCTGTGGCGGAGCGCACGCACAACACTGTGAGGTCATCTGTTCAATGTGGGCGTCTATGCCCTGTCAAGTACAGTGCCGTCGCGCTAACTGTTTAGTGCGAACAATTCTCCAATGTCCTTGATGGAGCAACGGCAACACAACGTTTTGCAACACTTTGGGAATAAGCACGCGCGATTGTCCACTGTCATTTTGAACTAAGATCATACCCTGTTCAACTGAAAGGTTATGCCGACGATCAAAATATCGGCACACAACTGAGTTCTGGATACTGTTCGATGAACGGGGCCAAGACGTGCGAATGTAATGCCTTAGAATATTGAGATGGGTCTGCTTCCGTGGTCTGTGCAATTTTTCTGTAGTGCAAGGGAAAAGATTTCAGCAATTCAGAGTCCTGCACATTGATTTGGCAACAAGATGCGACAGACGCATCAAAATCAGAGTCTGGGCCAATCGAAAGGCGAGATAGGGCGTCTGCACCGCCATGCTTTGCCTTGGGTCTGCACACAATTTCATAGTTATACTGCGAAAGCAACAAAGCCCAACGTTGCAATTTTTAAGCACTATGTGTAGGAGCTGGTTTTGAAGGATGAAACGAGGACTCCAAAGGCTTGTGATCTGTCACTCGAGAGAATTTGCAACCATACAAATAGCGATGGATTTTGGTCACACCATACAAAATAGCGAGAGTTTCTTTTTCAAATTGTGAATAATTACACTGAGTCTGAGTTGATAACTTTCAGGCAAAAGCAATAGATCTGTCTTTTGCACCAGTTCTGTGCGAAAGCACAGCTCCGATTCTGTAGGAAGAAGCGTCGATTTGCAAAAGTACTGGTTTGGCAGGGTCAAAATGCACTAAACATCTGTCATTGAGCAAAGCAATTTTGAGTTCCTGAAACGCGTTGGCTGTCTTTAGTGCACACAAAAGGTACATTTCTGCCACGCAAGCGATGCAATGGAGCCGCTATCTGAGTGGCATTATGTACGAACTGAATGTAGTATGTCATCTTGCCTAGTACTGACTGTAGTTCAGATACATTGTGAGGAACAAGCATGTCACGGATTGCAAGCAATGGGATTGGAGGGGGGTGTACACCATGACTGTTTCTTATATGACCAACTACTGTAGTCCCGAATGAGATTTTCACTCTGTAGCGGAGTGTGTGCTGATATGAAACTTCCTGTGCCCGACCGAGACTCGAAATGGGGACCTTTGCCTTTCGCGGGCAAGTGCTCTACCATCTGAGCTACCGAAGCACGACTCACGCCCGGTACTCGCAGCTTTACTTCTGCCAGTATCTCGTCTCCTACCTTCCAAACTTTACAGAAGCTCTTCTGCGAACCTTGCAGAACTAGCACTCCTGAAAGAAAGGATATTGCGGAGACATGGCTTAGCCACAGCCTGGGGGAGGTTTCCAGAATGAGATTTTCACTCTGCAGCGGAAGTGTGCACTGATATGAAACTTCCTGGCAGATTAAAACTGTGTACCCGACCGAGACTCGAACTCGGGACCTTTGCCATTCGCGGGCAAGTGCTCTACCATCTGAGCTACCGAAGCACGACTCACGACCGGTACTCACAGCTTTACTTCTGCCAGTATCTCGTCTCCTACCTTCCAAACTTTACAGAAGCTCTCCTGCGAACCTTGCAGAAGTAGCACTCCTGAAAGAAAGGATATTGCGGAGACATGGCTTAGCTACAGCCTGGGGGAGGTTCCCAGAATGAGATTTTCACTCTGCAGCGGAGTGTGCGCTGATATGAAACTTCCTGGCAGATTAAAACTGTGTGCCCGACCGAGACTCGAACTCTGGACCTTTGCCTTTCGCGGGCAATTGCTCTACCATCTGAGCTACCGAAGCACGACTCACTCCCCGTACTCACAGCTTTACTTCTGCCAGTATCTCGTCTCCTAGCTTCCAAACTTTACAGAAGCTCTCCTGCGAACCTTGCAGAACTAGCACTCCTGAAAGAAAGGATATTGCGGAGACATGGCTTAGCCACAGCCTGGGGGAGGTTTCCAGAATGAGATTTTCACTCTGCAGCGGAGTGTGCGCTGATATTTTACTGTAGTCCCGTTTGAAAGAAAGTCATACTTCTCGATACGACACTTGAGTCCTGGTTCTGACAACACTCGAAAAGGAGTACGCAAATTGGCAATGTGTTCCTCCAGTGTACGACCTGAGACGAAAATATCGTCAAGGTAGTTTGAATAAAATCGCACTTTTGCAGTCAGCTGTTCCAAGTAGCGCTGAAAAATGGTGAGTGCGGGAGCACTGCCGAAGAGCAAACGCAAATACTAGAACAGTCCTAAGTGTGTGTTTACAACAAACACTTTCTGTGATTCTGGATCCAATGGAATTTGCAAGTAAGCATAGCGTAAATCTATCTTAGAAAAGTAACGTCCTGCACTAAGCCTGTCCATGAGTTCCTCAGCGCGAGGTAACGGATAAGCGTCAACTACTGTCTGTGGGTTCACTGTAGACTTGAAGTCAACACAAATGCGAATGCGACCAGAAAGCTTAGGCAACAAAACAAGAGGACTTGCCCATTGACTAGCTTAATGGGAGCAATTACACCATTATCTTGCAATTCTTTCAATTCACTGGCTGCTTCGTCTCTTAAAGCAATTGGAATGGGGCTGGCCCGGAAGAACTTACGCTGTGCATTATCTTTCAATGTGACATGCGCTACAAAGTTATTAGCTTTTCCCATTCCTTCTGAAAATAGTTCAGGATATTCTTTAAGCGAGCTAGCTTCTCCGTCTTTTCGTTCAAGCGCAGACACTGAAAGTACATAGTCTTGGATGCTAATTCCAAACAAATCAAAGGCATCTAAACCGAACATATTCTCACTGGCTTTTGATTTCAGCACAGTAAAATTCACTGTCCTAGTGCTAGATTTGTAAGTGGCAGGCAAACTGCACTGTCCAAGTACTGCAATCTCCCGTCCCTTGTAAGCAGTAAGTTGCTTGCTAGATTTACAGAGGCGTGGTGAGCCTAACTATTCGTACGTGGCACGATTAAGCAAAGTTACTGAGGCACCTGTGTTTAACTGAAAATTCTCACAACGGTCAGCAACTCGTAATGTAACAGCTAGTTTGTAAGAATGTCGTTGCTTAGCACTAGGGCGAGAAGGTGGCACTTAATCAAACTTTTGCCAGAACCTGTTGTAGATTTTTGAAACACAGCATTCACTGCATTTGCACAAGCCTGTTTTTTTGTGGTAGTGGGCAAAATCGGCGTTTTTGTGCCGTTGCAAACAAACTGCTTGGACATGGCCTTTTTTTCCACACGTGTAACACGCTGCATTACGTGATGGGCAATCATGTCATTTATGGTGAGGAAAACAACTAGAGCAAAACTTCACTAAGTTCACCGGTGTGTTTACCTGCCTATGTTGCTGCCCGGGCGCCTGTGTATGCGCTCGCTGTTGTGGCCGATTGGTGTGATCGTGAACAAGAGGCGACTCGACCCGACAAATCGGGTACATGCTATGGCACCCAAATCATATTGCTCTAAGATTTTCAGTACTTGGGGAAGTGATGGATCAGAGTGCATTAAGATTTGATCCCGTGTTCTAGTATCCGGGATAGAGATGGGTCGTTCGCAAACTAACGGATCCAATGGAACGGTTCACCAAGATGAACTGAAGGAGCGAGGAACGAATTCTAGGGAATAGTTCCTGGGAAAATGGAAACGGTCGGTCTCGTTCCCGCAATGGCATGTCGGCCGTTCTTGTTCCAGCCTCGGTCCCGTTCCTGTCTGTCTCTGTCTCGGTCTCGCTCGGCCGAACTCTTCCTTCTTCGCGCCACTCGTCGCAGTTCCACTGCCGACTGCGACCAGTAAATGAACGGCGGCGGCTCCACTTCCATGTTTATGTGGTACAAGCAAGAGCGCAACATACCCAGTCTCGTTTACCCCTGGTAACCGCAACCTTAACAGAGAAGTACTGAGAAAAGGCAGGTACTGTGGAAAAGCAAAGGACGGGAGATCTATGTTCTCAGTCGTTTAAAAATTTCTGGGAACTGCAATTCTTTTTTGTAGCCGTTGGTGAAAACTCAGTGTTTGCTATGCCGCTGAATAATAGGCGGCCAGCGTAAGTTTTCAATTGAAAGACACTACAATACATATCACAAAGACGAATGTAGTGTACTCAACAGTGAAGAACGGCAAGCAAAATTAAATGTCCTTAAGAAAATGGGTGAGACACATCAACTCGATTATCATTTCTCATGACCAGTGATAGACGTGTTTGGATTTATTCCTTTCATAATTAAAAATTATTGTTTACTAACTGTGCATTATTGCCTCATTGTGCTCCATGTTACATTATTATCAGGAAAGTTGGTCATTAAACCGATTGTTCCAATGTATGCTTACATTTAGGTTTTTTTTTTAAATATGTGATGGGGTACGCTCAGCTGACGTCGATAAAACGTAACATTCATCTAATTGTCGGTTATTATGTAGATTTCAGACGGAACTGATGAAAGATGTAGCAATAATGGTATTGAAATAACAGGTGATCATCGAGAGGTCTGCGGTTATCATTCTGTACAGAGGTCAGTGAGACAGAAATTATGTGGGAGTAACTGAGGGCACCGAGAATTAGTTATAGGAAACCTTGCATTAGTTTAATGTTATTTGAAATCATGAATAAGGTTCGTTGGAAGTCGCAAAGTGCTCTCTTTCTTGAATACTAGATCAAAAACATTACACATATTTACGTGCCGTCAGTCAAGCTGCCTTAATAAAAACCCACGGTTGTTAACTATATTACTTGTCTTACTGGGTTAAACTGTTAACATAAAAGTAGACGTCTCAATGAGTAGACTGTTACAGTATTTTAAATGTTTAATACGCGAAATACTTTCCCATGGTTGGCTTGCAAGCTGTGGAAAGAGCACTAGAATGCGCCGGTACAGAGTATCCCAGCAAGTGGATAAAGCGACATCTGTGCGTAGAAACATGCACTACATGAACGCTGACGGCTGCGGCGTGCACGCTATGACCCGGAAGTTGCACATGTGCAGGAGCACCGCACGCGTGCAGAATTTCTGGCCGGCCCTGTTGTACAGTGTAGTGTAGTTGTTCTGTTCGTTCGCTGCGCACTCCCATTCTAGATCTGTTACAAACCATTTTTGAACACTGGACTTTGGTTCTTTTCGTATTCTATTCAGCGCCCACGACCAGTAATTAAAATGTATTTTATAATTACGTAAATTACATAAAAATTACGTGGTATGTAATACATACACCTTTTCAGGTAACAAAACTGCATATCAGCGTCCTTCACTATATCGATAAACAGCAGAAGACATACTTATAAAAAGTCAAGTTTTTTTGTTATTATACATACAAAGGAAGTCGGCACGGCACGGACGAGTGGCCATTTTCCGTCTTTTTTTGATCCAAAATAAAACAGCATGTTCATTGTTACGGAAGGCAGACCGACTTGCAACAGAATGAGGCCCGCGCTCCATAATCGAGTGTCTGGTGTCGCATTTTGTAAAGAGAATACGATATCTTCTACAATATTATTTCAGTGGTGGAGGGTTGCGCACGAAAAATCGGCCCCGAGTACTAGACTGCTCATTGTCGCCCACCAATCGTCATCTAATGTTTCGAATTAGTTGTTTGTTTAGCTTATTTGTTATTTCTTAACTGCCTAATTATTACATATTTATCTATTCTGCTCGTAGCAGACAACAAATTGTGCGTAACCGACGAGCAGTCTTTACTCGAGGCCGATTTTTCGTGCGTCACCTTAAATTATTTCACTGCGATCAGCCACATAACGCTATATTTTACTAAACGAGAGGTTTTGCAGAATCACGAAAATTACTTCTACAAGTGTGTGAGAATTCAATGAGTAAAAACTCTGTACTCCCGAGGGGAGGCAAGGGCATCCTCTTGGCGCCTTCAATCTTCAGTCACCTATGCTACTAATTTTCAGTTTTTCATAAGAACCACATACCATGCACAAATGAACGTTGAACGAGTAAAAACGAACGGTTCCCAAAAAACTAGTTCCCAAGGATGAACGAGTTTGCCACCCACTCTGGCTGGCGCTGTCCCTGTTTCCCACTTTACTTTGTTACACAATATTATCCTAGTACTACCCAACAACCTGGCATTACCCGCGTATTCATTTTCCCAACTTTATATTAGAAACGAAAACAAAAAATGTATTGTAATATCGAAAAAATGTCATTTGTATGTGTTCGTGAAAACACATATGAAATTATGAAACAGTTTCTTTACGCTGGGCGCAACTGCTTAACTTGTCAACAACGTGATTTTTTAAACATCTGTATGCCAAGACCTCTTCATAGCTCTAAGGACAGCTGTCGATTTCGCCTGCAACGGTTGGCGTTTCTCAGTTGAAAGCTGTCAAAAGTACTGCCAAGTGTCGGGATTTCCGTAAGGTGACTCGACTGTAGGAGTGTCTTAGTCGTAAAGAATAGTTGTATTAAAACTCCATGGATGGTGAGGCATATTTTCGTACATATTAGTGTTTTGTAACGTCATATCTCTTGAACCATGTGCATTTAGCGGCATATGCGGATACTTTCTGCGAACATAATTAGTGACAAACAAGTAGAAAATTTAGACGTCACACATAATGAGGCAGTTTCTCTCCCAACTGAGTGTTTATGACGTTACATTTCCTGACCTCAGTGATACAATGATATAATTTTGTAAGTTCATCCAGCGGCATTTATTGATACTATCTCCAAAATGTGTAGCGAATAGAGCTAGTAACAATGAACGTCATGCACAAGGCAACACATCTCAGTGTTTGTGACATCATATCTCCTAAATTATGTGTGTTATCATAATATAATTTCGTAGCTGAATTTCACTGCGATGTCTATATTGTCTGCGAAATTTATTGAAATTAGAGTTACTGGCGCAGAAATTATAATGTTAAACATCATTCATGATGCAGGAGTTTCTCACGCATCCCATTGTTTACGACCGAGCGAGGTGGTGCAGTGGCTAGCACACTGGACTCGCATTCGTACCTGTGTCCGGCCATCATGATTTAAGTTTTCCGTGATTTCCCTAAATCGCTCCAAGCAAATGCCGGGATGGTTCCTTCGAAAGGGCACGGCTGACTTCCTTCCCTGTCCGATGAGACCGATGACCTCGCTGTCAGGTCTCCTCCCCCAAACAACACAACCCATGTTTACCACGTCATATCTCGAGAACTTTGATAGGTAGGCGGTTCTTCCCCCCCACAGCGACTCTCGCCTGACGGTAAGGGATATTTTTTACCATTTTTTTTTAAAAACGGTCCAATGCTTTAGGAACACACATACGTAAATACACACATGCATTTTTATCATGTGAATTGATTTGTTCTTGGAAATATAAGTATTTAACATTAAGAAAATGGCTGTAAAATGTTAGTTGGATCTACTAGAATGTTATAAAAGTTTTTTCTATGCTCCAGAAGACCACAAATATTTTTTTGGCGAAACAAATGTCAGAAATGTCTTTCTTTAAAAGTTACTTTCAAAAAATATATATTGAGATAGTTGAAAAGCCAACAAAAGTGTAAGTTTTTCGAAGTCATGTTCCGATTCATACAATTAATAAAACTGTAAAATTTATTTAATTTCTTGGTAGAACAACTCTTAGTGAACAAAATAAGCCTAAAATCGTTACTGTAGTGCCATCAGCTGAGAAGAGTTGAGGGAGCGTTGTTTTTTCAGAAATTCGGTATATCTCTAAAATAATATTTTTTTCATTTTTAAAACAAGTACTTTCTTGACTTACCGTGGTCTACACTTCCGGTAAATGGTATGTATGAGAACGCAAATTTTAACGACCAGTAGAGAAACCGATTTTAAGAGTTTTTCGATGTATCTCGAAACCAAGAAGGGAATCAATATTTATAGAAAGTGATCAACAGATCTTTCTGAGTCCAACAACTTTTCCATTTAATATTTTTCGATCGTACCTACAGGTTTTTACTTATTTAAGGAAAACAAGTTCCGCAATTTTCCCGACTGTTTTGGACATGTTCGCACCTCGGATCGCATTTCGTGAAGGAGAAACTCTATTTCAAATTTAATATACTACGCGCTCATATTTTATTTTCAGGTAACAATTTTTGCAAATGTAACATTAGGCCATCGCTGAATGCTTGGACTAGGACTCTATGACTTCAGAGCGCCACTGCAATTGTCAAACGTTGCAGGAAGATCCGAGCTCGGCTAACCTGCATCATAAATAAACTACCAAAGTAAGGCAAGGAGCACTGACGACACCTATAAAAGAGGGCAAATTCGGTCACGTACCCAGAGTCACCGAGTCTTAGGCGCACGCTCGGCTCTTCAAATAATGAGGCCTTCAGAGCCTAAAGTCACATCAAGTCATGTCGCCAATCTATTTGTGTCTTTAGACCAGAGAGAATGCCGATATTGGATTTCGGTGAAACCACGACCAGCTGGTAGATGGTGGTACGCCTGCTACCCGCCTGCTCACTTCAACACCAAGAAACAGTCAACCTGATGGAAGTTACCACCATAGTCTGTCGTGGCTGCCTACTGAGACGTTGCAGATGTGTACACGACAGGTGTGTAACCAGTTCTCTCCTCTGACGGCAAACCACACATGATCCGCAAGCTGTCATTCCTATACTTTCCAGATGTTGTGTGTTCACACAGCCCCCTCGTCGACTTGTGAACATTTGTTGCAATCTCGATCGATCCGTGGTGGATGGCCGGCCGTTGTGGCCGGGCGGTTCTAGGCGCTTCATTGCGGTGGCGGGTTCGAATCCTGACTCGGGCATGGATGTGTGTGATGTCCTTAGGTTAGTTAGGTTTAAGTAGTTCTAAGTCTAGGGGACTGATGACCTCAGATGTTATGTCACATAGTACGTGTTACGCAGCAGGTTTTGTTTTGAATAGACTTCACTCAGAAGTGAGCAAGTTACATAATAAAACCCTAGTATTCAACATAGGTTTAATAGGTTTCCTTGTGAAACACTCCCTTTCAGCAGGAGTGTTCCTCGCACTACTTTAGAACATTTCTCTGTAATGAGTTATTTATACCGGGTGATCAAAAAGTCAGTATAAATTTGAAAACTTAATAAACCACGGAATAATGTAGATAGAGAGGTAAAAATTGACATGGGGTTTTAATAGAACCAAAATGGTTCAAATGGCTCTGAGCACTGTGGGATTTAACATCTGAGGTCATCAGTCCCCTAGAACTTAGAACTACTTAAACCTAACTAACCTAAGGACAGCACACACCCATGCCCGAGGCAGGATTCGAACCTGCGACCGTAGCGGTCACTCGGTTCCAGACTGAAGCGCCTAGAACCGCACTGCCACACCGGCCGGCTTTGGCTTTATTAGAACAAAAAAAAAAGTATTGCTAGACGCGTGAAAGATCTCTTGCACGCGTCGTTTGGTGATGATCGTGTGCTCAGCCGCCACTTTCGTCATGCTTGGCCTCCCAGGTCCCCAGACCTCAGTCCGTGCGATTATTGGCTTTGGGGTTACATAAGTCGCAAGTGTATCGTAATCGACCGACATCTCTAGGGATGCTGAAAGACAACATCCGACGCCAATGCCTCACCATAACTCCGGACATGCTTTAGAGGGCCGTTCAGAACATTATTCCTCGACTACAGCTATTGTTGAGGAATGATGGTGGACATATTGAGCATTTCAGTAAAGAACATCATCTTTGCTTTGTCTTTCTTTCTTATGCTAATTATTGCTATTTTGATCAAATGAAGCGCCATTTGTCGGACATTTTTTGAACTTTTGTATTTTTTTGGTTCTAATAAAACCCCATGTCATTCCAAGCATGTGTGTCAATTTGTACCTCTCTATCTACATTATTCCGCGATTTATTCAGTTTTCAAATTTATACTGACTTTTTGATCACCCGGTATATATGCTCTCTAACAATTTTTTATGTGTTATTAATTTTTTAGTTCTTTCGTTTACAAATTTTTGTAATCCATATTGTCCAAAGTATCTACCATTACCAAGTAGCTTTGGATTGTGTGTTTCCACAGAAACTGATAATTAAATAAAGTAAGTACAGATGGCCTTACGAAATATAAAGGACCAGTATGGGTGCTCGTGGCTGAAGACGCATTGCAACACCAGACGAAGCTTGTAAGGGTTCAGATATCGAAACTGTTCCTTCGTATTAAATATGCCCTTAATGGTCTCTGTAGCACAGGTGACGCAAGGTGATTTTGGCGCCTGCTGATTTGGAGCGTGGGGATAAGTCAGTCTGATTTGATAACGCCTATCTAGCAGGTAGCGATCGAGTGTGTACCATTGTAGCGAACGTAGGTGATTTAAGTAAGTTTTAGTGTGAAATGTGAGAGAAGGAACGATAATTTACGGCCACTGTGTTGAAAATGAAGGCAATGGCTATCTGGTATGGAGCTGAGAAATAGTTTGAATTCTACTGCGGTGTGAATGAACAGTAGATATCGTAGTCACTTTTTTTCTCTAACTATGAAGTACAATAAATTCTTTTCTCATCATTTTTTATGGAATTACCGAACTAGTTATGATCGGAAATCAGAGGAGTAATTTGATAGTGCTAGTGCCAGTTACGTATAAGAATAATTACGTTATTGCTGTGATGTCTGTACCTCTGAAGTAAGATTGCTCACCAGTGCTGTAGCGGGCCGAAGTGGCCGAGCGGTTCTAGGCGCTACAGTCTGGAACCGCGTGACCGCTACGGTTGCAGGTTCGAATCCTGCCTCGGGTATGGATGTGCGTGATGTCCTTAGGTTAGTTAGGTTTAAGTAGTTCTAAGTTCTAGGGGACTGATGACCTGAGAAGTTAAGTCCCATAGTGCTCTGAGCCATTTGAACCAATGCTGTAAATAAATCAAAATCCCGATACCGTACAGAAACTACAGCAGTCTAATTAATTCAGTATTGAGAACCAATGTTTAATCCAAATAGTAGTTAGCGAGCATTACAGGCTTTTATCGTGAAGTGGATATCAAACAGCTGATGAGTAATACAAGTTATTTACCATAAACGAGGAACTCTCGAAAAGCTCGAGAGTGCCGGAAGTCGGTCACTCGATAATAATCGAGTGCTGAACCTAGCACGGGTCCTATTAGATGATATGCAGTATGCCGGAGGGAGGATTCGAAAAGTGAAAACGTAACGCGCGTGCGGGCTACGAGAAAGGCGGTGGTAGGCGCTGTTAGGCGCTGACAGCCGTGGAGGGACAAGTCGCTTTGTTGGCGACGGCTCCCCTCGCCGGAACATTGGCAGTTCCGTCACGGGCTTTCTTCAAACAATCCGAGCGGCGGCCGTCGGCAGCGGCCGTCGACGGCGACCGTGCGGAAAATATCGGCCCGCATTAGGACGCTAAGTGCGTGAGTCAACCGACACACCGCATCTGCATATGAAAGCCAGCCGACACGGAAACAGCGTTAGCCGCCGCCCGCCGCCAGCCGCCTCCACCTGCCTGCCGCATTCCTCCCAAACTCCCACACACACACACACCGCGCTACCAAATTCTGCCGAGATTCATATTTTTCATCCGAGTTGTAGGACTTGTCGCATCTGCGAAAAGCGAGAGAGCTTTCACAAGAATCTTACAAACTTCCGATGTCAGCCACAGATTGCTGACTACAGCTGCTGCAATACTCCCTCTACATTTATATCTCCATCAATATTCCGCAAACCACAGTGAAGCCTATGACACAGAGAACTTCTACTCGTCAGGAATTTTAACCGTTCCATTCGCGTAAGAAGCGCGGGAAGAATGATTCCTCTAACGAGTCTGTGTGCTCTGTGATGAGCTTAATCTTCTCATCGTTAGTACTTCGTAGCGATACATATGGAGTTGTAGTATGTTCCTTGATTTCTCCCTTGCTACCGTTCCTTGTTAATTTCCAATTAGACTTTGATGAGATACTGACGATAAGACATTTTTAAATGTTTAACACCAAAGCTAGCAATTATTTATTGGCTGACTAGTTTCAGACTTTGCCCATTTTCATAAGCCACCTATCGCAGAGAACAAAATTTGTTATGAGTGGATATGTCGAATGTGGATAATAAAGATATCAGTAATAATAATATGGTTCATTTGGTAATTACTTAGATTTTTTGTGTCTGGGATAAGTTTGGGCGCACAGTTCTATTTTTGTCATCACAAAAAAATGGTTCAGATGGCTCTGAGCACTTGGGACTCAACATCTGAGATCATCAGTCACCTAGAACTTATAACTACTTAAACCAAACTAACCTAAGGACATCACACACATCCATGCCCGAGGCATGATTCGAACCTGCGACCATATGGTCGCGCGGTTCCAGACTGAAGCGCCTAGAACCGCTTGGCGACAACGACCGGTTTGTTATCACACTTAGACGTTTTTGTTAAATGTTGTACCTTCATTATCCAGCACGATCCGATACACGTGACAATGATATTTTATATATAGTGGGGAATTTGTTCGCGTATTTGATGTGGTTTAAGAGGACCTGGACGTCACGAAGGCACAAAAATGCAATTTTTTTATTTAATAAGATTGTGGGATAATTTGTGTTCCTGAAATGTATACTTTATGTATAATACCTCATCATTTTCATGTTTAAATCTCTTCCTGAAGCAGATAAGGCACTTGAATGCCTAACAGTCACACTACTGTTATAAGCTACTACATTACAGTTACAAAGCTAAGTACTGACAAAGTTACTTGTGCACTGATATACAGTTATTAAATTTAATAGTTTTCAGCGGTGTATCGTGCTGTTTGTGGCGAAATAACGATTTAATAAACTTTTGGAAACTTTCGCTCGCTGTGTTTTTTAGAGTTTTCTGTGCGCTTAAGTCACTTAGTAAATTTCATTCTTTAGTTTTCAAATGACGTTTCTTATTGTTTCTAGTGAAATATTTCTTAAAATTTTCTTTCAGTGTTCTAACTTCGTTGAGAGTTCAAGTGCCCGCTTGAATTTTTTGTTTTAGCTAATAATTTTGTTAGTATTGGTATTAGCTGTGGTGTAGTGGTATTAATACAAGTAGTTGCTTTATTAGTAGACAGAGAATTTCGAGACCGCTATTGGTAGTTCTATAGATAGTTCTACTGGTGTAACCGAACTTAGGTAACGTAGACGCATAGTTTTTTTCAGTAACTGTAAAATTTTACCATGAGTGAGAAGTGTGGGCTCTGTCGTAGGTTTGTAAGTAGTGGTTACGGTATGGGATTTGTTCAAAGTATTTTCATTGGAGGGAACACAGTGGGGAAGTCAGTGGGCGTTCTAGCGAGATCCTCTCCTGGGAATGCAGAATCTGTAGTAGAAATAAGTTGACAGAGGAGCAGGAGAGTAAGATCTGTGCCCTTCAGGTGCAGTTACAACGCGCAAAGGAGTAACTACATAGGTTGAGGAGGGTGAAGGGTGGTGGGGAATGGGAACTGGCAGTTGGCAAGAAGGCAGCTAGGAGGAGGAGGTATTCAGACAGTTATACTTTGTGTATATGCAATAGATTTGACCATCTGTCAGAGTTGAGTAGAGAGGAGCCTCTTGTAGCTGTAGATGTAGGGAACATGTAGTAGTCCTCAGCAGTTAAGAGGCCTAGGTCAGTTGCAAAGTCTAACTGAAAGAAGAAGGTTCTGCTGCTATGTAGTTCGCACGGTAGAGGTGTGAGTTAGCAGTTGCAGGAAGTGTTGGGGAGTGAGTACCATGTCACCAGCATTGAGAAGCCTAGTGCAGGGTGACTGACAGCATAGGAATTTTACGGAGGATCAGGTAGTGATATTGGGTGGAGCAGGGAACAGTCTTGACAGGGACGGGGAATATGATGCAAGTGGTGACCTGATAAAAATAGCTACTCAAACTGGTGGCGTCATGATCGGCCTCATCTTAATGCGACTGTTAGGTGCGTTAACATGGGACTGGAGAGGGCGCTGATGGCAGAGGGCATGGGTCAGGGCGTTAATGGCGGAGGGCATGGGTCACATTTCTGTAGTGCCAGTTGAGTCTATCAATAGATCGGGTGGCACTAGGCATGGTCTGCGCCTCAGTAGGTATGGGAAGGGAAGGCTGGCAAAGTTTATAGGTGACAGTGTAGTGGGTGGTGGTGGGATCACTCATAGAAAAATTCCTGTAGTAGTTGGTGTTAGAGCTGCACCTTTTTTTAGATTGAAATCAGCTGATAGGTAGACCTGCTTAAAGGAAGTCCCTCTAAGGGCTCATCTTCAGAGGATGTCATGTTCCCAAGTAGAGAAGGAATTAGCATATTTCATCAAAATATTAGAGGTATTAGAGATAAAGTTAGTGAATTGCTTATAGACGTTGACTCTGAAATTATTGGTATATCGGAGCACCACATAAATAATTTGACACTTCAGAGGCTTCCTTTACCAGGATACACATTAGCTGGCTGTTTTTCAAGGAGCTCCTTGTGGGGTGGGGGAGTGGCTAAGTACGTAGAAAACAGTATTCCATTTGAGTCCATAGACATATCAGGGCACCGCACTGAACAGATATTTGAATGTTGTGAAAGGGCAGTTGAATTTAGTGAAATTAAACTTCTAATTGTTGTTGTTTATAGGTCCCCTAACTCTGACTTCAGAGAATTTCTGCTCAAACTAGAGAGGAATCTTGATTCACTTTACAGGAAGTACCAGAAATGTACATCAGTGTATATTTTGTATATGCTGGTGCAAGAAAAAGGATGTTGGTAGATCTCCTAAATTCATATGATCTGATGCAGACTGTGTTTTTCCAACTAGGGTGCAGGGGAACAGTGGCACAGCCATACACAATATTTTTATTCATTCTTCATTACTAGAAGAGCATTCTGTTAGTAAAAGGGTGAATGGCCTTTCAGACCACGATGCCCAAATTTTAACACTAAAAGGCTTTTGTACTCAAACAAATGTGACATATAGTTGCAAACTATGTATGAAAGTTAATCCAACAGCAACAGAGGGTTTTCTAAACCTTGTCAAGGAACAAGAGTGGCAGGATTTTTAAAGTGCCGATAACATGGATAGTCAATATAATGCTTTCCTTAACACATTTCTCGTGCTCTTTGAGAGTTGCTTTCCATTAGAACGTTCTAAACGGGGTACTAGCAGTAAAAGGCAGCCCAGGTGGCTGACTAGCGGGATAAGGATATCATGTAGAACAAAGTGGGAATTATATGAAAATTTTAGAAGTAGTCACAATCAAGCTACAGTAGCCCATTACAGACAGTACTGTAAGGTGCTTATAAATGTTATTAGGAAGGCAAAGATTATGTGGTATGCAAATAGAATAGCTAATTCACAGGATAAAATTAAAGCCATATGGTCAGTTGTGAACGAGGTGTCTGGTCAGCAGCACAAGGTCGACGATAAAGTCAGTTCGTAGTAAAAATATTTCTGTTACTGATAAATCAGCTCTATGTACAGCATTTAACAATCATTTTCTGAGCATTGCTGGTGAATTAAATAAAAATTTAGTATCTACATGGAATCATATAACTCTCTTGGCAAATGCCTTTCAGAGATTGATGTCTGATATACCCCTCTGTGATACAGACAACGAAGAGATTGAGTCAATAATTAAATCACTGAAGACAGGAATCTCACGGATGTGATGGACTGCCTAGCATAATATTAAAGTACTGTGCTGCACATGTTAGCCCTGTATTTAGTCATATTTGTAATTTTTCTATTGGTAACGGTCAGTTTCCTGAACGATTAAAGTACTCAGTAGTAAAGCCGCTTTATAAAAAGGGAGAAAGGGATCATGTAGACAGTTTTAGACTTATTTCTATGCTATCATGGTTTGCTAAAGTTACTGAGAAGGCTGTGTCTGTAAGGATAATTGATCGTTTTATATCTCACGATGTGCTATCGAGTTTACAGTTCGGCTTTAGAAGCCGTTTAACGACTGAAAATGCTATATTCTCTTTTCTCTTTGAGGTACTAGAACGATGACTTACGTGTAACGGAAGAGCTCCTGGTTATGATTTCGACGAAGGACACTGCTACAGGGGAGGATATTTTAGAAGCGGTCCAAATGATACCTGAAGAAATAGGAATCACTTGGGAACAGCTGTTTTCCGTAACAACAGGCAGGGAAACAGTAGGATTTATTGGCCTACTGCGGAAAAAGCTCTTTCTGAAAAAGTTGCGGCTCTTCAACACGTGTTCAATGCAGTGATAAGTAACGTGAACTATACTTGTACTCATGGGCTCATTCATCGTCAGTTCAAAGAATGTTTGATTTTGTTCGAAAGAGGAGTATCCAGATATTCGCCACCATGCTGAGGCACGCTGATTGAGCGTGGGAAAGGTGATTTCCAGAGTCTTTCGACTAAGCCGCGCCGCGTCTCAGTTTTTGGAAGACAAAGAACCGTCCGGAGCCACTTTTGCATAATCCTGAATGGGTAGCTGATTTAGTACTTTTGAGAGACATTATGGCTCTCCTAAATGAGTTAAGTTTGAAACTCCAAAAAGAAAATAATCTCATTAGAAATATGGCCGGCACAATAAAAGCTTTCCAACGTAACTGCTCGTCAAAAACAATCTTTCAGAGGAAAATACGCAACACTTCCCTGAGCTAGGTGAGCGTCATATAAATCTCACCTCTAGTAAGGCACCCGAATTTTTTAAAGAGCTTTATTAAAAACGGTACTATGGAGTTGTCTGACAGCATCAATGCGTTAAGGAGAGTGCTTTGGAAAATACGTCGAACTGTAACAATACACTGAAAATGAGCTTAGCGACCGATTCCAGATAATGTACCGGTATATCACTAACAGCAAAATAAAGTCGAATTTTTTAAATGTACAAAAGTAACATTACATTAAAAACAATAGCCCGCAGTACCTGTTTATTAATACATACCACCTTTTAGTACATCAAAGTAACTATATACAACACTTCCATTTATTAACATTTTGTTTTGTTTTTCTTAGAGGAAATTGCTAACTTGCAGCCAATACTTATATTTGTAATGTCCTTTTGGCTAGTAACTGAAAGTGCCTCTCCCGATCTATATTTCGAGCTAATCTATTTGCAAACCGATGATCATCGAAAGGATTTATTTTAGAGTAATTAAGGTTTGCTCGAATTGTAACAGAATTTGTTGAAGGAAGACTTGCATAAGCCCAACAGACAAGCAGTGAAGATTTTAGTTCCACATATTTATGAGAAGGGTTTCTTTCTGTTTTGTCTTGTAAGAAAACTAGATTGCGTGCAAGTGTTAACGGTTTAACTAAAAAAAATGCTGTAAGAGCTGATGCTTGCCGATCCCTTGTTACAGATCTTAATAGTATAACTGCAAATAAAAAAAAAAGAAAATAGAAGAGATAATTTTCTGTTGAAACCAAATTTAAAGGTATTATTATTATTTAAAACTATTTTGCATCGGTAATCTTGTCACCGGTCGGGGTGGCCGAGCGGTTCTAGGCGCTACAGTCTGGAACCGCGCGACCGCTACGGTCGCAGGTTCGAATCCTGCCTCGGGCATTGATGTGTGTGATGTCCTTAGGTTAGTTAGGTTTAAGTAGTTCTAAGTTCTAGGGGACTGATGACCACAGCAGTTAAGTCCCATAGCGCTCAGAGCCATTTGAACCATTTGATAACCTTGTCAAACCTAACTAAGCTCTCCACCCACTGCACATAAACATGGGCAATGACGAAGGAAACGGAGGAGAAATATTGGAAAATGTCGAGACAGATGGAACGAGCCACAAAAGCGAGGCCCTGATCTCGATTATGTGCTCACTGGACACACAAGGTGATGTGACTTGCAATGAGGCATGAGGCTAGCGTGCCATATGCAGCTAAATACTTTTTCTATCTCAATGAATATTTCGTCTGTCGTTCAGTTAACGTAAGGGAACGTAACCAAGTAAAATCCGAAAAAAACGAATTCCCGTAACCTCTCTGAACATTTGACCCGCCAGGAGAGCTGTTTCTGTTGATTACGTCTTTTGTGATACGAGATATGCTCAACCAAATTCACAGATTGGTGGATTATAGAGTGCTCGACGCGGAAACCAAACAACGCTGCCATCAGGAAGTTGTTGTCCGTGTGAAATTAGCAACAGGTGGTAAGGACTGTCACTAAAAAGATTTTGCTAAGATCTGTTAGCAGAGAGATAAATGATATAATTTTTCTGTTTGACTTTGGTTTACTGAACCAGCCGCCAAATGGTTGCAGGCCGTCGCTTGCTTTAATCACAAATATACCTCCAAGTGATGCTAAATGTTACTGTCTTTACATAAAGAAAAGTATTATCTTCTCAATAACCTTCAAATCGTGAGCTACATTCTCAAATTTTATAAATGAAATCAGTGAATATACTCATGGCACTTTTGTTGTCTATGTGTGTGGTCACTTTCAGAACTCAAACCAATAATCAAATAAACTAATATAATAAATTAAACCTTGAATGCTGATGTAGCCATGTATTACCACAAAAAATAAAAAATGGGGAAATAGTCTGAGAGTATGAATAAGAAAAGTGACATATTTAAGTTTACAAAGAAAAATGACAAGTTTTTATTCATCCTTTTATAACTACAACGAGCTGATAAATCTTACAAAAAATGGCAAACATAGATCAGAAAAAGGATGGTGCTTGAATAACAAAACATTCACTGTGGTGGACGCTATACAAATTCTCCCCTGAATTAACACCTTCCACCACGCAATCTGACTTTGTTTACATGTATCCAGTGTCAGGCCCAATTCTGTTAAAATGGAATCAACTATAACTAAGTACACCACGAAGTATGGCTCAACGGACAACAGTGAACTGCGAAAATAATTTAACAGTCTTACGCTGGTGCAGCAGTACTTTACCCTTTCACCTTGATTCAGGCGGCAGCAGAAAACGGCACGCTGTGGGCGAGGACCGGCTCGCTGCAGCAGCTGTAATGTTCTGAAGCCCCCACGAAAATCTGCAAACTACACGGACTGGCGTTCTGATTGTTAGAACGTGGGGAACTTCCCTATCAAAGCCTTGAAATGCAGGCAGATTTAAGTGCGAGGTGCACCCGTTTGCTGGTCTGGCCAAACCAATTTGACTCACAAGCATGACAGCGTACGCTGAAATAGGCAAACGTCAGACGGCCGACTCAGGACGAATCAGATCACCCTCGTCACACACGATATGTCCGAGATCATATGCATTTCTACCGTCGGTACAGTTGGAAACTGTCACTGGCTCTTAGTCCACCAAAGGTTGCAGACCACAAGTCTCACCCACTAGGGAAAGTTTTAAAGTTCTCCAGCTGGGGAGGACCAGAAGGCGAACAAAAACAAAGAATCACAAACGCTTTCCACCAAGCCTCAGCATATGGGCAGAATTAGGGAAAAAGAACCACCTCCTCGTTCTACAAACTAATCGTGAGAAGCATCCACATGCCTTGCTCATACTGTGGCATCAAGCAGTCAGGCCTGCAAGATGAGTGGTCTGCCAAGCGAGTGGATTCATTCTTATTTATCGAGTAACATGAACTCTCGTACTCACAATTAAGTTACAAATTATCCTCCTATATGAATAATACGCAACGGAAACGCACATCTGACTATCAGTAATTTACAGAACTCTGACTGTTCACTACGCACTGGCAATACCACATTTTCTTTGTTTATTTAACGGCTTTTATCCACACGTGAAAATGAGTGACGCACACATTATAAATTCTGGATATCATGACAACATACAATTCGAAGGAAAAGGCCACCAATCTTTTTCTTTTCACTATCTTATTTATTCCGATAAATTCTATAACCTAAACACACAAATTCTATAACCTACAACAATAACACATGAGAAATTCCGCCCAGTGGGCATGGCTTTACATTGGTGATTCTCTACCTTATGGTCTCGTAATTATTTAACGCTACAGTGCACTTTCTGGATAGGATGGTGGATCTTTTGCTATATCTCACACTTCGACTCTCACAACCATCATCACAAAACTTTCCTCCAGACCGAGCGGTACAAAAGGAACACGCATAACCCACTACCTCTGAAACTACCTTGCTACTCTCCCATGCAAACCACACATACTTAAATTACATGACATACACCACACTACAACATGAAATACAACACAGGGAATAGTCACAACTGGCCCGCATCTCGTGGTCGTGCGGTAGCGTTCTCGCTTCCCACGCGCGGGTTCCCGGGTTCGATTCCCGGCGGGGTCAGGGATTTTCTCTGCCTCGTGATGGCTGGGTGTTGTGTGATGTCGTTAGGTTAGTTAGGTTTAAGCAGTTCTAAGTTCTAGGGGACTGATGACCATAGATGTTAAGTCCCATAGTGCTCAGAGCCATTTGAACCAATAGTCACAACATTATCACTTTCAGCTTTCCCACTTCAATTAATATTTATCCCAGTTTCACACGACACTGCCCCACTTCGTAACTCTACTTTCCTACTATGAACTCTGGAGATATATGCACGTCTTCCTGTGCAATGCAAGCCAAGTGGCGTTGCTGGATAGACGGCTGACTCACCTTGCTTCTCTCTCAGAGTATTATAGTTTGAATCAAGCGTCACACGGAAACATTTCACGCAAAGTAATATTAAGAACATATTCATCACATGCACGAGTCCTCAACTGATACCATGGGCTAGTACTTCTCTTTATCCTTTGACTCATACACAGATTGAGACTCACACAGTACTCACCACGTGGAAGTACTCGCCTCTAATTTCAAGTCCTGCACACGCTATTTCTTAAATATTTCAACTTATAGTACACACGCTAGTAATTCAGCTTAACTTAAGCACACAGAAGTATTTCAACTTATTGCTACACGTGGTTTCATTGTGACCATTGGTCACTTCTGAAGATTACTACGATCCCATTAATATTACCTGCCTGACATTTAATTCTTGCCACAAAAGTTCCTGAAACAGAGAAATTATTATTTCAAACTACTCTTAAATATTCCACATGCACACCATGTCTCCACTCTTTTGTCGTTACGGAGCACACCCAAGACAGGTCTTAACAGCACAAGATCCAGCGGCAGAGTGCTGAAACATGGTCCTCTCGCACCTCTGCCCAAGTGGGGGAGCACCTTGCTACCGTATTGGTCAGCCACATTTCAGGCGCTCAAAGCTCAGGTAAATTTCATCTCTTTGGTCCCACCAAAGGTGGCCAAAGGATCGTCTCAAAGTTGATCATATATTCACATTCACTATCTGCGGTTAGCAGACGACCATACATTCATTCATGTCACAGATCTCACCAAACTGGATGTAGGGATTTATTTTGTGGGAGTGCACATGTGATCAATTAAATAAATAAATTGTCATTCTTTCCCACACTGGTATCCGGCTTCACTGTATTAATTGAAATTGAGTTATTTTACAAAAAAAATGTGTTGTTCTGACAAAAATAATGAAGTATGTTGTACCTATTTTCAATGTCGGGCGGTACTGTACCCTTTCAATCGAGCTATCCTCTATTCATCAAATCTCCGATTAAGACTGTTCTGTTGGCCTGGTAGCCAATCCACACACAGCTCCAGGGTTTTCACGTTGGGGAAGCAAGCCTCAGTATATACTGAGAGGACCTAATCACTGACACAAAATCTCTCTTGCCTGGAAAAAGAAGACCCTAGACTGGGAAGACGTCGTTCTCTACATCTACATCTAAATACGTATATACTCCACTAGCCACCAATCGGTGTGTGGCGGAGGGCACAATTCGCGCCAAAGTCATATTTCCCTCCATCTGTTCCACTCGCGGATCGCATGAGGGAAAAAACGACTGTCTGAACGCTTCAGTACGAGCTCTAATCTCCCTTATCTTTGAATGGTGATCATTGCGCGATTTGAAAGTTGGTGGTAATAATATATGCTCTACATCCTCGGCGAAGATCGGGTTTCGGAATTTAGTGAGCAACCCCTTCCGTTTAGCGCGTCGTCTATCTGCAGGTGTGTCCCACTTCAAACTTTCTATGAGATTTGAAACGCTTTCGCTATGGCTAAATGTACCAGTCACGAATCTTGCCGCTCATGTTTGGACCTTCTCAATCTCTTGAAGCAGACCCAACTGGTATGGGTCCCATACAGACGAACAATACTCTAAGATTGGACGAACTAAAGTATTGTAAGCAATTTACTTTGTTGAAGAACTGCATTGATTCATGAAAGTCGAGGAATATGGCATCAACCTGGGAGCCGGTATCTAGAGCCTGTTGTATATCATGCACAAAGAGGGCCAGCTGTGTCTCGCATGGTCGCTGTTTCCTAAAACCGTGCTGGTTTCTGCAGATGAGCTTCTCAGAGTCTAGAAAGGTCATTATCTCTCAACACAAAATATTTTCAATGATTCTACTACACATGGATGTCACTGAAATTGGTCGGTAATTATGTGTATCCGATTTTCTACCCTTATTATAGGTTGCTATGACCTGGGCCTTCTTCCAGTCCCGTGGAACTTTCTGCTGTTTCAGTGAACTTGATAGATGATGGATAAGAATGGTGCTATATTTGTAGCATAGTCAACATAAAATCTTACGGGGATACCGTCTGGGCCAGATGCCTTCCTGGCGTCTAAGGATCTTAACTGTTTTAAAGTCCCAGATACACTAAACACTATGTCAGCCATCCTTGCGTTTGTTCGATAATTCAAAGGGGGAATGGTGCTGCAGTCCTCTACCGTAAGCAAGTTTTTGAAAGCTAGGTTTAGAATTTCGGCCTTCTGTTTATGATCATCCATTACAATACCCGTACTGTCAGCAAGAGAAGGTATTGAATTATTTGTAGCGTTCATAGATTTTACGTACGACCAAAAATTTTTGGGGTTATTTTTAGAATCTACAGATGAAATATTGCTCTCAAATTCGTTAAAAGAATCTCTCATTGACTTTTTGACAGATGCTTTCATTTCGCATAATTTCTATTTGTCAGCGGGGCAGTGACTACGTTTAAAACGAATGTGCAAAATTCTCTGCTTTCTCAGCAATTTCCTAATATGTTTGTTGAACCAAGGTGGATCCTTTCCCTCCTTTATATTTTTGCTAGGCACATATTTCTCTATCACGTGGTGGACAGTACCTTTAAATTCCGAGAAAAGATGCTCAGTATCTTTGTGTCCCGCGGTGAATGCTTGGAGCTGACTATGAAGATATTCATTAATGGCGCTTTTATTTGCTTTCCCAAACAAGAAAACTCTACACTGTTGCTTTGGTTTTTTTGCAACTTCCACTGACATAGAAGCCACAACGACATTATGGTCATTAATACTTTCTACTAGATTAACTTCCTCAAAAAGATCAGGTCTCTGTTTGTCACCAAGATATCTAATATGTTCCCATCTCGAGTTGGTTTTCTAACCACTTGCTCAAGTTTGTATGTTGAGAGCGCTCCTTGAATAACTTCACACGAGTCTTTGCTTCTGCCCCCTGTGATAAAAGTGTAATTTTCCCAGTCAATGGACGACAGATTAAAGTCTCCATCTATAACTAATGGATAATTTGTAGGCATGCCCATGTTTTGGCAAGAAACGTCTACCTAGATGAGACGACACTTCCTCATTCATGGAGAGATGAAATCTTTCTTGGCCCACCATTTCCAATTTCTGAAAGATGGCTGTTAAGCTCCCAGACAGTCATACCTCTGCATGAGAGTGCTTGGAGTTTTATGACCATCCAACCATTTGCCAAAAGCTCAGATTACGGCAGTCTCCCTTAAAAGGTTTCCTCCACCCACTCTCGGCCAACTGGCCACCTCCACAACTTCCTGTCGCCTGGTCCAGCTAAAATGTGTTGCGAGTAGGCGCCCTCTTGCTCCGACTCCAAGTGGGAAAAGGGGAGTGCCACAGCCAGAAGTCCCTCTCCAGGTACAATCCACAGAACACAGATTCCCAGAATCAGTTTCACACCCACGTCACTGGACACCTCATTTATGGCCCTCAATCCATCTTTCTCCCTGTTCTCTGTCGCCTCCACTACAGCCCCTCTGGCACAAGATCTCTACGGGCTACACATGCAGTTATATGAACATTCTGACCATAATATTCTTGTATAAAAGGTCAAATCACATATACCAAATGTAGTACTGGGGAATACCGAGATCATGACCTAAAATATTAATATTAATCTGACTGACAGTGTTATTAAAGTGAGAGAGTGGTATGCCACCTCTTACTGCCTCCCTGTTATCGAATAATTTCTGCATGGGGAGTGTCACACTTCAATAAAGAGGGTAATGTGACATGGAGCAGAAGATATTATGACACTCCAACTGGGTCTTTGAGGATGACATGTCAGACCATGACAGCTTTGCATGCCTGCAAGCGTTTTGTGATTTTCTGGGTGTGGGAATTGTTCCTGCGGATCTCAGGTGTTTGACATACACTCCTACCCATAAATACAATGACTAAAAGGTTAAAAGGTCATGCAGACATTTAACTAGCCCATTCACACTGAAGCCAAGGTCAGAGATGATTGGTCTCCCTAACCACAATACAGTATCATTGAACGTTGAGCTCTGCCTCAGAGATTTTGTTAGCGCTGCCCAAGCATTCACAGTGATTCAATCTTCCGTAGTGACAACATCATGACAAATTCAATCCAAACTTTCAGTAAAACTGGTTCTTTTAGTAAAACAGAGTAAATGGTGTTAAAATAAAATAAACAAACTTTAAATGACATGTGTAACATAAGTGGGAAGTTTCACAAATGATAAAGAGAAAGTAGATACAATAGTCAATTTATAAACGCGGTTTGATTATTAGTATATTTTCTGTGTGTGATGCTTTGTATGTCTCAGATTTTAGAAGAGAGTGACCTTGTACCACAGTACATATTTAAAAATGGTGTTGTCCCGTAAATGATTACCTTTAACCTATTAAAATAAATACAAGAAGACATACAAGGCTAAGAATTAAAAACACGAACATGTTTTAAGTCTCCTACTGCTCCCTTTTCAAGGACCTTCAGGGAGTCCAAAAATTAACTTTAACATTAGACGGACAAATAAATACACCACTACACTCAAGAAATGTGTAACAGGTTGGATGTTGCAGGTGTAGTGGGTGATTTGTTGATAAGAGAAGGATTACCCCTTTAATTAACATCATCAGTGGTAGCAGTGGTGTCGGGGCAGGAGCTATCTCCAGTCTATGGCAGCAACAGGTGGACCCCTGACAGACCAGAGACGGGGCAGCAGATGACAAATGGTTGCTCTTGTTGGAGACAGTCTTCCAGCAGCAGTTTCAGTGTCATGGCAAGTGCCCAGAGATGTCAATTGCTTGGTCCAGCGCTCTCCAGTCCCTCCTTTCCAGCTGGCAGCGGCGTTACATACAGGTCAGGTTGCTCGAGACTTGTGTCAGACAGCAGTGGCCCCAGGTGCTCGCATTGCGTCAGGGACAAGTCTCCGTCACTGTAGGCGAGGTACCCCTGTGGCTGCTTCCTCCCTCCACTGGCACGGGAGAATGGGACGAGCTGGATTCCGTCCTCGTCTCCGTCGCCTTTGAGCTGCCCCAGTCCGCTGGCTGCCTGCGCTGTCGCCTCGAGGTGTGGGTACGGATAACCTGTAGCTCACAGCTGCCAATATGTCACGTCAACTGGTCTCTCGCCTGGGGACGTCGCCCCTGCTGTAGCGTCACGCTGGCAGCCACCATTTGTATAAATCTGGATCTATTGTTATGTATAACTATAAGCGGATGTATCCATTTCAATACACTATTAAGTTTACAATAATATACCAACTGAACGTAAAATGACAGTTTCGATACAGGATAACTGAAATACGTCTGCTCGTCCTCCTTGGTCATATACTGGGTGATCAATAAGTCAGTATAAATTTGAAAACTGAATAAATCGCGGAATAATGTAGATAGAGAGGTACAAATTGACACACATGCTTGGAATGACATGGCGTTTTATTAGAACCAAAAAAATACAAACGTTCAAAAAATGTCCGACAGATGGCGCTTCATCTGATCAGAATAGCAATAATTAACATAACAAAGCAAGCCATGTCTCCGCAATATCCTTTCTTTCAGGAGTGCTAGTTCTGCAAGTTTCGCAGGAGAGCTTCTGTAAGGTTTGGAAGGTAGGAGACGAGATACTGGCAGAAGTAAAGCTGTGAGTACCGGGCGTGCGTCGTGCTTCGGTAGCTCAGATGGTAGAGCACTTGCCCGCGAAAGGCAAAGGTCCCGAGTTCGAGTCTCGGTCCGGCACACAGTTTTAATCTGCCAGGAAGTTTCATATCAGCGCACACTCCGCTGCAGAGTGAAAATCTCATTCTGGAAAGATGATGTTCCCGGGTTCGATTCCCGGCGGGGTCAGGGATTTTCTCTGCCTCGTGATGGCTGGGTGTTGTGTGCTGTCCTTAGGTTAGTTAGGTTTAATTAGTTCTAAGTTCTAGGGGACTGATGACCATAGATGTTAAGTCCCACAGTGCTCAGAGCCATTTGAACCATTTTTTTTGGAAAGATGATGTTCTTTACAGGAAATGCTCAAAATGTCCACCTTCATTCCTCAACAATAGCTGTAGTCGAGGAATAATGTTGTGAACAGCACTGTAAAGCATGTCCGGAGTTATGGTGAGGCATTGGCGTCGGATGTTGTCTTTCAGCATCCCTAGAGATGTCGGTCGATCACGATACACTTGCGACTTCAGGTAACCCCAAAGCCAATAATCGCATGGACTGAGGTATGGGGAGCTGGGAGGCCAAGCATGACGAAAGTGGCGGCTGAGCACACGATCATCACCAAACGACGCGCGCAAGAGATCTTTCACGCGCCTAGCAACTTTTTTTTGTTCTAATAAAACCCCATGTCATTCCAAGCATGTGTGTCAATTTTTACCTCTCTATCTACATTATTCCGTGGTTTATTAAGTTTTCAAATTTATACTGACTTGATCACCCGGTACTTCAATGCTGACTTCACACTACGACAGGCTGGCACATTAACAGTAGGGAAATGTTCTTCAAAAATTAATTACAAATCTGTCAAACAAACATTATTACAATTCTCAACTACTGCATGATCACGTGACATGAGACCAGTACTCGTTGACTTCTCACAAGCAATACAATATGACTCAATATCGCCAATAGTTTCAAGAAGGCTGAGTGTGTCTTGGCGTATTTTTGAATAGTATAGATCAATGTTCAAAGTAATAAAGAACTTCTTACCTGGCTCGGGCCGGCGAGCAACCGCTCCTCTACGCTGCGGAGAAGTCCCTACTCCAGAATCCACTTCTCGTATGGACTCAGCTTGCAAATTTTCCGCTGTCTAGTTGTTATCCCTGACCCGTGCTGTAGTCTCTTTAGCGGCACGCGTCCCCTCATGCTTGTTTATATACATACCAGACAGCGATAAACGGTTGCGCGGGTTGCAATATGAGCACGTGCGCTGCACCGAGCCATGCCCAGCCTCGCCTAGCCACAGTCTGCTACTCGTCGCCGTTGGGAACGCATTAATCCTCTGCACAATGCTTAGTTGTTTTAGTGCCGCGTTTTACAAAAACACAGATATCGAAAATCATAGCAAAAACGTGAACTGATGGTCATTAAACTTTACAATACTATTAATGGAAAAAAGCGTCTTACTGCTTTCTTTCATTTAAATAATGCACCAAACATCGATAATTACTCCTTTATTTAAAAACATAAATTAATCATTTTCTAGTTGTAAAGCCATGTCAGTGTTATGTTAGTTTCACAACGCCACTCACGTACTAAGGCTAAGCCGGCACAGCCTGCACACATTCATACTTCAAGCACTCTCACACTGTGCAACACATACTTACCAAATTTAACTACGTCTATCCCTTTACACTACTCTGGACTTCAATACTTCTCCTGATGCCAATTTATTGGATAGTGACACGGATACGGAGATCTGGCACAGAATCTGGGCCGAATACCGCCCACCGCCATCTGTACACGCCTCTCTGTGCTGTCAGCATAGACCCAACATCGGAAGGATTTCACCTTTCCCTCTGAAACTGACCATTAACGCTGAAAAATAGACATACAGATACCATAAATTAACAGCTGCTGCAATGACACAAAAATACCAGGTCTTATTAATAATTTTTTTGTCCAGAACGATTTGTATCTTCGTTTTCATCTGGTCCCATTCGCCATGTCCTTGCGATCCGTCTAAAAACGCACTATCCTTACTTGCACTCAACGTACTCATGCCACATAATACAAAACTTTGCCGATAACGCACCTCTGGTGCTGGCGATCTACAATCGAAATACTTCAAGACAAACATCAAGGTACTACTGGCGATAATCCACAAGCGATAACCACAGACGAAAAACTATCACCTGCGGAAAAGATCGCAACCTAGGCGATTATCCATAAGTGTAATCACACTCGAAAGCCATCAACGAGATCACATCGCTCTACTGGCGATAACCCCAATCGAACCACAGCGAGAAGAAAACCATACTCCAAGGTGAACACCCTTCTGGCGTGGACAACCCGTGTCCATCTCGCAAGATACCCCAACCGCTATCGCTCGCATGATCCAAATCTCGCCAAGATCCACTATCGGATCACAAATCAACTTCTGTGGCACTACTACACCTACTCACTCCGAATGGTGGAACACACCATGCATAGACCCCACTGACAATGCACACAATTTCGACGGAAGAAACCAATCTATTACTACATTCCAAAATGAATTCTGAGAAGAACTGTGTCTCCAAGACTTATGAAATTATTTCTGAACGACAAAACGCAATTTTCATGTTGTTCCAAAACATATCTTTGCTGTGGCATGACAAGCTACTAATACAGAAGTGCTCAAGTCTTGAACCCACCAGTTTTGTAATAACCCGGATTGTTTCCACCGAGAAATCGGCACATTTCTGTGCACGAAATAAATTTATGTCAGTGAAACATGAAAGGATACCAGTATGTCACAAATTTGTGGTAAATCATTAAAGTGAAAATGCTGGACAGAAAACTACGAACGCCAAAATCATTGATCAGATGTCACAGGAGAAGATGTTATCTGCTAATTATAATAATAAATCACCCAAGAACTGTAAATACAAGCAAATAAAGAACAGTACACTAAGCGACTACATAAATGAATTGGAAACAAATTATTCTTAACTCTAAATTAACGATATAACTGGGCATCAGAGGATGACTGTCAATTCCTTTGCAGACTTCTACTGCGGTTTCTGTTTGAGGGGCAGATGGTCTGATTTCCACTACGTTTTTCTGGTGATCACATTGCGGACTTCGCATACCAATCCCTCCATTACTATTTGTTTGTCCTGAGTTCCAGAATGGGTGCATGAAGTGGTTAGAATTTTGCATTTCCCTCCCATTGCTATTTCCGTTTTTGTGAAAATTACCACCATATGTTTCTTGTCTGCTTCTATCATTCCACCAAGGCTCGTTATTAAATCTTTGGCCTTGATACTGATCTCTCATTCATCTGCTTTTGTGCTTCTGTGAGCCGGCCGGTGTGACCGAGCGGTTCTAGGCGCTTCAGTCTGGAACCGTGCGACCACTACGGTCGCACGTTCGAATCCTGCCTTGGGCATGGATGTCTGTGATCTCCTTAGGTTATTTAGGTTTAAGTAGGTCTAAGTTCTAGGGGACTGATGACCTCAGATGTTGAGTCCCAAAGTGCTCAGAGCCATTTGAAACATTTTTTGCTTCAGTGAGCTGTCACAAGCACAGCATTTGCCGACGATGTTGCGCGAGGAAGTAGGCTACGGATCAAGCGCGCCTATCACGAGAGAGGCCAGAGACACAACCACAAGCAACAAGCCGCCAACGCCCTCTCGACAGCATGTATTTAGGCCGCCACCGCATTTAGAGGGCCTCACTCACTCAGTCGCTAGGCCTCGACACCCTGCACTCACTCTTCCAGTTTGGCATCTGACAGTGTATCTGCTGAGCAGGCTCAATTCACGTTACAGGCTATGACAGTACATAGCTATTAGATTAGAGACAATAGTAAGATTACCGATATTGTGTGCAAGAGGACTATTACTGATGAGCTTGTACACTCCATTCCAGCTAAGTTTCCAGTTCGTGTGAATAAAGGACCATATTAATCCACGTGTGTATTTGTCTTGTAGAAAGGGATACTGGCCACCCATAACAACATGCTCTCCTTCGATTCCTTGGGGTACAAGACTACAGTGACGAACACAATTCAATGGCGATTGAAGTTAATCAGCTTGGCTGCAGATTTTGCTTGCTTCTCTTGTCTTTTAATTTACAGAGGTTTTCATATTCAATGTTTCTAGTAGCTAAATTGTTGTTGTGTTCTGCTTGTATCCCAAGAGGAGAGCCGCAGAACTAATCAAATTTCCCTTACAGGAGGCTTTCCTTGCATTTTGATACAACGCAGTTTTCTAAACCATGAATTACCCGCCCCCTCCACTCTCTGCCCCCACGCCACAGTTGTATACGGTCAATGTGATGGATCTAAGACAAGCTTTTCAGTTTTAGAACCAACAAATCGCTATCTTACTGACGACAGTACAACAACTACTGGTTGTACAACCTACGTCGTCTGCAGAACCACAACCGACCAACCCAAGAAGTGCCGCCGACCGGTATACCAACGTTCCGGCAATTTAAGGTGACAGAGGAGGAATGGATTGGACACCTGACTCAGTTCCAAGCACATTGTCTAGTTCATCGTGCTCAAGGTACTGTAAAATTACAATATCTCCTTTCGGTTGTGGGGTCCCCAGTGTCCAGGTTAATACAAAAGCTATTCCCAACTGCATCTCCCGACGAACTCATCTACAACCAAGTAATCGTTGCATTAACTCAATACTATGACCAGCAAGTCCAAGTAACTGCAGCTAGATATCTGTTCTTTCGCTCGCAGAAAAAGCCGGAACAGACGTACCGGCAATGGTACACAGAATTAACGGGCAGGACTAGGAAGTGTAAATTTAACTGTAGTTGTGGCTACTTTTACAGTGATACAATGATATGCGATTTAATAACATTCAATGTTCCAGATTAGAGACGGGCAAACTCGTTCATCCTTGGGAACCAGTTCACTGGTGATCGCTCTTTTTTGGGAACCATTCGTTTTTACTCGTTCATCGTTCATTTGAGCATGGTATATGGTTCTTATGAAAAACTGAAAATTCGTAGCATAGGTGACTGAAGATGGAAGACGGAAAGAGGGGGCACTTACCTCCCCTCTGGAGTGCGGAGTTTTTATTCATTACAAAATTCTCACACATTTGTAGAAGTAATTTTCGTGATTCTGCAAAACCTCTCGTTTAGCCAACTATTGCGTTATGCAGCTGATCGCAGCAAAATAATGTGACGCAGGAAAAACCGGCCCCGAGTACAGACTGCTCGCCAATTACGCACAATTTGTTGACCGCTACGAGTAGAATAGATAAATATGTAGCAATTAGGCAGTAAAGAAATAACAAACAAGCTAATGCAAACAACAACTTCCAAACATTAGATGACGATTGGTGGGCGACCATGAGCAGTCTAGTATTCGGGACCGATTTTTCGTGCACCACCCTGCACCACAGAATGATATTGAAGAAGTTATCGTATTCCCTTTACAAAATATGACACCAGACACTCGATTATGGGGCGCGGGCCTCATTCGATTGTAAGTCGGTCTGCCTTCCATAACAATGAGCATGCTGTTTTACCTTGGATCAAAAAAAGACGGAAAATGCTCACTCGTCCGTGCCGTGCCGACTCTCTTTGCATGTGTAATAACAAAAAACCTTGCCTTTTTATAAGTGTGTCTTCTGCTGTTTATCGAAATAATGATGGAAGCTAATGTGCCCTTTTGTTACCTGAAAAGATGTATGTATTACATACCACGTAATTTTTATGTAATTTACGTAATTATAAAATACATTTTACTTACCGGTAGTCGACGCTGAATAGAACCAAAGTCCAGATTTCAAAAATGGTTTGAAAAAAAAATGGTTCAAATGGCTCTGAGCACTATGGGACTTAACATCTGTGGTCATCAGTCCCCTAGAACTTAGAACTACTTAAACCTAACTAACCTAAGGACATCACACACATCCATGCCCGAGGCCGGATTCGAACCTGCGACCGTAGCAGTCGCGCGGTTCCGGACTGAGCGCCTAGAACCGCGAGACCACCGCGGCCGGCAAATGGTTTGAAACAGATCTAGAATGCATACGTAGCGACCGAAACGAACAACTCTATACTGTACTAACTGGTCGCAGTCGGCAGTGGAACAGCGACGAGTGGCGCGAAGAAGGACGAGTCCGGCCGATGGAGACCGAGACAGAGACAGACGGGAACGGGACCGAGGCTGGAACAAGAACGGCCGACATGCCATTGCGGGAACGAGACCGACCGTTTCCCATTCCCAGGAACTATAAGCAGAAAGCCGCGACCGAAGTGAACTATGAAAGACCGTTCCTTAGAATTCGTTCCTCGCACGTTCCGTTCATCTTGGTGAACTGTTCCTTCGAACCTGTTAGCTCGCGAACGACCCATCTCTAGGCGACATGCGCTAGTTCTGAAAAATCATTCTAAGCACCCCGAGCTTCGGCTGCTAGACCACTTTCGAAAATTCCCTTATATTTACTCTGGGGTAGTTTGACAAGATAAACACAAATGTTATAGTCATTTTCCACTTGCGAGCAAAATAACCTCGAAAATATTCGAGTTTTATTAAAGATATATTTGTTTACGTTTACCGTAATTTTAATATTTGTATTTTATTACAACTGTATTTTTATGTAATACCTTAAATGTTTTGCTTGCCCTTTACTCACATGATATACTGAGAACTGTGGATGAAGGACAACAGGCTGATTCCATATTTCTGGATTTCTGGGAAGCATTTGATACGATGCCCCATTGCAGGCTGTTAACGAAGGTATGAGTATATGGAATAAATTCGCAGATATGCGAGCGACACAAAGACTTGTTAAATAATAGAACCCAGAATGTTGTCCTCGATGACGAGTGTTCATCAGAGACAATGGTATTGTTAGGAGTGCCCCAGGGAAGTGTGATAGAACCGCTGTTGTGCTGTATATACATAAATGATCTGACGGGCAGGGCGGACAGCAATCTGCGCTTGTCAGCTGCTAATACGGTGGTGTACGGTAAGGTGTCGAAGTTGAGTGACTGTAGGAAGATACAAGACGACTTAGATAAAGTTTCCAGTTGGCAGCTAGCGCTAAATGTGGGAAAATGTAAGTTAATGCGGATGAGTAGGAAGAACAAACCAGTAATATTCGGATACAGTATTACTAGTGTCCTGCTTAACAGAGTCAAGTCGTTTAAATAACTGGAGGTAACGTTGCAAAGCGATATGAGGAGGAACGAGCATGTGAAAACAGTGCTAGGGAAGGCAAATGGTCGACTTCGGTTTATTGGGGGAATTTTAGGAAAGAGTGGTCCACTTGTAAAGGAGACCTCATACAGGTCGCTGGTGCGCCCAACTCTTGAGTACTGTTCGAATGTTTGGGATCCGTACCAAGTCGAATTGAAGGAAGATATCAATACAGTTCAGAGGTGGGTGGCTGGATTTGTTAGCGGCAGGTAAGAACAACACGTAAGCGTTACGGAGATGCTTCGGGAACACAAATGGGAATCCCTGGAGGGAAGGCGACGTTCTTTTCGAGAAACACTCTGGAGGAAATTTAGAGGACCGGCTTTTGAAGCTGACTGCCGAACGATTCTACTGCTGCCACCATACATCGCGTGTAAGGACCACGAAAGTAAGATACGCGAAATTAGGGCTCATACGGAGGCGTACAGACAGTCGTTTTCCCATCGCTCTATTTGCGAGTGGAACAGGGGGAGAAATGACAATTAGTGGTGGAGGGTACACTCCGCCACGCACCGCAAGGTGGCTTGCGGAGTATCTATGTAGATGTAACGATATTTTCATTATAATTTTTTCTGGTTTCCTTAAAACTTACTTCATTACTTTCTACTAAATAGTAATTTTTGGTACAAAATTATTAAATACAGCCGGCCGCGGTGGTCTAGCGGTTCTAGGCGCGCAGTCCGGAACCGCGCGACTGCTACGGTCGCAGGTTCGAATCCGGCCTCGGGCATGGATGTGTGTGGTGTCCTTAGGTTAGTTAGGTTTAAGTAGTTCTAAGTTCTAGGGGACTGATGACCACAGAAGTTAAGTCCCATAGTGCTCAGAGCCATTTGAACCATTTGATAAATACAACATACCAGGGTAAGAGTAAAGATTTTTATAGTGTATTATTAAATTTTTACGTAAATACCAAACATCAGTTAACTGTATCCTAGTACCTTTTTTCCTGAAATATAACAATTCACTCTTAACCTCATCTGCAGCTATATCTACATGATTACTCTGCAGTTCACAATTTAGTGCCTGGCAGAGGTTTCATCAGACCACCTTTAAGCTAGTTCTCTACCGTTTCACTATAGAACAGCACGAGGGAAAAACGGACACTAATACCTTTCCGTGAGAGGTCTGATTTCCCTTACTTTATTATGATCATTTCTTCCTATGTAGGTGGGCGCTAACAAATTATTCTTACACTCTGAGAAGAAAGTTGGTGATTCAAAAATCATGGGAAGGTCCTGCAGCAGCGAAAAACGCCTTTGTTGTAATTATGTCCAACCCAAATCCTGTATCATGTCAGTGACACGCTATCCTGTATTTCGCAATAATACAAAACAAGCTTCCCTTCTTTGAACTTTTTCTATGTCCTCTGTCAATTCCGTGTAATGCAGGGTGGACAAGCGTAGTGTAAGCAGTCTCTTCAGTAAACCTGTTACATTTTCTAGGTGTTCTGCCAATAATCGCAGTCTTTGGTTTGGCTTCCCCACAACATTGTTTATGTGATCGTTCCAATTAAAGTTATTCGTGATTGTAATCCCTAGGTATATAGTTTCGTCCTCAGCCTTTAGATCTGTGGGATTTATCGTGTAACAAAATTTAGCGGATTCCTTTTATTATTCGTATGGATGGATTCACATTTTTCATTATTTAGAGCCAAACGCAACGTTTCTGACCATACAAATGTCTTGTCTAATTATTTTGCAATTTCGTTTTATCATCTGATGACTTTAAATGACGGTAAATGACAGAATCATCAGCATATAATCTAAGAAGGTTGCTCAGATTGCCTCCTAAATTGTTTATGTAGATCGGGAACAACAGAGGGCCTGAAACACTTCCTTGGCGAACACCAGATATTACTTGTGTTTTACTCGATGACTTTCCGTCATTTATTACAAACTGTGGCCTTTCTGACAGAAAACCACAAATCCACTTACAAAGCTAAGACGATACTCTATCGGCACGCATTTAATTACAAGTCAAAAGCCTTCTGAAAGTTTAAAAATACGGATTCAGTTGGATGTCTGCTATCAGTAACACTCATTAGAGTTAGCCGTGTTTCACATAAACAATATTTTCTCAATCCGTGTTATCTGTCTGTCAATAAAACGAGATGATTCATAATGTTCGTTAACAGTACATGTTCCAAAATCCTACAGCAAATCGATCTTAATGATATTAGTCTGTAATTCAGCGAATTACTTCCATTTTCTTTCTGAGCTGTTGATGTTACGTGTATAACATTCCATTCTTTGGTTACGGACCTTTCTACGGGCGAGTGGTTGTATATGATTGCTAAATATTGAGCTACTGTATCAGCATGCTCTGAAAGAAACCTGAGTGGTATACAGTTTGGACCAGAAGCCTCGTCTTGAATAAGTGTTTTAAGCTGTTTCACCACCCCGAGGATACCTACTTCTAAGTTACTCATGTTGGCAGTTGTTCTTGATTCGAATTCTGGAATATTTACTTCCTCTTTTCTTGTGAAAGAATTTACGAAACCCGTGTTTGGTAACTCTGCGTTAGTGGCAGAGGAGCTATCTACTTCAATTTCACTACAGGATAAAGTACTTCTGATGGTAATAAACACTCCACCACCAGCTGCATTTAATCTGTCCTTTCTGAACACGATTAGGTCCTTTGTAAAAATATCGGCTGAATTTATTTCCCGCTTTATTCAGCTTTCCAAAGCTATAACTATTTGAGATTCAGTGCTTCCTATTAGCGTTTGGAGCTCTGGTTCTTTCCCAGCACAGCTACGACAGTTTACGTCTACAATATTGATTGTTCCTATGTCCACCCTCTTCCTGTGTTTGCTTTATAGTGGGGCTTGATGCTCTGGTTCATTTCTAGCTGAGCTAAGACAGTTTGCAACTACAATATTGCTTGTTCCTATGTGTACCCTCTTCCCGTGCTCGTGGTGCATCCTTTAAACTGAAGCTCATCGTACACTTTCCCGAGACACTCTAATCTAAAAAACCATCCTATCTCCTTCACTGAGCCCCTGCTACCCATGTAGCCACTTCCTGTGTGTAGTGGACTCCTGACTTATTTAGCTGAACCTGAAAACCCACCACCCTATGGTGTAACTAAAGGAATTTGCCACCTACATGGTCGCAGAACAGCCTAAGCCTCTGATTCAGGCCCTCCACTCGGCTCTGTGTCAATAGACCACAGTCTGTTCTGTCGACGTTGTTATCGATGGTGAGTTCTGCCTTCATCTCAAGAGCAATAGTAGCTGTCTTTACTACTTCTACCAGCCGCCCGAAACTAGAGAGAACCTCTTCTGATCCTAAGCGTCACACATTGTTAGTACCAACATGAGCCACCACCTGCAGTTGATTGACCAGGTGCTCTTCATGGCATCCAGCAGCACCTGATCTACATCTGGAATGACTTTGCCCAGTATATGCACTGAGTGCACAATGGATTCCTTCCCTTCCTTCGCATCTATATCCTTAAGGAGCCCCATTATGCTCCTAATGCTGGAGCTCCCAACCATCAGTAATATCAAGCTATGCCAAAGCTCATGCATTGCAGGCCGAGAGGATTACACTGGAACAGGGCGAGCGTCTTCACCTGCCTCAGGGACTTCGTCATGGGGCTCTCTGATCAGCCCCTGAGAACGTCCATCGCTGCTGGTCACACCTGGGAATAATCTATCGGTTGACCACAGGTGAGGGACTAACCTTAGTGTGGACAGTACCCAGCGTGGCCATAGCAGTTGACCTGTCGACGGATAGGTGGGTCATGCTGGACCCCCCTCAGATCACCCTGCCCAGGACCCCATACTGGAGCCCATTGGCCACAGTCCCAAGCTGCATCATTGAAGCCAACACCACCTCGAGCTGTGAGCGAAGGATCACCAACTCATTTCGCACCTGAACACAACAATCCACCTACTACAAGTGACTCTTGAAATCTTGAAACACAAAATAAATACTTGGCGCAAGGCAAACAGCTGTTGTATGCAATACACAGTTAATAAAGCATGTAAATGTGTCTGATAAATACCCATACACGCTCATCGCTGTAAAATGTTAATTGTATCCACAAGATTTTTTAAAAAACGTTACTTCTGGTCTGGAAGGACGTAGAATTGTTTTTCTAAAAAACATTCCTGAAAAATATCATCAATTTATTTCTTTAAAAGTTATTTTCATAAAATAAAAATTGAAATTGTTGGTTAAAGAAGCATGTCACATAAATGAGCAAGTTCTTCGAAGTATTTTTTGATCTATACAATTCATAAAATTTTAATGTTAATTAACAGCGTAACAGAACAATGCTTTGCGGAAAAAATAAGCCTGAAATCGGTACTGTAGGGACATCCATTGAGAATACCCATCCAATTATCCAGAGCACCTTGTTTTCAGAAGTCGATATAACTCTAAAACCACTTCATATATATTTTTTTAAATTTTTATAACAAGCATTTTTTTGACTTACCATGGGCTCTGCTTACACTAAATAGCAAATATGTGAACGTGAATGTTAACAGGTGACAGAGAACACGATTTTAACAATTTTTGCGATATACCTTGAAATATAAGGAAGCAATTGACATTCGTAAAAAAGCAATCGTTAGATCACATTAACCCATACAACTTTCTTCGTTAACATCTTCGATCAGAGCTACAGTCTTTTAATTACTTAAGGGAACAGGGTTTCGCAACTACACAGATTTTTTGGGCATGTTCATCATCTTGTATCGAGTTTCATGAAAGAGAAATTTTAATTCCCTACGCGCTCGTATTTTTTGTTTTCGAGCACACTTTTTGCTCGGCTGTGATCTTGCCAGGTAGAGGTTTAAAAAATTTAGGTATGTGCACCGAAATTAAATTGTGGCATAACACTCTTCTTCCAAAAATATTTCTTCCTAAATTTTGTCTCTGGTCAATCTCTGCAACAATTTTGTACACTGTGCCATCGCATAAACTATGTAGGCCGTGTTAGCACACCCACATAGTTGCTTTTCGGTCCCTTTAATTTTGTACCATTATTCTTGAGCTTTGGTTTACTGAACCCTTTCAGAGTTACGTTATTGTCTTCCTATCATCCTCCTTACAAGCAATCACCTCTTTGCATATTTTCTTAATCCATACTTTTCAGGTTACGTCAGATAACCACCCGACAGGTATCTGATGTGTCGGACGGTCCCAAAATGGATACTCCTACGTTTGAGACTAAAGTAAAGTACACAAATTACTCTCAGAAACATGGTAAGACTGGTGGCTGTAATGCTTATAGTTATGACATTTTGATGTCATTTGTCTTGATATCGATTAATGAGCTGAAACAGTTGACCAATGGAAATTTTCCCTTGCTGAGATACTGTTAGCGTATCCAAAGAGTTTATCAGGATACAGGGTGTTGTTAAGGTAGGTTAAATTTTGTGGTGGTAGTACTTCTAACAGCTTCTCTGGCCAATATAACGTATTACGGGTTAGTTGGAGTATAGTTGTACCTGTGAGTATAGATGGGAGGTGGAAATTTAGCTTGGAAAACTAACAAGTCATGACGTGCACCAAAATACTGCCATTATGTAACTAGAACTTAATCATCCCCTTAGGTTTAACATTCTCATAGCAATTCATAACCATGATTTCCAGTGCAAAAACTGAGTAGACCCAGCGTGCTGCTACTCTCTGAAAATAAGGTTGTGGAGTCAATCTTCCCTTCTGGAATTCTATTGCTTCTGCTCTCCCTAAAAACCGTTGCACTTTGCATGTCTGTGAATCAGTCTGCCTTCTCTGGCTGGACCAATGTTGATGCTTTCCTTCAGACACTCTTGTAGTTCCCCTAGTGACATAAGAGCATGTGCTTCTCCAAACTCAGAAATTGTTAACAACTCTTGTGTCTTTAATTGTCCCCCACCAGAACGTTTCTGCTACTCCTCTGTCTGTCGTTCTGTGTGCTCCATGACCTGACGACATGTGCTCAGGCACTTGTCGCAATATTTAGTACTCGAAAGCCGCCGGAACCACTATGCAAGGTCTGCATTTCGTTGTTCTGTAGAGTAAGCCCTCATGTGTGATGCAGTGCATCTGTGACCCAAATAGCTGATAATATTTGTTGGCCACTTGTGCGTTCTTCCACTCTGTTACACTTTTCCTTATCTTGTTCAACACTACAACCTTCGCACTCATGTATCTGCATTTGTGTGTTTTCTAGCTACTTTACAGATCACCTCATAATCAAACAAGGCGAGTTTTTTGGTCTCAACAGCCGTTGTAATAACGGGTTGTCTGTTACCACCTTCAACTTCCCGCCATACAAAAAACCAGGAAAGGAAGTAATCCCATATATAAGTGCTAGCATTTCCTTTTCTGTAGCGGAGTAGGTACAAAGCACTCTGTCCAGTTTCTTTGAAGCACATGCTACCAGATGTTCCTGCCCATCAGTATTTTCACTCAGAATACAACCAACCACCCCACTGCTGGCTTCGCAAGAGAAGAAAAATTCCTTCTCAAAATCGGGAAACACCAGTACTGTATTACTGACTTCACTATTTCAAATGCTGTCTGCTATTCTGCTGACCATTCGAATTTCACAAACTTTCTTAATAACTGATTCAAAGGTTCTTTGAGCTGTGCAAAATTCTTTCCAAATTTGCAACAATAATTGCATAAACCCAGGAATGAATGTATTTTTTTATGGTCTGTGGCGTTGCAGTTCTGGATTGCCTCCGTTAGGTGAGGATCAATTTGAACTCCTTTCTCGCTTATCATATGCCCAAGGTAATTTACCCATGTCTGTGTAAAATAGCACTTGTCTTTGTTAAACGGCAGATGTGCTGGTTTTAGCCTGCTGAATATATCTTCCAAGCATTTCACATTCTCTGGCATACCCACCGAGAATATGAAAATTTCGGCTAAATAAACTATGCAGGTTTTCGGCTTTAAACCTGCAGTACTCCACACAGCGATCTGTGGATTATTTGCCGTCCGCTGTGGCCGAGTGGTTCTAAGCGCTTCAGTCCGGACCGCGCTGCTGCTACGGTGGCAGGTTCGAATCCTGCCTCGGGCATGGAGGTGTGTGATGTCCTTAGGTTAGTTAGTTTTAAGTAGTTCTAAGGAACTGATGACCTCAGATGTTAAGTCTCATAGTGCTTAGAGCCATTTGAACCATTTTTGAATACTGTTCCTGAATGGCAGCACAACAGCTCTAATCACCAGGCTGACGTACAAATTTTCAGTCAGGATGCAGGAGATTAGTGCCTGCCGACACACGAAATAGCATCCCAGACCATAACTGCAGATGCAGGCCCAGTGTCCTAGCAAGTAGACAATTTAGTTGCAGGCTCTTAACTGACCTCCTTCTAACAAACACACGTCCATGACTGGTACCGAGGCAGAACCATCTTTCATCAGAAAACACAACAGACCTCCATCCTGCCCTCCAATGAGCTCTCGCTTGACACAACCGAAGCCACAAATGGGTTTGGGGTCAGTGGGATGCGTGCTACAGGGCGTCTGGCTCGGAGCTGTCCTTGAAGTAACCGATTTGCAGCAGTTCGTTGTGTCACCGTGGTGCCAACTACTACTCACATTGCTGCTACAGGTGCTGAACGATGCGCTAGAGCCGTACCCCGAACGCGGTATTCCCTCTCAGAAGTGCCACGTGTCATTCCACAGCCCAGTCTTCTTGCGGCCATACAGTCTTGTGACCACCGCTGCCAGTAGTCATGTACAGTGGCTACATTGCTGCCAAGTATTCCTGCAGTATTATAGAAGGAGCATCCAGCTTTTCGTAGCCTGCCGGCGTGGCCGACCGGTTCTGGGCGCTTCAGTCTGGAATCGCACGAGCGCTACGTTCGTAGGTTCGAATCCTGCCTCGGGCATGGATGTGTGTGATGTCCTTCGGTTAGTTAGGTTTAAGTAGTTCTAAGTTCCAGGTGACTGATGACCTCAGATGTTAGGTCCCATAGTGCTTAGAACCATTGTGTGTGTGAGCCAGCTGTTGGCATCTTCCAACAGAATAACTCTCTATATCATAAGACCAGAAGCGTACGTCAGTGGTTTGAGGTGGTTTCAGTGAACTCACGTTGTCCAAAAGTGGCTCTGAGCACTATGGTTCGCAGGAGAGCTTCTGTAAAGTTTGGAAGGTAGGAGACGAGATACTGGCAGAAGTAAAGCTGTGATGACGGGGCGTGAGTCGTGCTTGGGTAGCTCAGTTGGTAGAGCACTTGCCCGCGAAAGGCAAAGATCTCGAGTTCGGGTCTCGGTCCGGCACACAGTTTTAATCTGCCAGGAAGTTTCAATGTTGACACAGTTCACTGCTGTCATGATGTCTTCGATTACCACCACAGACCCCATGGAAGCCCAACTCAATGCACCCCATAGCATAATTCTGCCCTCACCAGCCTGCACATGTGGCACGGTGCATGTTTCGTGAAGCCATTCGTCTGGATGATGGCGTGTAACGACCCAGCCATCGACCTGGTGTAACAGAAAATACGATTCATTCGACAGGCGACACTTACCTATTGACCCACGGTGAGAACTTAGTGATTCTGTGCCCACTGCAGTCATAACTGACGCCGTCGTTGTGTCAACTCAAGAACATGTAGCAGTCGTGTGATATGGAGCTCCATGTTCAACAATGGCATTTGAACAGTGTGCTCCGAAACACTTGTGGCTCCACCAGCATTGATTCAGCCGTCAGATTTTCTAAAGGTCCGTACCTATCCTGGGTTACACAGTGGTAGAACCTCCGACCTCTACGTTTTGTGATGAGACGTGGTCGTCCAATACCGTACGTCCATCTCGTTATTTCACTATCCTTCAACCGCCTTCCGTAGGTGCTCACGACAGTAGTACGCCAACAGTCGACCAGATTCAGAGATACATGTTTCCAACCGCAGCAGCACATCAATGTGCCCCTTGTCAAAACAGCTTGTATCAGTGGATTCCCGCATTTGCGACCCGTATCTTCGCTATAATGACTAACCATTCGTCTCTCTCCACCGCTTACATTATTTCCGGCCGGCCGGTTTGGCCGAGCGGTTCCAGGCGCTTCAGTCTCGAACCGCGTGACGGCTACGGTCGCAGGTTCGAATCCTGCCTCGGGCATGGATGTGTGTGATGTCCATAGGTTAGTTAGGTTTAAGTAGTTCTAGAGGACTGATGACCACAGATTTTAAGTCCCATAGTGCTCAGAGCCATTTGAACCATTTTTTACATTATTTCCTTACTGCTTCATGTGCCCACAACACCACCAGGAGGCATTCAACATCACAGCGGGCAGTCGTTATAATGTTTTGGCTCATCAGTGTACATACGAATAATAAAGAAAAAAATACATAATCACGAAAGTATAAATACACAAAGTCAATGAAAACACAAACAATTTACGGAGGAAACATGAAATATAAATCACTAATTTGCACAAGTCAAGACTGTATCTTAAGTAGAAATCATATGAGAGAATACTCAGAAATACTCGAATGAATTTGCATTATCACTGTTGTCGATAAAAGTCGTATGTATGTACAAGAAAGAACTATTCTGTAGTCTGGTCTATGTAAATAGTGGCAGTTTTTGCTGCACTTGGAAAAACACCTGAAAAGCTCTATTTTCCCAACTAAAGTAAGAAAAAAGTACAAAATACAAGGGTTATTCGGAAAGTGAGGAACGATAGGTCGCGAAATGGAAACCACAGTGAAAATCAAAACTGTTTTATTTGCAAAAGTTAGCTACATCTTCCAGCTATTTCTCTACACTGCCGCCGCTCAGACTTAGACATCTGTCAAAGCGTTGTACTAACTTTTCAATTCCTTCGTTACAGAAGACCGCCGCCAGTGCTTTTCGACAATTTACTACTCAGGACTGCAGCTCGTTGTCTGTGTCAAAATATTGTCTTCATAGTCAGCGGTTCATTTGAGCAGAGATGAACCTCATGGGTATCCAATTGCAGGCTGTATTGTGAGTGATCACACACTTCCCATCGGAAACGCTGCAGGGGCATCTTCATTGCCCCTGCAGAGTGCGGCCTGAAATTTTCGTGTAGAATGAACCACATGACATGTATGTTATGTGGATTGCATAGCTTAAGGCGAAATCTTTCGCCAGGCCCTCATACTTGGTGGGAGACGCTAATTTCTAGCCATCTTTACGTTCTCACTGTCATCTCAGAACTGAAAAGAGCGATATGATGCGATCGACGGGGGTACTAAACACAGTGCCCAACGCATCTATGCAAAGCTTCATCAGATTTTCGCTGTATTTTCCATTTCGCGACCGATCGTTCCTTACTTTCCGAATAGCCCTTGTACATAATAGGACATCTACAAGATGAATTTACTTTAGCTTGTGAATTTTTGCATGGAAAATTGTGTTTTAATTTCGAGCAAATGTCTATGTACACAAGCACAGTTTGATCTTAATAACAAAAGGATAATGATGATGTAACCATTGGAGTGTAAACATTGAAATCTATGGAACATATCAAGGTTAAACTTTAAAATGAAAATACTTGTATACATGTAAAGATCTTTCTTCATAATATTTATCCAGACCTCTTCTACCCACTTTGCAATTCTACACATTCCAGTATAGCAAATTCGAAAGGAAATGTCCAAAGAAACAACCATATGTTTAAGACTGTGGCATACACCACGGTTAAAATGTGAACACATTTGAGATACATCTCTATACATGGGGAAAACTCACTTTATCAAGTTCTGACAGAAAATACACGCATGTTCACCGTGAATCATCATGTCCCACTGTATTTACATTTCACAAATCACTCTTCACTCACTCTGTAATGGGGCGTGATATGGACAAAGTCTCGAGGAGGCGACTTGGAGGATAACTAGGGAGAAAGTCGCTGCATCTCGGCGGGGACTGCTCTTTGATACGAAATGACATTACCTCCGTCACTCGCGCCCTCCTACCCACATCTTCACGCCCCAGCGCGCCTCATATACCAAGCTGTAAGTGATAGTCTCGGGTAGAAAGACCTTAATGTGTCGATATGGACTGCAAGTGCAGATACGAGTTACATGGTTCTGTTTTCCTGCGCAAAAATGATCATGGAAGCTCTTCTTCTCGACTTTCGATTCATGTTTTGAGTCCATCAGTGACTGAGTGAACCATCCGTACTCTTCTCTAACTGTAGCATTACACAGGTACTGTCTCTTCTTGTAAAAGGACAAGTGCCTTTATGGCCCTGTGCAAAGTACACAGGCCTCATTCTTGTCACCAGCACAACTCAGTACCGTGTAATTTTGTATATCCTTGCCTCAATAAACTCAGTCTAATCTTGTCTCTGTTGGGGGCTGAAGAATATCTGTTAGATAACGCAGTTAATGCTGCTTCCTGAAATTTTGTAAGTAGGCTGTCGCAGTATAATTTGCGTCTACCTCAACATTTTCATGATGCTCTTCTGTAAGTCCAAATAATCTGTGACCATCCGTGCTGCCTTTCTCTGCATACGTCCTGCATCCCTTGTTGGTCTTTCTCGGTATGTGTCCCACACAGCTGAGCAGTTTTCTAAAATGGGACGCACAATTAATTTGTAAGTAGTATTCTTTGTAAAATGACTGCATTTTCCCAGTATTCTCCAAACAAATCAAAGTCTACCATGTGGCTCACCTACTACTAAGCCTATGTGGCCGTTCCATTACACATCCCTACATCCACGTATTTATATGAGTTAAATAATCACAGCTATAAATCACTCGAATTGTAGTCACTGGATACGATGGTGTTTTTTTTCGTTTTGTGGAATGCGCAATTTTCCAGTTCTCTACATTTAAAGCGAGTTGTCAGTTTTCGTACCACTTTGAAATCTTATTAAAATCTGATTAAAAGTTCATACTGAGGCCTACAGACAATCGTTCTTCCCATTCGTTAGAGGAACAGCAAACGGGGACAAATGATAGTGTTATCGGAGATACCCTCCGTCACGCACCGCAAGCTCACGTGTGGCAGATGAAAGGAAGAAAGCGGCGAGGTGTGGATTGCCAGATGAAAGCGGCGGAGCATGTAGTGAAGGTCGGAGTGTTTTATGAGGTGGACGGAAGTCGAGGCGTGTCGCTGACATGAAAGGGAAGGCTGCGCGCTCGAGCCGCAGCTGCGCGCAGCGTCCCGTGCACGCCGCATCCTTTATCCCAGTTCCGCAGAAAAAACTACGCTCCGCCGGGAATGACTTTTTTGAAGAAGGAAGATCGACGCGTTTAAGCAATGGTACGTGCAGAAGCAAAATGAAGATGGCCATAGCGCAGACACCGGCGCGCAGAGGTCTAAGAAGAGTATTTCCAGAGGTAAGCGCCTATTTTTATTTGCAGTACATCGAGACACCGCTCTCAGATCACCCCGTTAAACTTTGTGTCGAATTATCCGACCGACTCAAGACAAAAACCCACCTCTTGGAATATATTCCATGTTGCTTTTTTATTCCTATCGGTAGCCTCAAAACAAAGAAACACAAACACAAACACATGCATGACTACTTTCCACAACTGTTACAGTCATCCAAGCACTACGTATAAAAACTGAACTTGCAAGAACAGAAAACTGAAAATGGTGTCCTCTAAATACACTGGGACCTCCTATAGTCTGTCTCCTATTGAGAGCACCAGAAATCTCAACTGTAATTGTCTTCAGGCTCCTGCACACAGCTAAGTATGGTCCACGTCTTCAATAATGTCGCCTCGGCAATGCCGAGGTCTGCTAAGGTGACGATGTAGAAGACATCGACCATACTGACCTGTGTAAAGGAGTCTGAAGGCAATTACAATTGAAACTGCTGGCTCTCCCAAGACAACAACAGATCGTAGGAGGTCCCAGTGTGTTTAGATGATGTCATTTTGGAGGTAGTCGTGCAAATTTTGTGGCTTTGAAGCTTTTGCAGACATAAATATAAAATAACACGAAAGACCTTTGGAATTTCAGAAACAACACGATTATTTCAGAAGAATCCAAATAGAACAATAACAGGAAAAAAACCACTAACTAGGTATAAAAAAAGGTAGTTTGCCTATATTTTCATTTGGTGTAAAGTTGGTAATGATAATTGTAAAATAGCTTTCACAGGATATGTCATGCTGTATTATTCGCAATAAAGTTAACGAGAACGTTATTGTTTATAATACAGTATAAAATCTCCTGACATGGTATATTAAACATGGCCGGGTACACGGACGACCAAAAATGGACAACCTCGAGAGTATTTGGAACTTCCTGAAATAGATCTTCCTCGAAGCAGGTGTAACGTTGAAGGCTAATTAACCCTAAGTCAGCCAAAGCGTTGAAGCAGTTTCAGGGATAAGCTTCTTTAGGAGGCTTCACTGTGTGCCACTAACGTCAGTTGCTGTAGAATTATGAAACATGTTTTATGGTCGTGTGTTATCAAGTTTTTGGGAAATCTCCTCTACAAAAAGCAACGTGTATTCCGCAAACAGAGACGTTGCGTAATTCGGCTCTCTTTTTTTTTCTGTGAGATCCAGAGCGTCATAGAAATCGGTTGCCAGGTTGATGCTATGTTCCTTGACTTCAGCAAGGCATGCGATCCAGTTGCGCACTGTCGTTTACTGAAAAAATTGGTGATTACCGATCATAGGACCACATTTGTGACTGTATTCAGACAGAAGTCGCTCTGAACGGAATAAAACAGTAGTACCACAAGCAAGTGTTATAGGACCGTTAATGTTTACAATAAATATAGATGATCTACTGGGTAACGTAGGTAGCTCCATAAGAATGTTCACAGTTAATGCTGTTGTCCATAACAATGTAGCCGGGCGGAGTGGCCGAGCGGTTCTAGGCGCTTCAGTCTGGAACCGCGCGACCGCTACGGTCGCAGGTTCGAATCCTGCCTCGGGCATGGATGTGTGCGATGTTCTTAGGTTAGTTAGGTTTAAATATTTCTAAGTTCTAGGGGACTGATTACCTCAGATGTTAAGTCCCATAGTGCCGGCCGGAGTGGCCGTGAGGTTCTAGGCGCTGCAGTCTGGAACCGAGCTACCGCTGCGGTCGCAGGTTCGAATCCTGCCTCGGGCATGGATGTATGTGATGTTCTTAGGTTAGTTAGGTTTAATTAGTTCTAAGTTCTAGGCGACTGATGACCTCAGAAGTTAAGTCGCATAGTGCTCAGAGCCATTTCAACCATTAAGTCCCATAGTGCTCAGAGCCATAACAATGTATTAAAGCCGTAAGAGTGTGTCAAAGACCTCCAGAGGATCGAGTTTGGTGCAGTGACTAGCACTTGACTCTGAATGTCACTAAATGTAACTACTGCGCATAAATAGAAATCCACTACTGTTCGGTTACACTACTGGCTATAAAAGACTGTAAATCATGAGGAGCACATAAAACTGTTGTGGGAATGGCAGGTTCCAGGCTCAGATTCACTGGGAGAATGTTAAGGAAATTTAACTGATCCACAAAGGACGTAGCTTACAAAACACCACAGAGAGGATTCCTCTTGAAATTCCGAAAGCGTACGCTCCAAGAAGAGACGGGCAGCATATTACTTCCCCCACACACACACACGTCTCGCCAAATGATCGGACGAGATAATCAGAGAAATTATGTAAGTTTACTGACAGTCATTCTTCCGACGTGCGATTCACGAATGGAACACCGAAGGGTGTACTTATTGGGGACGGGGGGGGGGGGGCATAGTGCCATCAGAAGTACCCTCCGTCACACACAATAAGGTAGCTGGTAGATTACTTATGTAGAAAAGCCCATTTGCTGAAATACGTCCAATGCACTTCCTATTCGCGTCAGAAACATCAATACAAAGAACCACGGATGACAAGCAATAGGCCAAATAATTTATGTTGCCTAAAGTAATCATAATGGGGTATACTTGTATGGAATATTACACAACGAATGATCGAAAGAGCACTTGGGGATACCTGAAGTAGATCTTCCTCGGTGCAGGTGTAACGTTCGAGTGTACGAGGCGTGTTTTTTTTAAGTAAGTACCGTTTTGAAATTAAAAAAAGACGTGCTAAGATATCTCAATAATTTTATTTGCATGAAAGCCTGTACCTTAATCTACGCACTGACGCCATTACAGTCTGATTCTTCCTTGTTTGCGTTGTGTACTGAGTGTTTAAGATGCCTTCGATAATCGTGGGTCCCGCCGCCTGTGAAGTACGGGCTGTTATAAGATTCCTTAGTGCTAAAGGCCTAAAAGCGATCGATATTCATCGTGAGATCTGTGCGGTTTACGGAGAAAACATTACGAGTGGTGGAATGGTAAGAAAGTGGGTGAGAGCATTTAAAGATGGCCGCACAAATGTGTATGATGAACAATGGAGTGGGCGTCCTTCGGTCGTTAATGAAAGTTTGGTGCAGGAAGTGGACAATAAGGTGAGAGAAAACAGACACTTTACGAATTCCTCCTTGCGGGATGACTTTCCTAATGTTTCTCGTAGTGTTTTGTATGGCGTTGTGACCGAGCACTTGTATCACCGAAAACTGTGCGCACGTTGGGTACCGAAAATGTTGACGGATGTGCACAAAACCAAACGTTTAGACAGTGCATTGACCTTCCTTGAGCTGTACCACAACCACGGTGATGATTTCTTAAGCCAAATTGTTACGGGCGATGAAACATGGGTGGCCTACGTCACACCAGAATCATAGCAAGAGTCCATGGAAGTTGAGTAAGGGCATCGTTTTGCTGCAAGATAATGCCCGTCCGCATGTGGCGAATCATACCAAAGATCTCAACATATCTTTTCGATGGGAAACTCTAGATCATCCTCCGTACAGCCACGATCTTGTGCTCAGTGACTACCATCTGTTCCTGCACTTGAAGAAACACCTGGGCGGTCAGCGTCTTCAAGACGATGACGAAGTCAAAACAGTGGTGTGCGGTGGTTAACAAGTCAGGCGGCAGACCTCTATGACGAGAGTATTCAAAAACTGATACAACATTATGCCAAGTGCCTCGATACTGACAGAAATTATATGGAAAAGCTGATCAAGGTACAGGCTCTCATGTAAAAATAAAAGTTATTGAGATATCTTAGCTCGTCTTTTTTTAAATTCAAAACGGTACTTACTTAAAAAGCACGCCTCGTAATTAGTCCTCTTAATTTCAGAACGGTACTTACTTAAAAAGCACGCCTCGTAATTAGTCCTGTACGTCATCTAAAGTACTGACGTGGCTCCCGTGAAGCCTCTTTACGAGGCAGTGTTGTTGGCAGCATGTTTTACTCACATTCATATGATTGCCGGATACTGAGACACATTATAAAGTAACAACATCTTCCTTTCACTCTCATTGATGGATCTGAGACCATAGATTTAATGTGAGGTTGTTGTTTTTTTCATTGTAAATCAATAAAGAATATCTCACTATCCTAAGAAGTTAGTTAAACTGTTGCCAATTGTGATGAAGCACATTCTTCGTTGCAACCAACGTAGCGTCAAAGTTAAGTGCTCAACTAACCGGCAGAAACGTCTGCCTACTGCGACAGGGGATATCGCATGAAGATTGGAGGTGTTTGGAAATTAGAACACTGTGACGTGTGCTTGAAGTGCATATGTCGAGCTGCGATAACCTGCGTGAACTGTACAACTGCCATAACTCGCCACAGTGCCACATACTTTGGATTAATAACATGTCGCGTAACATTATTTGGAAGTGCCGCACAGGGCGTGATAGAGAGTGTAATTTGAGCGTACAGTCATATCACTTTACGCAATATTTGAAAATTGCGCTTGTACACTCATCGACATAAAAAGAGCTGCAGCCAAAAGGACTTGACCGATCCACCGAAAACTGGGTGGGTATGCTGCATATCGTCAGCTATGCCGATGATTACTTTTCCAGGTTCGACTGTGCATTCCGGGAGCGAGAATGGAGCCATGACGTGTAGCTCATCTGTTGATATAAGAGGCCACCAAAAGGCCGTGCCAGCCAGCATGAATGTGGGTAGTATCATTAGAGCATCATCTGAACGTGTACTGTGCCCAGGCGACACGTTTTACAGCCATTTCCGCTGCTAGACAGGTTCCAGAGGGGCCGTATCGTGGGGCTGCTGGAGGCCGGGTGATCCAATCGTCGTAATGCGCAGCGTATCGTTTGTATGGACTCCACGATCACTTGTTGTTGGCGGGTATGGATATAGGAAGGCATGCATGCACGACATGTAGGATCTGGACGTCCGACACGTACAAGGTGGGAGCACTGGCGGATTGTCCTCTGGGCTCGGGCTGATCCAACGGCAACGATAGGGGCTATTCAGCAGGCTGTCCTGCCTTCTATGCAACATTCCGTAAGTGTTAGTACCGTTGGCACACGGTTGCACGATGCAGGGCTCGCCGCACCCCGACCGTTACGACACCTACGACAGATAGCCTTACAGTGTCACGCCCAATTCACTTGCTGCCTGCAACGATGGAGACGGGACCCTGCAGACTGACAGTAGGTCGTCCTCTGCCTCGGAGGTGACAACCACCGTGTCTGTCTCGAGGCGCACTGGAGAGCGCCACTATCAGCGATTTGTGGCCTCCCACAACACATACTGCCCAACTAGTGTGATGGTGTGTGCAGCAATTTCCTATGGTGCCTGTTCACCGTTAGTGTTCCTAAGCGGTTCTGTGACAGTTGCACGGTACACAGGTGAAATTCTGCAAGCGGTGGTTCTGCGGTTCGTGAACTCCCACGCTCATGTCCTATTTCAACAGGGCAACTCTCGTTTCGATACCGTTGTCATATCGCGACAGTGCTTGCGGCTGCGGACACACTACCATGACCAGTGGCCTGATCTCTCCCTGATCGAGAATGTGTGGGATCAAAATGGTTCAAATGGCTCTGAGCACTATGGGACTTAACGTCTAAGGTCATCAGTCCCCTAGAACTTAGGACTACTTAAACCTAACTAACCTAAGGACATCACACACATCCATGCCCGAGGCAGGATTCGAACCTGCGACCGTAGCGGCCGCGCGGTTCCAGACTGTAGCGCCTTTAAACGCTTGGCCGCCACGGTCGGCAGAATGTGTGGGGTGCCACGGCCTGTGTCATTAGGAGTCAAATTCCACCCAGCAACCTGTGGGATTTATGCGCTCAGGTGCAAGCGGAATGAGACGGAGTGCAACAGAACTGCATCCTAGACTTGTACTACTCAGTACCTGTAAGTAAACCATGCATGTGTTCACAAGCTTGGAAGCCCGACTCCATGCGAACATGTGCATTTTACGCCTGTGCAGCGCAATACATGTACGTCTTTGATAGTGGAAAGTTTCATAATTTCGTATGTGTGGTACCATCTACCTGCTGGCCAACAGTGAGAGCAGTCCGTCTTCTAGATGCAGCTCTACTTATGACGAAGAGTTTAAATTGATTTGAAGCTGGTGATTGTCGCCAGCAGTCAGCGAGTCAGAGTAGGTAGATACATCCGTATTGTAAAGTAAACCGCGTTATACAGAAAGTGCTAACGTTTCTGCTAATTTTTTATTTCAATATGGTTTGATTATTGTCAAGAATTGCGGAAAAATATTTTTCGTAGAAGTATACTGTATTCGCTAACAAAGGAAAGTGTTGCATGCTCACAGTATTTATACAAGCCCAAAAATGAATTATTTTTAATATATTTGTGACTGTATCACTAAGAAATTTCACTAGCATTACTAATCTACACTTCCCTTCTTGTATATAAACAAATTTACCAACAGTACGACGCTACTACTTATAAACTTTATTCCAGGAGTAGGTTGCAAAATGTACTGCACTTACTCGCACAGTAATGAACAATCAGTAATTAAATTAGTTCTGGCCACACACGTATAATTAACAGTAGTCAAATCTAAAGTGAAACTGGTTATTTGCGCTAAAGGATTTTCAGAGTACGCTAGAGTGTATTTTCGAGTTCGTGATACATTATTCGGAAATCGCACTGCTCGCTATGTAGCGAATGAAAACGAGACAGATCGAAAAAAGCAAATTGGTTATTATTTCAAAGGTAATCGCCACAATTGCTAATACACTACTGGCCATTAAAACTACTACATCAAGAAGAAATGCATATGATAAATGGGTATTCATTGGACAAATATATTATACTAGAACTGACATGTGATTACATTTTCACGCCATTTGGGTGCATAGATCCTGAGGAATAAGTACCTAGAACAACCACCTCTGGCCGTAATAACGGCCTCGATACGCCTGGGCATTGAGTCAAACTGAGCTTGGATGGCGTGTGTAGGTGCAGCTGCCCATGCAGCTTCAACACGATACCACAGTTCATCAAGAGTAGTTCAAATGGTTCAAATGGCTCTGGGGACTTAACATCTGTGGTCATCAGTCCACTAGAACTTAGAACTACTTAAACCTAACTAACCTAAGGACATCACACACATCCATGCCCGAGGCAGGATTCGAACCTGCGACCGCAGCAGCCGCGCGGTTCCGGACTGAGCGCCTAGAACCGCGAGACCACCGCGGTCGGCATCAAGAGTAGTGACTGGTGTATTGTGACGAGCCAGTTGATCGGCCACCATTGACCAGACGTTTTCAACTGGTGACAGATCTCGAGAATGTGCTGGCCAGGGCAGCAGTCGAACATTTTCTCTATCCAGAAAGGCCCGTACAGGACCTGCAACATGCGGTCGTGTATTATCCTGCTGAAATGTAGGGTTTCGCAGGGATCGAATGAAGGGTAGAGCCACGGGTCGTAACACATCTGAAATGTAACGTCCACTGCTCAAAGTGCCGTCATTGCGAACAAGAGGTGACCGAGACGTGTAACTAATGGCACCCCATACCATCACGCCGGGTGATACGCCAGTATGGCGATGACGAATACACGCTTCCCATGTGCGTTAGCCGCGATGTCGCCAAACACGGATGCGACCATCATGATGCTGTACACAGAACCTGGATTCATCCGAAAAATGACGTATTGCCATTCGTGCACCCAGGTTTGTCTTTGAGTACACCATCGCAGGCGCTCCTGTCTGTGATGCAGCGCCAAGGGTATCCAGAGCCATGGTCTTCGAGCTGATAGTCCATGCTGCTGTAAACGTCATCGAACTGTTCGTGCAGATGGTTGTTGTCTTGCAAACGTCCCCACCTGTTGACTCAGGGATCGTGACGTAGTTGCACGATCCGTTACAGCCATGCGGATAAGATGCCTGTCATCTCGACTGCTAGTGATACGAGGCCGTTGCGATCCAGCACGGCGTTTAGTATTACCCTCCTGAACCCACCGATTCCATATTCTGCTAACAGTCATTGGATCTCGACCAACGCGAGCAACAATGTCGCGATACGATAAACCGCAATCGCGATAGGCTACAATCCGACCTTTATCAAAGTCGGAAACGTGATGGTACGCATTTCTCCTCCTTACACGAGGCATCACAACAACGTTTCACCAGGTAACGCCGGTCAAGTGCTGTTTGTATATGAGAAATCGGTTGGAAACTTTCCTCATGTCAGCACGTTGTAGGTGTCGCCATCGGCGCCAACCTTGTATGAATGCTCTGAAAAGCTAATCATTTTAATATCACAGCATCTTCTTCCTGTCGGTTAAATTTCGCGTCTGTAGCACGTCATCTTCGTGGTGTAGCAATTTTAATGGCCAGTAGTGTACATTTATCCCACTGGGAGACAAGGCGGTCGATGCCATCGTGGAAATATGTTTGCGATTGCCTACGGGAACATTATTGTACTCAGGTGTGCACCTCTTCATCCGAAGCGATCGCGGTGCCACGAATGTCTTTCTTCGGGCCTCAAAACCATGGAAATCGCATTGGGGGAGATCGGGACTTTATGGAAGATGTGTAAGGTCTTCTCAGAGAAACTTATGTAACCTAGTAGAAACAACCTGCCAACTAAATGGCCGCCATTATGTTTCCCAGATTGTTTCCACTACGTTGCAGAATTTTCGTAGGTCGGCCGTTGTATATCCTCCATATATTCCCGTTCTCTTCCCACGCGATTTTCATATTTCTGGAGTCCCGAAGAAAGACACTGGTGGCACCGCGATTTACTTCGGACGAAGAGGTACAATCGTTGTTCCACGGGCAACCGCAAACATTTTTCCATTTCCAGCAGTTATGGCGATTACTTTTGGAATAATAAACTGTTTACTTACCTTTTTTCGATCCCTCTATTCAGTCTGGAACCGCGCGACCGCTACGGTCGCAGATTCAAATCCTGCGTCGGGCATGGATGTGTGTGATGTTCTTAGGTTAGTTAGGTTTAAGTAGTTCTAAGTTCTAGGGCACTGATGACCTCAGATGTTAAGTCCCATAGTGCTCAGAGCCATTTTTGGATCCTTCTAGTTTTCATTTGATAACCCCTATAGTTAACAATTTCACGTACATGGAAGGAAGATTAGAATTTAACATCCCGTCAACAGCGAGGTATTTAGAAACGAAGCACAAGGTTGGAGCAAGGTAGGATGGGGAAGGAAATCGGCTGTACCGCTTCAGAGGAACCATCACGGAATTTGCGTTAAGAGATTTAGAGAGATCACGGAAAATCTAAATCAGGATCCCAGGTCAGGAATATGAACCGTCATCCTCTCGAATGCGAGCCCAATGTGCTAACCATTGCGCCATCACCCTCGGTCACTTCCGGGTACCTCCAGCGGCGATGTGGACAGTGAACGGATGCAGCTTACGTACTGTTGTAAAGGCAGTGACTGATGTAAACTGTGGCACGCTCCGGATGGATCCTAATGAATATACAGGGTCAACATTAATAAAACGGACAAATTGTAGGAACGGAATGGAGGAATGGAAAAAAAGGCCCTATGAACATGTGTCCGGAAATGCATCGTTGCCACGGTAGACGGCGCTGACGAATGACAGTTTCTCTCATCATGTACCGGGTGTGTTGACTGACGCAGCGTACTGTAAAGAGAACTGCTGACAGAAATTTCATAATTATGATGGTCTGACCCAAAAACCATCGACAAATATCCTTCCCATACAAGGAAATGCGTTGGTGACAATCCTTGCACTCGTTGCAGATGACAAGAGACAGTAGAGGTTGTCATTCAGGATACGCTTAACCGTACTGTGGCATACACCATGGTGGCGGGCCACTTGCCTGGAGCTCGTTCTAGGGTTCGTCTTCAATATCCTGTAGAAACAGGTCCTCCAAATCTGGTGCAAGCACAGTCCACCGCCTCCCCGCACGGTCGTCTGTCTCGAGCGACCCATGATCGCGGTTGGTGACTGTGAGGGTACTTGTTTTGTTATAGGCGTGCTGCCTCTCGGCTGTTTCCATCAGCTTGGCCGTACAAAAACACCGTTTCGGCTTGTTCCCGGCATGAATACCGAGCTAGTCTGCTCTTTACAGTACGCTCCGTCAATCACACAGCCTGCAACACGCAAGGAACAGAAGGCACGTGGTAAGAGGAATTTAATATTTTACATTGTTATAATTGTATGCAATAAATACAATTTATTTTATATAATATAAACTATTATTTTAATAAAATTAATTATCTTAATTATAATAATATAATTGATTAATTATTAATAACTATCACTCGTCAGCGCCATCTACTGTGGCAACGATGCATTTCCGAACATCTACATCTACATCTATACTCCGCAAGCCACCTGACGGTGTGTGGCGGAGGGTACCTTGAGTAAGTCTATCGGTTCTCCCTTCTATTCCAGATCATGAGGAATCAGTACCCAGAACAACCACCTCTGGCCGTAATAACGGCCTCGATACGCCTGGGCATTGAGTCAAACAGAGCTTGGATGGCGTGTATAGGTACAGCTGCCCATGCAGCTTCAACACGATACCACAGTTCATCAAGAGTAGTGACAGGCGTATTGTGACGAGCCAGTTGCTCGGGCACCATTGACAAGACGTTTTCAATTGGTGAGAGATCTGGAGAATGTGTTGGCCAGGGCAGCAGTCGAACATTTTCTCTATCCAGAAAGGCCCGTACAGGACCTGCAACATGCGGTCGTGAATTATCCTGCTGAAATGTAGGGTTTCGCAGGGATCGAATGAAGGGTAGAGCTACGGGTCGTAACACATCTGAAATGTAACGTCCACTGTTCAAAGTGCCGTCAATGCGAACAAGAGGTGACCGAGACGTGTAACCAATGGCACTCCATATCATCACGCTGGGTGATACGCCAGTATGGCGATGACGAATACACGCTTCCAATGTACGTTCACCGCGATGTCGCCAAACACGGATGCGACCATCATGATGCTGTACACAGAACCTGGATTCATCCGAAAAAATGACGTTTTGCCGTTCGTGCACCCAGGTTCGTCGTTGAGTACACCATCGCAGGCGCTCCTGTCTGTGATGCAGCGTCAAGGGTAACCGCAGCCATGGTCCTCGAGCTGATAGTCCATGGTGCTGTAAGCGTCGTCTAACTGTTCGTGCAGATAGTTTTTGTCTTGGAAACGTCCCCATCTGTTGACGCAGGGATCGAGACGTGGCTGCACGATCCGTTACAGCCATGCTGATAAGATGCCTGTCATCTCGACTGCTAGTGATACGAGGCCGTTCGGTATTACCCTCCTGAACCCACCGGTTCAATATTCTGCTAACAGTCATTGGATGTCGACCAACGCGAGCAGCAATGTCGCGATACGATAAACCGCAATCGCGATAGGCTACAATCCGACCTTTATCAACGTCGGGAACGTGATGGTACGCATTTCTCCTCCTTACACGAGGCATCACAATAATGTTTCACCAGGCAACGCCGGTCAACTGCTGTTTGTGTATGAGAAATCGGTTGGAAACTTTCCTCAGCTCAGCACGTTGCCAACCTTGTGTGAATGCTCTGAAAAGCTAATCATTTGCATATCACAGCATCTTCTTTAGTGTCGGTTAAATTTCGCGTATGTAGCACGTCATCTTTGTGGTGTAGCAATTTTAATGGCCAGTAGTGTAGTTTACCAGTTTCAGTTGTTTGTGGCTGATGGACGAATATGGAGATTTACATTTATAGGGATTTTCTTTTTTTGTAACTCTTGGCTATGTCGACTGTCCATAGTTTCTTCTTCTGCTATGTGCGTCATGCCCATACGGTATGGAATGAGAGGGGATTTCTTCTCATTTAAACAGATCCTCCATTGGCATCACGAGGTTGCTGTTTCAGTCCTCTTACCAAGCAAAAATCCCTGGTAATACCGCGAAGTGAACTCGATTCCTCCACATGAGATCCAGGCACCCTGACCTCTCGGCTATGGATGCGAACATTCATCTAATATATGGTGCAGCATGATTTAGTGCCACAAAGTCGACCAAATGTACAGAATCATCCTAATTGGGAGAAATGTACCGCCAAGAACAGAAACATCCTAGACACTCAGCTGTTGAGGTGATCATGGATCACGAGAATGAATTGTTTGCATAAAGTAATTTCAAGATACGGTACTGGATTGGGCGGTAGAAGACTCATAAATAAGTACCCTTCAACTTATCCATGAAATACACACTTCGAAGACTACAGAGTAGAGAATACAGATAGAATAGCAATTGGGCAACTGCCGTAAACGGCATGTGCAGCATAGGGTTCAGTTCTACCAATTGATGATACATCGCATTATTGCAATACCTAACTTCCTAAAGTTTATATTATTCACAGACGATCAGTCTCTGAACCGCGAGAGTGTTCTCAGCTGACAACGTACAGATGTCTGGAGCGATGAAAATCCTTACGTCTCACTCGACTTGGACCACTAACGACGATTCTCTATAAGTCAGTTCTGTGGCATAGTAATGTATCAGTATTGTAACTGTCATAGTTGCCACCTACAAAATCTCGTTCACGAATTGCGCCTACGCAGATTCTCCAAGATGGGTGATGTTATCCTGAAGCTTGAAACTTACCGCGAAGATGCTTTTAATAGCTTCCACAATGAAACACTATCTCGTAGCCTGACAGAAATTCCAAAGAGGTAATGGTTGTACGTGAAGTGCACCAGCGGCAAGACACAATCATTATCTTTATTATGGGCGACGGATGTTAATACTGACAATGACAGCGTCACTAAGGTTGAGCTATTAAACACAGTTTTCCGAAATTTCTTCACCAAAGACGACAGAGTAAAAATTCCAGAATTCGAATGAAGAACATCCGCCAACAGAAGTAACTTAGTTGTTGAAACCCCTCCCCCTTTGAGCCGAAGGGGCAACAAATGTGGGATGATACCTTGCAATTGGTAGGCTTGAACACATAGCTCAGGGAGTGGAAAGCCAGTGGAAACTTTCTAGTTAAAAGACATATTTAACAATCAAGATTATACACAACTTCTTACTCAGCAATACAATCTCCTAAAAATCTTGATGAATACACAGCTTGTGGGCGCTAGCCTACCTGAAAATACACAATAACCTTTATGATACAGATTATCAAATGGACAGTCGACCACTTGAAAATACCAAATGGATCTATGGCTCAAAGTATTTGAGAGACAGTAAAGATAAAAATTCAGCACACACGACCACTAGTTTAGTTAAAAGAAAACATTTCATTACAAATGCTAGTGACTCAAAATGTCAATTTCAAATGGCTTATGGGCACTAGCCTACATATAAACTGTTTTAATTTTATTATTCCAATACCAGGCCGTTGACCATTTCCAAACAATTGATTCCTATCAGCATTAGCTCATTTAAAAAATAAAAAAATAGAAAATAAAAAAGAAACAAAGAGAAGTTACTCAAAATCTTGGGCGGTAGCCGCTCATGAAAACTGGGTTAGCAACTAGTAAACAGCTCTCTGCTCTTAGTCCACTGAAACACAGATTTGTTATTCAAATACCGGGTTGTTGCCCATTCGCAAATAATGAATTCCTATGAGCACTATGTGATAAAAAAAGACACGGAATAAAGACAAGTTACTAAAAATCTCGGGTGGTAGCCACTGTAGGAAATGAGATTAGTGACAAGCAAACAGCTCACTGGCACTCGCCCACTGAGACACACTGGGCGAACCGAGGGAAGGACCCTGGGTGGTTTTAGGAATACGAGGACAACCTTAGTCACAAAAACAATGACACAACCGGGGCCCTTATGGTGATTCAACAGCGAAAGGTACGTAGCTTTGGTGTAATCACCCCCTGTCGGCTTTTCACAGCGGGTCGTGTCGGGTCACTGCTAGCGTCACTCCGAACTCACTCGCCAACGCGACCAACGACTTGTCGCTTCAAAAACTCGGCTCCGCCGGCCACACTCAAACACCGGATGCCGGACCCCTATGCGCATCAGACCTCAAGAAGGATCGACATCCACGCATCAAGTGTAGCGAAGCTGCTTAAATCATCAAATAAAAGTATACCAATTAAGTTCGTTTCAGAGTGTGCTGACACAATAGCCTGCTACTTATCGATCATATACACACATCAAAAATAGTTTTGCATCACCCCAGTTCCCAGGACTCCTGAAGACAGACGTTGACTGTGGCTATTGTACCACAGACACAGTCCCTTTGACTGTCCAGAGGTGTCACTAAACCCGCCCAAGGATCTTATCAACCATGCGTGAGCAGCGCCTATTAGACGGAGAGGGTCCGACAGCCGATCAGGTCCAGTCATTCCAACAGGAAGGAAGTACACGGCTCGTGTTGTCTGTAGTTCAACCATGTCTAGACCGTCAATACCGCGGTTCGATCGAGTCCTCGTTATTACTTTGTGCCAGGAAGGGCTCTCAACAAGGGAAGTGTCCAGGCATCTCGAAGTGAACCAAAGCGATGTTGTTCGGACATGGAGGAGATACAGAGAGACAGGAACTGTCGATGACATGCCTCGCTACTGCTGCTACTACTGCAGTGGATGACCGTTACCTACGGATTATGGCTCGGAGGAACCCTAACAGCAACGCCACCATGTTGAATAGTCCTTTTCGTGCAGCCACTGTGCGTCGTGTTACGAATGAAACTGTGTGCAATAGGTTGCATGATGCGTATTTTCACTCCTGACGTCCATGGTGAGGTCCATCTTTGCAACTAGGACACCATGCAGGGCAGTACAGATGGGCCCAACAACATGCCTAATGGACTGCTCAGGATTAGCATCACGTTCTCTTCACCGTTGAGTGTCGCATATGCTTTCAACCAGACAATCGTCGGAGACGTTTTTGGAGGTAAACCGGTCAGGTTGAACGCCTTAGACACACTATACAGCGAGTGCAGCAAGGTAGAGGTTCCCTGCTGTTTTGGGGTGGCATTATATGGGGCCGACGTACGCCGCTTGTGGTCATGGAGGCACCATAACGGCTGTACGATACATGAATGCCATCCTCCAACCGAGAGTTGAACTACATCGGCAGCATATTGGCGAGACATTCGTCTTCATGGACGACAGTTCGCGTCCCCATCGTGCTCATCTTGTGAATGACTTCCTTCAGAATAACGGCATCGCTCGACTAGAGTGGCCAGCATGTTCTCCAGACATGAATCCTATCGAACGTGCCTGGGATAGATTGGAAAGGGCTATTTATGGACGACCTGACTCACCAACCACTCTGAGGTATCTACGCCGAATCGCCGTTGAGGAGTGGAACTATCTGGACCAACAGTGCCTTTGTAAACTTGTGGATAGTATGCTACGACAAAAACAAGCGTGCATCAATGCAAGAGGGCGTGCTACTGGGTATTACACTACTGGCCATTAAAATTGCTACACCAAGAAGAAATGCAGATGATAAACGGATATTCATTGGACAAATATATTATACTGGAACTGACACGTGCTTACACTTTCACGCAATTTGGGTGCATAGATCCTGAGAAATCAGTACCCAGAACAAACACCTCTGGCCGTAATAACGGCCTTCATACGCCTGGGCATTGACTCAAACAGAGCTTGGATGGCGTGTACAAGTACAGCTGCCCATGTAGCTCCAACACGATACCACAGTTCATCAAGAATAGTGACTGGCGTTTTGTGACGAGCCAGTTGCTCGGCCACCATTGACCAGACGTTCTCAATTGGTGGGAGATCTGGAGAATGTGCTGGCCAGGGCAGCATTTTCTGTATCCAGAAAGGCCCATACAGGACCTGCAACATGCGGTCGTGCATTATCCTGCTAAAATGTAGGGTTTCGCAGGGATCGAATGAGGGGTAGAGCCACGGGTCGTAACACATCTGAAATGTAACGCCCACTGTTCAAAGTGCCGTCAACGGAACAAGAGGTGACCGAGAAGTGTAACCAATGGCACCCCATATCATCACGCAGGGTGATACGCCAGTATGGCGATGACGAATACACGCTTCCAATGTGTGTTCACCGCGATGTCGTCAAACATGGATGCGACCATCATGATGCTGTAAACAGAACCTGGATTCATCCGAAAAAATGACGTTTTGGCATTCGTGCACCCAGGTTCGTCGTTGAGTACACCATAGCAGGCGCTCCTGTCTGTGATGAAGCGTCAAGGTTAGCCGCAGCCATGGTCTCCGTCCTGATAGTCCATGCTGCTGCAAACGTCGTCTAACTGTTCGTGCAGATGGTTGTTGTCTTGGAAACGTCCCCATCTGTTGGCTGAGGGATCGAGACGTGGCTGCGCGATCCGTTACAGCCATGCGGATAAGATGCCTGTCATCTCGACTGCTAGTGATACGAGGCCGTTCGTTATTACCCTCCTGGACCCACCGATTCAATATTCTGCTAACAGTCACTGAATGTCGACCAACGCGAGCAGCAATGTCGTGATACGATAAACCGCAATCGCGATAGGCTACAATCCGACCTTTATTAAAGTCGGAAACGTGATGGTACGCATTTCTCCTCCTTACACGAGGCATCACAGCAACGTTTCACCAAGCAGCGCCGGTCAACTGCTTTTGTGAATGAGAAATCGGTTGGAAACTTTCCTCATGTCAGCACGTTGTAGGTGTCGCCACCGGCGTCAACCTTGTGTGAATGCTCTGAACAGCTAATCATTTGCATATCACAGCATCTTCTTTAGTGTCGGTTAAATTCCGCGTCTGTAGCACGTCATCTTCGTGGTGTATCAATTTTAATGGCCAGTAGTGTACATGCAGTATGTGCCATAAAACACAGACTGTCACAGAAAGTTTGTAAGTAGAATACGGTAAGTTCTATGAAGTTGCGGGATTGCATCCCGATCATGTTGACTTCTTGCAACATTGTTTCTGCTGACAACCGTCCAGCCATCTCCAGATGTGTGTCCGCCACTGGAGACTGCTAGATTTTTTCCCTTTATTCTTATTTCATGCCACTGCCCCACGTGAGCATAGGTGGGCTGGCAGCAGCACAAGTTGCCGCTCTTCAGCGAAGAGACTGTATGAAATAAAGCGTTACATGCATAAAACCCAGGGATAAAAGATCAAGTTTACACATGAGAATGGCAAAAAATGAGAGTTAAAATATACAAAAAAGGGGTAGTTTCACGAGGCTCACTTACATGAAGTCCACATGTAATTAAAATGACACTCGACGAAGGTGTAGCACATAAACACTAGCGGCACGAAGTGCACAATTAAAAACGGCGTTCATAGTAATGATAGCCTGGCTGAACGCACACTGCACTTATGTTACATACACGGCAAGCACCAAAAGACGACAAAGTAACTGGGTTAAAATTGGAAGGACCTGGTAAGGGAGGGGAGGTCAAAGCGGAAGGAGAGAGGAAAGAAGGCAGGGTGATCGGTGGAGGAGGGGGCAGAAAGGGGTGGAAAGTGGAAGGAGGGTGCCGGTAACACACCAATGGGTGGAGGGAGCAGCCTAGGAAGGAGCGTGGGAACTGCGAAAGGAGAAGTGAGGAGGACAGGGGGGATAAGAGGGAGGAAACTGTGGTATCGATAGTTCCGATGCCACAGCATAGGTTGCCACTACGAGAGCGGAAGATCTTCGCCGACCACAGCGCCCTCTAGCCGACGCTGTGCAGCTCTGTGAGCGCCGCTCCACTTTCGCTCCAGTTCATGAAAAGCAGACGGCCGAGAACCTTTGCTTTGCTTAGCTTCCTACTGAGACCTTTCTTATCTGGACTTTGGCTGCACACATACGTGCTCATCTGTACAAAGATACATATTCAGTTGTAGATATTCATACACCAGTAAAAACCTCTTTTACTATACTTGCAGTACCAACATGCTTTACCTCACCTGCTCCTACTCGCTTCATTTCATTCGGCCTCTTTGTCAGATTACAGCAGCAGACCCACGCGCCGCCTTCCAGGCGGGATACAAAAGAAACAGTAGAGGGGGACAGCATGGAGAGTGATCCCTAGGGAGGATGCGAGAGGAAGAAGAGGGTCAGAGTTGGAAGGATAAATATTGGAGCCAAGCACATCATCCTGTATGGGGAGAAGTTGGAAGTTTGTTTCATAGCGGAGGTGGAGGGTGTGGTGATGGAGAGAGGGTGGGACAGTAGAGGTGAGGGAGCAAGTGGGGAGTCGAGAAGAAAGGAGCCATCAGGCGGTGATGGGGACTGAGGTGACGGTTGGTGTAAAGAATACAGATGTATTCAACGAAAAGGAGAAGATGTGAGAATGGGATGAGGTCATAGACCAACCTTGTGGGGGATAGGAGAAGGGTATGGAAGGCACAGTATTCAACATTTCAGAGAACTTTGTAGAATTTAGGAGAGGCGGGTATCAAGGTGACACTGGTGTAGCAGAGTATGGGATGGATCAAGGATTTGTAGGTATGAAGAATGGTGAAGAGATGTAATCTCCATGTCCAGCCAGACAGGAGTTTCAGGAGGCAGAGTCTATTGTGGGCTTCGCATCAGATGGTAATGACATGGGAAGTCCAGGTGAGGTGATGGTCAAGGGTGGAGCCAAGGTATTTCAAGGTGGGAGTAAGTTGGATAGGACAGTCATAGATGTTGAGATAGAAATCATGGAGCCAGAAGGATGGTGCATTACATCCTACTACAATTGCCTGGGTTTTGGAAAGATTGATGCAAAGGACCCACTGGTTGCACCAAATGGTAAACTGATCTAGGTGTGTTAGGAGGGAGCGCTGGGACTGTTGAAAAGTAGGACAGAGGGCAAGAAAGATTGTGTCATAATCATATTGAAGGAGATGGACAGGTGGGGGTGGTTTGAGCATGTCAGTGGTGTACAGGAGATAAAGGGGAGGAGAAAGGATGGAGCTCTGGGGCACACCTGTGGTAGGGTAGAAGGTACAGGAATTTGTATTACAGATGATGACATAACAATGACAGTGGGAGAGGAAGGAGGCAATGAGATAAATGAAGTTGATAGGAAGGGCATAGGTGGGCAGCTTAAAAAGGAGACCAGAATGACATACACAGTCATAGGCGTTCTGGAGGTCGAGGGAAACAAAAATAGCACAGCGACAGAAGTTAAGTTGGAGGGATAGGAGATGAGTAAGGTTGAGGAGCTGGTATTTGGTGGAGAAGGAAGGCTGGAAACCACACAAGGCAAGAGGGAGGAAATGGTGTTGATTTAGGTGGCGATGGATGCAGCAGGAGAGAATGGACTCGAAGACGTTACTGAACATTGAGGTGAGGCATATTGGGCGATAGGAGGAGGTGCCGGAAGGGCTTTTCTGGGTATAAGGAACAACAGGATGTGGGAGGTCTTCCACAGGTCAGGGTAAAAGCCAGTGGAGAAGATGGTGTTCTACAGGGTAGCAAAGGGAGCGAGCAAGGAGAGACAGCATTCCTAGAAGTGGCGGTTCAAATGGTTCAAATGGCTCTGAGCGCTATGGGACTTAACAGCTGTGGTCATCAGTCCCCTAGAACTTAGAACTACTTAAACCTAACTAACCTAAGGACATCACACACATCCATGCCAGAGGCAGGATTCGAACCTGCGACCGTAGCAGTCGCGCGGTTCCGGACTGCGCGCCTCGAACCGCGAGACTACCGCGGCTGGCAGAAGTGGCGGTAGGTGATGCAATCGTGACCACGGGCAGTGTTGCGTTTGGAGTGGAGGATGAGTTTAATGTCATGTGAAGTGATAGGTGAGTTCAATTCTGAGTGTAGTAACTGGTCAAAATACTGGAAGCTGGGAGCAAGTGGTGGAACAGTGATATCAGTGCAGTCAAGGACATCAGGGAAGAGGGAGTAATCAAAGTGGGGGTCATCAGTATGGAGCAGACTTCAGAGAGGTGGGAAGCAAAGTGGTTAGCCTTACTAAGGTTGTCAGCGAAGGGGCAGTTCTCAAGGAGGAGTGGGTAATGTGGGCCAGGATGGCTACCAGTAAGGTGGTGGAAGGTGGACTAGCGCTTGGAGGGGTTGACAGGGAAAGTGGCATTGAGTTGTATGCATGTATGGCACTAGTCCCTGTGTTTCTTTCCTGTCAGAAAGTTTCGAATGTGTCTCTCTAACTGCCAGTGGCAGAGGAGTGTGTCCTGGTCACAAGTGCAAAAGAAGTAATGGTAGAGTCAGGGGGATTCACAGAGAAGGAGTACAGCCTGTGGAGGAAGTGTAGGACAGTGGGGTGAATAGTTTTGGTGGGAATGTTGGCTGCCAAACCTTCAGAGACGGTCTTCTGGAGGGAGGATAATGCTTGAGCAATGTCATCAGGATGGTAGAAGGGGAGGGAGTGGCTTCTGACTTGGGTGTCAATGGATTTCTGGTAGGAATTCCAATCCACATGATGGTAGCAGTGAACGACCTTGAGAGGCATGATAGAGCAGGGAGACAAGGGAGGGCGAGAGGCAAAGGAGATCGTGAAACAGACTGGGGGGTGGTCACTGCCAATGGGATAAAGGAATTCTGCAGGGATACACCTAAGGAGGTTGGGGGAAGGGAGGATGACATTGGAGGTGGTGTTACTTTCAGGATGGGTAGTCTGTGAGAGAGGTCACCTCATAGGGTGGAAAGGAACTGATGCCACCGCTGGATGGTGGCAAGGTGACAGCTATGAATGTTAAGGTCTGTGGTAATCACATAGGTGGAGAAGGTGGGGTTAATATGTGAGAGGAGGTCACAGAGGATGGGAACAACAGGATGGGCATATAAGGTGGTACAGATGATGGGGAGGCTGGAAAAGAAGACGGTGAGGACAAGGCGTTCAGTAGGATTATTGAGCAAGGGGTGTGACCAGATGGGGATATGCTTAACATCGCCAATGACAGCTCCACCTTATGCCAATGGGCAGGAGTTACTGGCACAGTGAATGGCTTAGGGAGAGATGCAGACAATGTGATGAGGTGGAAAGGTTTCATTGAGGATGAAGGTTTCAACCTGGTGCTGGGACAGGGTATGCATGAATAGGGACTTGTTGGCAGGGAAGGAGCAGATGTTTTCAGCAAAGACGAAGTGGGGTTGGTTGTGGGACTAGGTGGTGTAGGTGTTCAGGTGGAAAATGGAACAGGTGGCGAAGGAGACCTGCTAGAAGGTGTGTGGGCGTTGGAAGAGGTGAATGTTGTGAAGATCAATGGTAAGGAACTTGATGATATCTTTGGCTGTGGGGGGAGGGGGGGGGTGAGCAGATGGAATTGTTGGGGTGGAGGGGTTGATCAGTGGCATGAACAGGGATGGTGAGCTCTGGTTTGGCGCAAGGGGGCTTTACCTTACCTTTAGAGGAATAGATGGGATGGACTTTATTGTATGTACTGCAGGAAGGAAGGGAGGGAAAGGTTGGGACACTGTTTGAGGAATGAGAGGCTATGCAGTGGGAGCAGGTGGGAGAAATTTTACAAAATGGCTCTGAGCTCTATGGGACTTAACTTCCGAGGTCATCAGTCGAGGAATTTTACAGGCGGAGCTAAGGTGATTGTTACAGACCAGACACTTTTGGCACCAGTAGCACTGGGGAGGCGAGTGATAAGAGCTAACAGATTGGTGGCAGTTAAAAGAAAGGGTGAGTAGGTAGTCAATGGGGGAGGGGGAGACAGTGAAGTCTCACATAAGGAAAGTGGGTCTGGAGTCATTGTAGAAGCAGTCAGTGGAGCGGATTTTGGGGACAGGTTGGGCATTCAGTTCTGCCAACTCCTCCACCTCTGTGATGACAGGGCTGAGCTTCATCATCATGGCTGGAGGATGGCTAGAGGGCTTGGACTGGTAGGGAGAGAAGGGGGTAAGGAAGGATGTAAGGGTGACATAGGCACCAACGATGACAAGGGAGATCTTTTTGAGGTGGTCATGGTAGGGAAAAGGATTGGGGGATTGATAAGGCTGGAGTACATGCAGGGAATAAGTTGGGAAATAGAGGCATTGGGGAAGTACTTGTGCCTTTCTAAGGTGAGAGCGTGTGCATCAAGGAAACTGGGGTTGGGGTGGGAGAGGATGGAGGTGTGCATGGTGAGGAGTTGGGATGCAGGAATATGGGTGGTATCCATGTTGGGTCAGAAGGGGTGGAAGTGGGTGGTGGTTTTTTGGTGGAGGGGCAGGAGTGGAATTGAGACAAGGTCGATCAGGGTTTTTTTGATGAGAGTGGCCTGGGAAGAAGGCTGAGGGATAGGTTGAGGGGAGGCAGGCCCTGCTTGGGTTGTGTAGGTGCCAACAGTAGGTTGTGTCAGTGAATCGTCTGGGATGGCGACTGTGACCCAGCAGGCTATGACCAGGGCAGGTGAAAGAGGTGCTGGGGTTATAGGGCGACTGGGGAGGGGGTGAAACTCATGAGGACTGGTGAAGGTCTGGGAGTGGGAGGGGGAGTGCGAGAGTACTGATAAATGTGTGGATACAACATGGGAGAGAAAATGGAGGGAGACAAAACAGTAATGAGGGGAGGCTAGACAGAAGGACGGGGTTCAGAGGACGAAACCCATGAAGTTATTGAGGGGTCAGGGGAAGGATAGGTATAGATAATGGCGGTGGTTGGAGTGTCAGTGTTTAAATGGGGATGAGCATACAGGCGACAAGAGTCGCCGAGGAACGAAACGAAAGGATGAGCAAGGGATGACACATGGCAGGCGAAGACAATAACAATGAAAACAAAGAAACAACACAGCGATGGCGATGGGCAGCATCGGCGAGCAGGCAACAGTAGACCCCGAAGCAGTGGGCGACGACGGCGGCGGCGGTGGGCGACCAGCAGCAGAACCCGAAGTGGCTGGTGACGACGGCGGTGGTGGGGGTGGCGGTGGCGATGGCAATAATGGCAGGGGTGCAGAGTAGGACCACTGTACTTCCAACCGCAGAATAGGTACTGAGAGTAGCCCAGTAGACAGATCCATCCATGTGGATGGAGGGATTCCAATGCTCTGGATGCAAGACTGCTAGTTTTTTTTCCTTTATTGAGTTTCGATTCCCCCCAGAGGGGGGCGAGCTGGCAGCAGCTTAGTACGCCGCTCTCCAGCATACAGGAGATTAAAAAACATAATAAGAAGATAATAAACAATAAAAACAGGCGATAAAACGGCAACTTTTTTAAAACAGTAAAATGGTGGAAGGTTATGGAAGTCAAAAATATAAAAACGAAGGGTTGGGATGCTAATTAAGACACACAGTAGGTAGACAGGTTCAATAGTAGACAGACAATTAAAAAACATGGAGACAGTCTGGTTTCTGTAAGCAAGAGATAAAAAATCACACCTAGCGACAATATGGTTTCTGTTCACAACACTTTAAAACAGGATGCACAACACTTAACACCCACATAAACACTGCACTAAAAAGTAGACACCAAGATGACACACCACAGACTAAGGCAGATTGGGGGGGGGGGGGGGGAATGCAGACAGATGAGAGGGGAAAAATGGCTGGGGGAGGAGAGGAAAAAGCAAAAGGGGGGAGGAGCCGATGGTGCAAGAGGACACATAAAAGGGGGGGGGGGGCGGGGTGTCAGGGTGGTCGCAAGAGGGAGTGGGTAAGGCAGAGGAGGGGAATGCAGAAGGACTTGGGGAGTGAAAGGAAAAACAGGATGGAAAAGGAGCAGATGGGGGAAAGGAATGAGGTTATAGAGTGTCTGTGTGGATGACGGGAGGCATATATGGAAGGCGAGGCAGAGTGCATGGTGCTCGAGGATCTGGAGGGACTTATTGAATTTGGGGGGGGAGGGGGCGGAGATCAAGGCGGGACTGGCACAACAGAGGATGGGACTGATCAAGGATTTGTAGGTGCAGAGGATGGCAGAGGGGTTCAACCCCCATGTCAGGGCAGAGAGGAGTTTAAGGACATGGAGGTGGTTGTGGGCTTTGGATTGATTAGAGTGGAGATGAGGGATCCAGTTAAGGTGACTGTCAATGGTGAGTCCAAGGTACGTGAGGGTGGGGGAGAGGCAGACAGGATGGTGCAGATGGTAAGGGAAAAATCAAGGAGCTGGAAGGAGCGAGTGGTAAGACCTATGATGATTGCCCGTGTCTTGGAAGGATTGATTTTTAGGAGTCACTCGTTACACTATGTGGCAAAAAGGTCAAGGTGTCTCTAGAGAAGGAGCTGGGGTCCTTGAAGGGTAGGAGCAAGGGCAAGGAAGTCAGTGTCATACTGCAGGAGATGGACTGGAGGGGGGGTTGGGGCATATCTGCTGTGTACAGGATGTAGAAGAGAGGGGAGAGAACATGGCCCCGGGGCACAATTGTGGAGGGGTAGATGTGCGAGAATCAGTGTCATAGACAGTAATGCAGGAGGGACAGCGGGAGAGGAAGGAGGCAATCAGATAGACATAGTTGATACAAAGGGTGTAGGTCTGGAGTTTAAACAGGAGACTGGGATGCCATCATCAGTCATAGCCGTTTTCAAGGTCTAGGGATACAAAAATGGCGGAGTGACAGGAATTAAGCTGGAGAGGTTATAAGCCACATTGGATGTCAGGGAGGGGATGGTATTGGTGAAGGTGGTGACAGATGCGCTGGGTAAGGATGGATTCTAAAAGCTTGTTGAACACCGATGTGAGGCATATAGGGCGATAGGAAGAGGCATCAGACGGAGGCTTGTTAGATTTGGGGAGGTTTTCCACAGGTTGGGGTACAGGTTGGTGGCAAGGATTACATTTTAGAGGGCTGCAAGGGCTGCAGGGAAGGAGGGTGGGCAGTGCTTGAGGTGGCGCTAGGTAACGCAGCCACAGTCAGTGCAGTGTTGTGTTTAGTGTGGATTGTGAGGATGATGTCCTGTGTAGCGATGGGAGTGTTAAGTTCTGATGGTGGTGTGTGACCCAAGTACTGGAAGATAGAAGCAAAGGGAGGAGCAGGGGTATCCGTATGTTCAATGATGTCAAGGAAGAGGGAATAATCAAATTGGGGATAATCAGGAATGGGAAAGACATTGGAGAGGTGGGAGGCAAAGTAGTTGGCCTTACTGAGGTTGTCGGGAAAGGGACGGTCATCAAGGAGCAGAGGGTATTGTGGGGTAGGGCGGTTTACAGTAAGGTGGTGGCCGGCCGGAGTGACCGAGCGGTTCTAGGTGCTGCAGTATGGAACCGCGCGACCACTATGGTTGCAGGTTCGAATCCTGCCTCGGGCTTGGATGTGTGTGATGTCCTTAGGTTAGTTAGGTTTAAGTAGTTCTAAGTTCTAGGGGACTGATGACCTCAGAAGTTAAGTCCCATAGTGCTCAGAGCCATTTGAACCATTTAGTAAGGTGGTGGAAAGCAAACCAATACCTGGAAGAGTTTATTGAGGGCATGGCGTTGATTTGTGTGCTTGTCTGCCGCCAGGCACGGCATTTCTTTGCAGTAAGCATGTTGCAGGTGTGTCGTAATTGCCAGTGGCGAGTGAGTGCATCCTGGTCACAAGAGCGGAGGAAGGATAGGTAGAGGCAACAGGATTCAAGATGAGGATGACCTATAGGGGCAGGGCTGGGTGGTGAGGGTGGATGGCTTTTTTAGGGATATGGGTGGCTACAGTGTCAGTCAAGGTCTGGTGGAAGAAGATAGCAGTTCAGAAGATAGCAGGAGATTGAGGCATAGGGTTGTGGCGTTCCACCTGGTTGTGTATGGAGTCCCAGTAGGCATCCCAGATGGCGCAGGAGTAATCATATACAAGTTCAGGAGGTGCGGTCAATGTGGGCCAGGAAATCGTATGGGATAAGGGTGCAAGTGCGGATGTAGATCGTGGTACATGTGACAGCAAGGGTGGGGAAGACAAAGCTGAGGGTGAGATGCTCAGTGGGATTGTTGAGGAGAGCTTGGGCGAAACAGGGAGGTGCTTAAGGTGGCCAATAGTAATCACACCACACACTAGGGAGTATGGGTTACCAGTACGGTGGAGGGTGTAAGGGGCTATGGAAACTGAGAGATGGGGTTGGAGGAAGTTTTCATTTAGTATGAAGGCATCCACAAGACATTAATTGAGGGTGTGGAGGAAGAGGTGTTTGTGGTTGTCAGGGAGCACATATTATAGTAAAGGATACTGTAATGTTGTCATGCCACAGTACGGGGGATTTAGACGAGGGTGATGAGGGAGTGAAGGTGAAATGGACCTGGTTGTGAGACTAGCTGGCATATGTGGTGAGATGAAAGACGGACTGGGCAGCAAGGGCAATTTGGGAAAAGATGTGAGGGGTTGGAAAGGGTGGATGTTTTGAGGACAATGGTGATGAAGCAGATGATGTCCACTGCTGTAGGAGGAGGGTGGAGGAAGTTGTTGGGATGGATGGGATCATCTACTGGACGAACAGGTATGATGAGCTTTAGGCTGATGGGAGGAGGCTTTGCTTTACATTTATATGAGCAGGTAGGATGGGATTCATTGCAGGTATTACAAAAGAGGGGAGAGCCGAGGTTGAGGCAGTTCTTCAGAAAGTGGGAACCTCTGGGTTGGGGACAGGTAGAGGGACCCTCACAATCAGCAGTAGCATGTACATTCCATTTAAGGCAGTGTTGGCAACAGTAGAATTGGAGGGGGGAGTGTGAGGGGTCAACTTTGTGGCGTCCATTTTAGATGAGGGCTTTCTCTGTAAGGAGGCGGTCGATGGAGGAGAAGGATTCCATGAATAGACTCATTAGGTAAGTCAGCCCAGCCTCATTAAAGATGCGATGGGCCAAGCAGATTTAGATGTAGGGTTGGGAATTGAGTTCTGCCAACACCACAGCCTCAGTGATCACAGTGCTAAGCTTTGTGAGCAGGGCGGTGAAAGTCGACAGACGTTGGGGAGGTTGAGGCTGTTGGGGAGGGAAGGGAGTGTTGTAGGGGGTAAGGGTGGCTCATGTTCCAGATTGAATACGTGGGATTTTGGAGGGGAGATTGGTCTGGAAGGATGCATTGGGGGATATCGTGAGAACCGAGTCCATGTGAGGAATGAGAAGGGAGATGGGGGCAGTGGGGAAGTATTTACAGATGGCCAGGGTGAGGGTGCGGGTCAAAGGAGTTGTAGGGGTGGGGGATGGGCTCACGTCCATAGGGGTGGTGAAGATGGTGGAGGTGGTAGGTTGGGCAAAGGTGGTGGTGAGCAAGTGGGGGGGGTGAAGATGGTTATGGGTGATGGTGGTGACAGCGACAGTGGCGGTGATGGCGGCAGGGACGAGAAACTGCGGCAGCAGGAAGGACAGCGGCATTGTCGAAGAACTGCGGCAATGGCGACAGCAGCAGCGGTGATGAGGGAGCATTCAGCGTGGGGGGCAGGGGGGACAGCGGCAACTCAACCAGGGCGAGGCGGCAGCCCCTCCAGCAAGTGGTGAAGGTGGTCCGGCGAATCCCTCCAGGTGGCAGCTGGATGATAGTATTGGAACAACAGCGTTTCCATCCCAAAGTACCATGATCCAAGATGGCGGCGATGACGTCATCTGAAATGGCGGATTTTGGCGGTAAGTTTGAATTTTGGTGGGAAGATGGGGCAATTGGCCTACCTCCACTAACCTAAGCCCCCCCCCCCCCCCCCAAGAAAAATGGCGGGAAGTTCAAATTCCAACATGATAATGTGTCACACCAAGAACAAGGTGTGAAAAAGGGACTTGTCTTTACTATTCAACCAATTTCAAGCACATGTGTCCACCACAAGCTCCAGAACTCAACTGGCTTAGTTGATATCGTCGCCACCAGAGAGCGGTAATGTGTCGTCATCTGAGATGGCGACCGTGACGTCAATCAGGACAGCTGATTTTGGTGGGAAGAAGGTCAACTGGATTACCTCCACTAACCTTACTACCTCCCCAAGAAAAATGGCGGGAAGTTCAAATTCCAACATGATAATGCGTCACGCCTAGGACGTGTGTCTCAGCACATTTCATCGCCGCCAGAGGACGCCTCCGTGACACCAGCTGATGACGCAAGTACAGTTATCCGTGATGGCGGCAAACAGTGTTTTCTCCACGATGTCTATAGTCTGATTTAAAGTAGTTGTCACATGACGTTTGCGCTGCGAAGTTGCGGCGTTGTCATGTGAAGCGCTGTCTGGGGCAGCCGCCTCAGCGCATCGCTACCCCCGGCGATAGAAAATCGTTTGAAAGCGGGAGAAACGGCCTTGTCTTTACTATTTAACCAATTTCAAGCAGATGTGTTCGCCTCTGGGTCCGGACTGCAACTGGCTTAGTTCACATCAGTGCCAGCAGAGGGTGCTCTCCTGATTTCAGGTGATGATGCAGGTACCATCATTCTAGATGACTGCACCCGATGTATCCACCATGAGCTCAAGAAGTCAAGTGGCTTAGTTCATATTGTGGCCACCAGAGGACACTACCGTGACGACGCATGCTGAGACAAGATTGTCTGCTCTCTCTCGCAGGCACGCATTATAACTGAACACGCGCCTATCAATTACCTAAGTACTTAATTAAATTTCAATTTTAATCATATTCAATAATTCAATTTGCAGTTTCAATATTCAATTATCAAATGAGAAGTTCCACATTTTCCCACTAGCAGTGCAGTGTTCATTCATGACCTATCACCCCCCACCCCTAGAATGCTGCACTCCTATTGGCTACTGCATTAGTCACGTAATTCGACTTCATATAGATAAGAAAACGTGTTCACTATACTTTCAACTACCTAGGTTCAACTAATTTTCAACGTCCAGACCGCCACCTTCTTAGGAACCGGCGCCGAGTTTGAATTCTGGCTGTAAAGAAAGGTCACTTCGGCTTTCGCTACCAACCTAAGAAAACTGTTGCAAATGAAGCTCACCATCACTAACCTAAACCTTCAGGGCGCAACTTCTTCCTAGGGGTTTCCAGTAAAAGGACTCAGCCCACACTAGGCTGATGGAGAGAGGAAGGAGTGTACTTTATTTATTTGGGGGCAATTTATTTAGGGATGGAGTATATCTATCACAGAACACACGGTCTGACATGCCTCACAGCATACAGACCTGCAAACTACTCCTACTTTAACTCATGTACAAGGCTCTACACACACGCTTGCTAATTGTAAACCGTCAAAAATAACACATTGCACAGCCTACAGACATGCGAACCGCTCGTAAATAATGCAATGCATTTACTTCCAGGTAGCCAAACAACTCGTAAATTGTCAAAATAATAATCCATCTAAAAAACTCTGCTTGCTAATCGTCAACTATCGAAATCATATACCAGCCTTTATTTAAAGAATTACAGCCAGCACCACCACCCAGTGTATTCGCTACTGAGCCCAGAGCCCAACTGACTTAGTTCATATCGATACCACTAGAGGACGCTGTAGTGATGCAAGTACCGTAATCTAAGATGGCGCCACCTAGTGGGTTCACCACGAGCTCCAGACCCCAACTGTCTTAGCACATTTCATCGCCGCCAGAGGACGCCTCCGTGACACCAGCTGATGACGCAAGTACAGTTATCCATGATGGCGGCAAACAGTGTTTTCTCCACGATGTCTATAGTCTGATTTAATGTAGTTGTCACTTGACGTTTGCGCTGCGAAGTTGCGGCGTTGTCACGTCAAGCGCTTGCTGGAGGCAGCCGCCTCAGCGCATCGCTACCCCTGGCGATAGAAAATCGTTTGAAAGCCTGTATCTTCTACAAAAAGTAAGTAAAAAATTTCAAACCCACATATGATGTATATCTCTACAATTTCTTTCAATCTGTCAAATATCTATTCTTAATATTAATTAGGACAAGAGTTACGTCAATTTGTTTGAAACCATTTAAATTATCGATTTCGCAAACAGCTTCTAACTTATCACGTCATTACTGAAAAACTATTGGTGTCACAGCAAAATATTTTTTCCATTCATTACCAAAATAATGTACTCGGCAAAGAATCCTTAAAAGTTTTCGTAGTGCATCACGTTTCCTGTATATAAATTTCTGAAAATAACATTTTTAAGCAACCCTATCAGTACTGAACTCGAAACAAGTATGAGGTTTAAAATCTCTATCTCCTATAAATATTATGTAATTATTCTGAAATTTACGTACAGTATCGGTCTCAGTGGTATCTATAAGCAAATCAAATATATTTTCTTAATTTTAATTAGGGCCGTTGTTATATTAACTATTGAAGTGTGAGAAATTTTCGCGTCCGGAAAAGTTTTCTTCTTTAGGTTGCAAATCTCGAAAACTATTACACACATTGAATAAATAACATCTTGGTGTATATATAAAATGAAATAGAATTAAAATTCAGTCTAACTTACCGTAAGGAGATGACGAGAGCTGCCCAAACAGTATTTCTTAGTCTCACAACAAGAACAAGAATAAATCGAAATAAATTCACAAACACAATATTTAGTGGCAGTAAGTACACTACACACTAATCAGACAATGCGAAAACACCGCTTAATTCAGAGTCAGAGTCAGTGGAACTATCCGTGTCGCTGCTCGTATTGACAGATATAATCAAGTCTTAGACACTTTGTTGTAAGATACCTTCATTGTTCCATGCGTCCTGTATCACTCCTTTCATGTGATGTACTACCTTCTGCCAGTCTTCCGATGTCACAATTTCAACTGCCTCTTTCAAAAGGCGTTCCACTTCGGTTAATGTGAATTTCTTATTTTCTGCAGCAATATGTCATTTAACCTGAGCCCAAATCAGCTGTATTGCGTTGAAATGGCAATGGTAAGGAGGCAATCTGAGCACTTTATGCCCGTATTTTCTTGCTACTTCATCCACAATGTAAATCGGGTTCTTTGGCTTGTGTTGCGATACAAGTTCTAATAATTCTGCCCTTGTAAAATTACTGTCAAACTGCACCTTATGTTTCTGTAACCAGCTAACAATGTCGTTTTTCCTCGTTGCCTTCATGGGTGCTTTGTCTTGTATTACTGAATGATAAGGAGCATTATCCATAACAATGATAGAGTTTTTTGTTAAGTTCTGGAGCACACAGTCTTCAAACCATTTCACAAAAGTATTGTGGTTCATCTCTTCGTGGTAGTCGGAGGTCTTATTTGAACTGAATAGCAGCAGACAATTTGGAATGAAACCTTTTGACTTTCCGGCATGTGCTACAATTATCCTTTTTCCTCTGCCGATCGAAGCTGCCATACTTCCGCTGATGGTACCGCCTGCCAGCCTTTTTTTAAACTGTGTCCTGCATTCACCCACGTTTCATCAAGCCACACGGTATCATCAAAATTTGTCTCCACTAATTCTCTAAGAAAGCGGCATCGCCAGGCTGCAATATCTTGGCGTTCCATTAGTAACTTTCTGCCAGCGGTGGATTTATAGCGGAATCCTAACATTTTCACGACTCGTAACAAAGACGATTTACTACCCTGAAACAGGTCAGCCGCTGTGAGGGTAGCATGTAGTTTTTTGAGTGTTGGATACTCCTTCCTCGAATAAAATGCGTATATTTGACGACGAATGCCATCTTCCCGTAAAGAGTCAAGTTTTGTGACCCTCTTCTCTAGTCGCCTCTTTTTCCCAGGTGTATCCAATTTAGATGATTCACTTGAGCCTTCTTTCGTGAATTTCTCCTTGCAGATTCTTATTACTGATCGTTCGCTAACTTGCAGAGCAGCTGCAGTTCGCTCCACCACCTTATCCAACGGAACGAGAGGCCCTCTTGCATCCCTCTCTCTCTCAAAATACTCCCTTAAGGAACACACGTATTCACGCGCCTGACTGCGTATAACGACGCCATGTCCGCCACTTTTTGGAGGTTTCCGAGGAGTGTGCAGCCTCGGCCTCCCTCTCTTGCGACTGCTTTCATCAGACATCGTAAACACGCGAAGCTACAAGTCACTCAAATCTCTCAGCCGCACGTCTACAACGGCTCGCTGAGGACTGGCTGGCACAATGCCTTAGTCAGCTAAGCAGAGCGAAGCGGCAACGCAGTGGCAGCCGACCGCGCCGGCTGCCATTGGTTTATTGGTGGCGGAGCCCTGCAGCCCGTTGCCTGTTAAGTGACAACTACTTTAAATCAGACTATAGTACTCAGTACCACTAACAGAGGACGATGTCGTCCTTTTCGAGATGTGAACCAAGATGGTGAGAGGAAATGGTCGGAAAACGACTCAGCCTGCTCTGGGCTGCTAGGGAGAGTAAGGATGGAGTGCACTCCATTTATTTTCAAACAACTTATTTAACGATAGAGTATATCTATCACACTGATACAAAACATCCACCCTGATGTGCCTGGGGTCACGTTGCACAGCCCACAGACACTCAACCAACTCGTAATTTCAGTACACAGTAGCAAACTGCTCCTAAATAATTCTTCACACCGATGTGTAGACACGTTCAGTACTCGTAAACTGACCAAATAGCGCATAGCAGGGCCTACAGAGCCGCTCGCAAAATAATGCAATCAACGCGTGCAAGCACAGTCCACCACCCTCCGTCCAGTAGAGTGCACAGGAGGTAACGATAAGTGACGCATCTGTCAGATGTCAAACCGCGCACAGCCCCTGCTCGGCTTCCGCAAGCATGAGGTGTGGCGTCACCCCCGTTCATATAAGTACGAAAAGGGGTTCGCTAAACTTTCAACTACCTAGCCTCAACTACTTTTCAAGGTCATCCAACCGCTCACTTCAAAATGGTTCAAATGGCTCTGAGCACTATGGGACTTAACAGCTGTGGACATCAGTCCCCTAGAACTTAGAACTACTTAAACCTAACGAACCTAAGGACATCACACACATCCATGCCGGAGGCAGGATTCGAACCTGCGACCGTAGCAGCCGCGCGGTTCCAGACTGCGCGCCTAGAACCGCGAGACCACCGCGGCCGGCTCGCTCACTTCCACATCCAAAATACAGGCACATAGATCGTTGTATACAGGAAATGTCTTAGGATTTTCGGTAACTTAGCATATAAGACATGTGTATATTCTCGTACAAAATATTTATTAACTTTTATATATAGATTTACACACAGAAAACAACTCTTTCTTTATTTTTGTTCGGTGTAGTTTTAATAATGTCCAATTTAATTTTTAACTTATAACTTAAATCAACATCTGAATCATCTATTTCTTTCTCCAGCCAGTAATTTGACAAATACAGAGAAGGTATATTCTCGAAATCTAATACATATCAAATTTTCTTCCCGTAAAATACTTGTTTTAGGGCTTTAACTATTAGCTCTGTTCCTTCCTGCAGCTCTTCTAGGCGAGAGCATTCGCGGATTTTAATTTTTCCTCGTATCTCCTCCATGACGCTACTGTTAAAGCGTTCCTCGTCTTCCTGTGTGTATGTCGGCAACTCTTCTGCTCCGCATTCTTGCGGCATCTCTGTGTAGAACTTTAAGTTTATAACCTTTGCAAACGAATGTCCATTAAATGTAGTTATTTCATTAGTTTTAAACTCGGAAAATGGCTGTTCTGTTACTACGTGGACAACATCCAGCTCGCCACACTTAGAATATAACCATCCTTTTTAAGCCGATCCAAATGGGAACAGAGCTTAATAAACACATTTCTCGTGTATCCTTTAATATAGTAAACGTTCTCCATTCCATTGATTTCGGCTAGTACTCCAACAAGTGACTAGTTTCCATGGCTGTTTACTGTATATGCCAATATTTTGTATTCCTCCTTCCAGGACAGATTTTTCCACACACTGTGTTTAAATCCGTACGTAAACACCTGACCTGTACATCCGCAATAGCCTCCTCTTTTTCCATTTGCAGCTTATATTCTTCCTTTATGGCATCTGTCTTCTCTGTATACTCTAGGGTTCTTTTATTTAGTTCGATGTCTTCCATTTCCAGTTTCCTTTTTCGTGCACTTTTTTTTTTTTTTTTTTTTTTTTTTTTTTTTTTTTTTTTTTTTTTTTTTTTTTTTCTTTAAATAGCGTGTGATGAGGGCCTCCCGTCGGGTAGACCGCTCGCCCGGTGCAAGTCTTTCGATTTGACGCCACTTCGGCGACTTGCGGGTCGATGAATATGAAATGATGATGATTAGGACACCACAGCACCCAATCCCTGAGCGGAGAAAACCTCCGACCCAGCCGGGAATCGAACCCGGGCCCTTAGAATTGACAGTCCGTCGCGCTTACCACTCAGCTACCGGGGCGGACACATAAAACATTAACTGCACTTAAAGGAGTAATTTCTTTAATGGGGAATGGTTTAAGTCTGTGTGATACATTTGCTCTTTTTCTTAAGACTTGGGGTATAACATTATTTGTAGGAACTAGTCCCAATTCGGCGATATCTATATCGGACGGTATTGGGGAGAACAGTGTTCTAGAGTGAGAAAAATAAGTTACTCCTGCTTTAACACTTCTGCGTAATACTAATATTGTCTTTGTTGGAGTCTGTGTTAAGAACCTCTACGTAGTTTACAGGTAGATAATTAAAACTGTATGCAGCACACCAGTCAATTTTCGGGTGTTCTTATTACCCGAATAGACAAATTGCAGAACATTGTTAAACACGACACAGCAACTCTTCTGTAAATCATTAGTTAGACGACACCACATAGACGCAGTTGGCACAGAGTAAAGTGGAGAACATTGTAAATACTGCTTGTTAGTGTCTAATACACTTAAACAGCTCTGCACTGGGTCGAACACACGATCCATTCTGTACTTGTATATTGTAGCCTCCAGCCTGATAGTGCCATGCTCCTTAGCCAAAGAAGACGTAATAGTTTCCCGTAGTCGCGTGTCTGGACACTTTATACAGTCTGTAAGATGGTCACCGATAACTTTGCTTACTCCTGCACTTGTGATTTGACATATAAATTTGTTATGTACCTTTTCTCTACAATTGGAGCTCATCCACGTTAAACAGTCTATTCAGGCTGTCTTATCGTTGTCCACAATCACATTGCTGGTTCCCTGATGGTCTCCTTCCATGCAGAAGTCGTGGGTTGATATTAGGTAGTCGCACATCTCAATTTCATTAAAAATTCCGGCAAAGCCTTGCGTTATGTCTATATCCAAAAGGTAATAATCGTCTACCTGTTGCAGTATTCCAGGCAACTCTTCCATTAGAACATCAAATTTAACGTCGGGTAATTCCACTTTGTATGGTATAGCCACAGGATTTTTATATTTCTTGGAAATAGTTTCCAGTGCTTCCTTGCCGATTTTATCCAGTATTCCTCTTGCTGTCACACTGCCGCTTCCATGTAGGAGAAATGGTAGCTTCGCCTTGACGCCATCTCTTGCAGTGACGAACTTGGAGAATTTACTACGTAGGTAATAGTTAATTGAGCCACACATCTCCTTCTTTAACAATACAGATAGTCCCTTCTCTAACTGCTCCTAATAGTCCCCTTGATCACAGATTTTAACTACCATAATGTTATCGCAAAATTGTTTTGTAATAGGCGTAAGCATATTTAAATTCTTCTTGCTAAGGAGCGTACCATTTTCGGTGCAATTTATGTGGCCAATGTCAGAAACACGATTGTCCAGGTTCTCCAGTAGTAGCCATAAACCAAAGCGTTCGTCGGTTGGTCTCGCCCTCCTCCCTAATAGCTGAGGCATGTTAAGGACTTTGACTTTGGAGGAAACCATTTTGACACTTTCAACTACCGCAGAAGACTGATCGGTAGCGGCTGTCATGCATCCTTTTATACTCTAAATATCCATGATAGCGACACTTCCGGTCACGTGATTTCCGGTCATACACACTGCATAGATCCTAGCCCAATTGCGCTATTTTGTGCGCGAAGTGCCCGTGGGAGGGAAGGCGGCTGCCTCCCCCCCCCCCTCCCCCGCGTGTACATGGACACGTTTTTGCAAGCCACAGTACACCGCAATATCCTTGCCGTAGAGTATGGGGAGGGGCTGTTCCTGAATTCGGTTTCGGACGAGGTGGTACAGCGCAGTATTTGTAGAGTAGAGTATAGCTCTGTACCCGGCCATGGTTTCAATGGATGGTACAGCGCAATAGCTGTAGGGGCTAGTTTATTTATTTATTTTGCGTATGGCAATACAGCGACAATATTTTATATAAGTACAACAATATGTAAACGAAATGTATAAAACAAAACAATGTGTAAATACTACATGTGTAAAAAACAAGCAATAGCACAAAAGGATAAAGTACAAACACTCAAGAAAAAATAACTACACGTAAAGGCTTGGCAAGCCTGACTAGAAACTCATTCATATATTTAAAGCTCAATATCTAGATTGCACAGCCAATCCAAAGCAGAGGGTTTCACATATATAACCTCAGAGACAGGTCCGGCGTATCTTCTTAAGGGGCATTCCTCAATAACATGGCGGACGTTCTGTTCTGGTGCTCCACGGTCACAGGCTGGTGAGTCACATAGACCCCACTTGTACTTACATGCATTGCATCTTGCATGGCCCGTTCTGATACGGTTTAATTTAGTCTTAATTCCAGAATCATTCCAAAAGTGCCGCCATTGCTCCTTGATGTCAGGTTGATGTTCTTGTGTATTAACCCATATAGGCTTCCGTGACTTCAAGCGGGTCGATGGTATTTCGTTCAAAACATCATGGATTGGTAGATTCTGTGGGTAATCTGAGTCATGAATTTTTGACTACTCTCTTGCTGCTGCTTCTCGCCTTCTCAATTGTGGAGGTGGGATATTGCTTAGAGTATGCAGCCAAGGGACTGGGCTGGATTTAATAGTACCCGTTATTATCCTCGTACACTCGTTCAACTGGTCGTCGATTTTCTTTGTATGAGTGCTCGAATGCCAGACAGCAGAGCAATATTCGGCAACAGGGTATACCAGGGCTATTGCTGCAGTACGTAAGGTGGATGCTTGAGCTCCCCAAGTCGAGCCAGCCAATTTTCTCAGGATGTTGTTGCGACTCTTTAGCTTTTGGCTTACGTTTTCTAGATGTTTTTGTAAGCCAGGAAGCGGTCTAGTGTTATGCCAAGGTATTTGGGGTTGAAGTTGTGTTTGACTCTTTGTTCACAGAAGCACACATTCAGTTCCTGGTGGGCCATTTTATTGTTCATTAAAATAAGGGCTAGTGTACCGTAGTATCCGAGCGTGATAGCGGTACTTTGCGGCGCGGGATAAGGTGGTACTTCCGAGGGGCAGTTGTAGCTTACTGCGCACCGTACCAAAAAAATGGTTCAAATGGCTCCGAGCACTATGGGACTTAACATCTGAGGTCATCAGTCCCCTAGAACTTAGAACTACTTAAACCTAACTAACCTAAGGACATTACACACATCCATGTCCGAGGCAGGGTTCGAACCTGCGACCGTTGCAGTCGCGCGGTTCCGGACTGAAACGCCTAGAACCGCTAGGCCACCGGGGCCGGCGCACCGTACCATAAGGCCTGGGATCGAGCCAGTGCGTGTTAGACAAATGCACTCTACGAGACAGTGGTCACCAGTCAACGTCATTCGTGCAAACGACCACCACTTGTATGCAGACTACAGCGCGCCATTCCATCTTCCAAGTGATGCTCTGACTGCACAGTCGGACGTGCACGTCGATGTTGTGTCATGAGTGGATGTTGGGCTAGAGGTGTGTGTGCCTGTAATCCTACTGGTGATAACCGATTCGCAACAGTTCGTGCTGACATGTCTGGGCTCACAAGGTCTCTTATCTGTGCTGTGCTAGCTGTACTATCTGCCACTGCTGCCCTTATAATACGACGGTCCTGGCGGGCGTCTATGCTGCGGGTACGTCCACAGACTCGTCTACGGATGTGATGATGTACACATCACCACTGATACAGCATTATTCCACAGCTGACGAAGCCGATCCAACTTGTGTAGCAGTTCTCCGATAGGACCACTCAGGAGGTCACAATTTGTCCCATTTCCAACTCGCTCAGTTGGCTGTAGGAAGCACGATTGCGTCACTGCGGCATGATTGCCTGATTGCTGCACATGTCTGCACCACATTGAGCCCACTGGCTGCGAGAATTCGCTGTTAAAGGGAAGACACAGATGTCGCTCCAGTAGGTACGCCACTTCGCTACCTGTTAGCGGACGACGTTGAAACCATTAACAGTACTGTCTCCCAGGCGGCATACGCCTCCATCTACATCTACATCTACATCTACATTTATACTCCGCAAGTCACCCAACGGTGAGTGGCGGAGGGCTCTTTACGTACCACTGTCATTACCTCCCTTTCCTGTTCCAGTCGCGTATGGTTCGCGGGAAGAACGACTGCCGGAAAGCCTCTGTGCGCGCTCGAATCTCTCTAGTTTTACATTCGTGATCTCCTCGGGAGGTATAAGAGGTATAAGTAGGGGGAAGCAATATATTCGATACCTCATCCAGAAACGCACCCTCTCGAAACCTGGCCAGCAAGCTACACCGCGATGCAGAGCGCCTCTCTTGAAGTCTGCCACTTGAGTTTGCTAAACATCTCCGTAACGCCATAACGCTTACCAAATAACCCTGTGACGAAACGCGCCGCTCTTCTTTGGATCTTCTCTATCTCCTCCGTCGACCCGACCTGGTACGAATCCCACACTGATGAGCAACACTCAAGTATAGGTCGAACGAGTGTTTTGTAAGACACCTCCTTTGTTGATCGACTACATTTTCTAAGGACTCTCTCAATGAATCTCAACCTGGCACCCGCCTTACCAACAATTAATTTTATATGATCATTCCACTTCAAATCGTTCCGTACGTATACTGCCAGGTATTTTACAGAAGTAACTGCTACCAGAGTTTGTTCCGCTATCATATAATCATACAATAAAGGATCCTTCTTTCTATGTATTCGCAATACATTAGATTTGTCTATGTTAAGGGTCAGTTGCCACTCCCTGCACCAAGTGCCTATCCGCTGCAGATTCTCCTGCATTTCGCTGCAACTTTCTAATACTGCAACTTCTCTGTACACTACAGCATCATCCGCGAAAAGCCGCATAAAAACTTCCGACACTATCTACTAGATCATTTATATATATTGTGAAAAGCAGTTGTCCCCACTCCCCTGTGGCACGCCAGAGGTTACTTTAACGTCTGTAGACGTCTCTCCATTGAGAACAACATGCTGTGTTCTGTTTGCTAAAAACTCTTCAATCCAGCCACACAGCTAGTCTGATATTCCGTAGGCTCTAACTTCGTTTATCAGGCGACAGTGCGGAACTGTATCGAACGCCTTCCGGAAGTCAAGGAAAGTGGCATCTACCTGGGAGCCTGTATCTAATATTTTCTGGGTCTCATGAACAAATAAAGCGGATCAAAGTCGACGCTGTCTTTCCAGGTGTACTAATTTTTTTCCAGCAGTGTATGTAATGAAGTACCCATCTCAAAGCACCTAATGTTTTGAGCATCAAGTGTAACAGTACCCACTTCTCATAAAGAGACGACAACAAGAAATCACATTTCGCTCTCTCACTACAGATGCATCCTTTATTAGTTGAACAAGGTACTACAGTTAACAATGTTACTGGCCAGAAAGGTGCTAAAAGAGTAAATATTCGCGATTCTGTAGCTATTGATGACAATATGGTGAAACGTTTCTTTTTACTTGTAAATAAATTTAAGCTTCAAAACTAAAATAATCTATGTAAACCTACGTATTAATTCCGTGTATAGTCTTTAAATTGTCTTATAATGTAAAATTGTAATTAATTCGTCATTTTTTTCTGTTTTCCGTCTTTCCCTATGCAACTAATTGAAGGCAGTTTGTTTATTGTAATACGCGTTTCGCTTCTTTTATTTGGGAAGCATCATCAATGGTCTGTAATACATGTTTCTATTTATACATACAATAAACATATTATGAGGTACATATAATATGCTGCTATGTCACATTTTGTTGTGTTTTTTTAGTTTAGAATTGACTTTTGTAGCACAAATTTCGTAATGTGATCTTATCGTTCGGTGTTACTTACTATTTCCAGCGCTATTAACTCATGCTTGTGGTCCTGGATGTATGAGACCACAAGATGTTAAAATTAGTGAAAGAGAGCAATTGTATTTTTTAATTGGCAAATAATACAGTGACGTCAATGATTTCATGCGATCAGGCGCGCCGGAAAGGAGCGCAGCGAAGTCTCTCGAAACATTTTTCCGCGCAAGAGGCTTCCAGAACAGGAAGAGGCTGAGGAAAAATGACAGTAAAGTTGCCTTCAGTTCTCTACTTGTATATAGACACGAGCGGCGTCGTTTCTCTCCCTCGATATCTCTCGCTTAATGATAGTTTTCTCGAATGATTTTGTACCTGAAAAGATATTTTCAAGGTGTGTAAAGTATTTATCTATGTAAAAGTATCGTCAATACATGATATCTTGCGAACCACGGATGAAGGGTATCAGACGGATGCCATATTCCTTGACTTCCGGAAAGCGTTTGACTCGGTGCCCAACTGCAGACTCCTAACTAAGGTACGAGCATATGGGATTGGTTCCCAAATATGTGAGTGGCTGGAAGACTTCTTAAGTAACAGAACCCAGTACGTTGTCCTCGATGGTGAGTGTTCATCGGAGGTGAGGGTATCATCTGGAGTGCCCCAGGGAAGTGTGGTAGGTCCGCTGTTGTATTATATCTACATAAATGATCTTTTGGATAGGGTGGGCAGCAATGTGCGGCTGTTTGCTGATGATGCTGTGGTGTACGGGAAGGTGTCGTCGTTGAGTGACGGTAGGAGGATACAAGATGACTTGGACAGGATTTGTAATTGGTGCAAAGAACGGCAGCTAACTCTAAATATAGATAAATGTAAATTAATGCAGATGAATAGGAAAAAGAATCCCGTAATGTTTGAATACTCCATTAGTAGCGTAGCGCTTGACACAGTCACGTCGATTAAATATTTGGGCGTAACATTGCAGAGCGATATGAAGTGGGACAAGCATGTAATGGCAGTTGTGGGGAAGGCGGATAATCGTCTTCGGTTCATTGGTAGAATTTTGGGAAGATGTGGTTCATCTGTGAAGGAGACCGCTTATAAAACACTAATACGACCTATTCTTGAGTACTGCTCGAGGGTTTGGGATCCCTATCAGGTCGGATTGAGGGAGGACATAGAAGCAATTCAGAGGTGGGCTGCTAGATTTGTTATGGTAGGTTTTATCATCACACGAGTGTTACGGAAATGCTTCAGGATCTCGGATGGGAGTCTCTAGAGGAAAGGAGGGGTTCTTTTCGTGAATCGCTACTGAGGAAATTTAGAGAACCAGCATTTGAGGCTGGCTGCAGCACAATTTTACTGCCGCCAACTTACATTTCGCGGAAAGACCACAAAGATAAGATAAGGGAGATTAGGGCTCGTACAGAGGCATATAGGCAGTCATTTTTCCCTCGTTCTGTTTGGGAGTGGAACAGGGAGAGAAGATAGTAGTTGTGGTACGAGGTACCCTCCGCCACGCACCGTATCGTGGATTGCGGAGTATGTATGTAGATGTAGATGTAGATGAGTAATTGTTATTGTTTACCAATGTTTCATTTCAACAACATTAACCTTGTTTGCCAACTTTTCTATGTTTCATCTAGGAGAACTGTAAGACTGCCAACATATCGTTTACTGGCCGCTGCCGAACATTATTGATTTTCACAATTTTAGCAGCCACTAGTGTGTCCCTGAGATCTGTTAAGTTAATCTGTAAACGCAGTTTCTGGGCAGCGCTAACGCGTAATATTAATGATCGGCATACGACCAACAAACGATGTGCGCGGTCAGTCCACTTCACAATATCAGAGCAAGTTAGACAAAATCTTGAATTATTAATTTTCTCTCTCTTAGTGGTAAATTAATCAGTGTCATGTGATAATTTAAACTTATCATTATCAATTTTTTTTACCTGGATGCTTCTTTAAATTAACGACACTCCAGTTAATTTCCCCTTATCAAAAGTTATTTTTCAATTACCAATAAAGGGCGTCATACAAAATAGAGAAAACTTTCTTTCTTTTAAAATAATAATTCAATGGCCATTGCTTTCAAAAACAGATTACCTACTGGTTTTTACGTCACTATTCATAGATAAGCAACAACCATGACTGTGATGGAGGTAAGCATTACAGTTCGGGGAGAAAATAAATTTTTGATACAGGGAAAATATTTGCTCACTTATTAAGTATCCCTCAATAAAGGGAGACAAATTTTTTAGATGTTCTTAAATATGAACTTTCTATTGTTCCGTTGTTATTAACTGATGAACAAAGTAACATGCGGAAAGGAAACAAAGTATTTCTGCTAAATAAACTTTCTGTCACTACTTCAATAGCTAATCCTCCAGATGCTCAGCTCTCAATGATGGCAACACTTTGATGTATGCTACGTAATAGCCAACTGGTTATAATGCGTCCCTTCCCCACTGCACTGTGATAAATGCTGTGAAAGGAGATTACGACACATATATTGTTTTTGATAATGATGAAACTCCATCTACTAAAAACCATGAACGAGAAAGACGCTTATCTGCTAGTGCTGTCAAACAATTACTTCTGACATTAGACGCTTATCTGATAGTGCTGTTAAACGATTACTCCTGACATTGACAACAGCGCTTCCTACACGAAATATTGTTTTAAGTGGCGTCCAAAGTAAGGAACAGCCTACTGATTTGCTATTCTTCATCGAATATCGAGGTAAACAAGTTCACTTCGTGAATAAGAAGTACTCATCCGCTCACTACTGTCCTATGTTCTACAAATGGTTTTCAAATACGGTAAGGAGGACATCCAGATCGTTAGCGACGATATAGACATGTTTGTTTTAATCCTACACTTTTATTGGAGATGTGACTCTGTCTTTTACCCATTCACCTTGTAGCAGAAACATGATAATCTTGGCTTCAAATTACTAGGCGAGATTCACATTGAGAATCGTCAAATAATGACTGCCGGATATCAGCTCTGTTCACGTTTGTATAGCGATAGACCATGTGACTCAATGAGTCACATACGACAGCAATTGTTTACAACCAAAAGAGAGATCTCTTCTTAGAGTTACTTCCAGCAACAGATGAAGTCCTGAAAAACCACATAAAACAAGTTCACTTGTGAGTCGTTTACTGGAAAACGGCAAAGCAGTTGTCGCCTCCCACGTTATTTTTCAGGAACAATGGTTGAAAAGTGGAAAATGACTCGTGAATACACTTCAGTGGAATGAGCTCTGTAGGGCTTCCTGAACTGATGGAATTAGTAGCATGAGGACGTATGATATGCGAGCGAGGTAACTGTAATTGCAAATCTCATACTGTATTTTGCACAACATATTGTAAAGGTGCATCATCAGAGATATGTATGGATATTTCGACAGTCAACGTAAGTAGCATGAACTGCATCAACAGTGATGAAAGTAATGCTGACGATATTGACAACTTGACATGTGAGACACTTGAGAAAAAGTTTGACTGATACCATAATATAATGTGCGAAACATGTGACATTAAACAAAACAAAGCGAAGGCAGTATTTTAACATATTATTTTACCTTTGCCGACAATGTTTTTCATGTTTTTCATACATACACCATTGCCGTAATCCCCTGGTGTACAAAAATGGAATGTATTTGTAAATGTAAAATTGTAAAGACATTAAATCTTCAAAGCTTATTATTTTTATTAAAGAATAATTAATTATTTTTCTGTAGTCTTGGGAACATTTCAAAATTCTGGACTAAAATATGTCATAAAAATTGTTCTAGTATACCAAGGGAGCGCCTATCAAGTTAGCATCCCTTGAGTATCACTTTATCATATGAAAAAGAGAAATAACTTCATACCAAAGTTGCGGCCCGACTATCTCTCTGTACCGCACAGTGCCATGCTATTGAACTGTGAATTCTTACTCGCAATATTCACACACTTGGATATTTTCAATACCGGCTCCGTCACGTATGGTCGCCCAGTTCCTCTTTTCAAATTTTCCAAATTGCGTTTCATTGAAACTACTTCCTCATTTTTAAGTTATTGCACTGGCTCTAGCGCTACCTAAACTCACCGTTCGTCCAAGATTTTGCATTCCCTGTGCAATATATTCTTTCGTATTTTCGAGCATTCCCGTGCCGGATAGTGTCGCACTATTAGACTGTGAATCCTCGGCCCCAACATTCCTATTACCTGATACTTTTAAGAGCGTCTCCGCCTCTCTTGACCTCTTAGGTCCTCTTTTCAAATTTTCTATTTCGTGTTTCATTAAATCATATTCTTCAGTTTCTACGAATTACACCGAGTCGGTCGCTTCTGAAACTGGCCATTCCTGAAGACTTTGCACCCCTTGTGCAAGTTCTTCATTCGTGGCTTCAGTCGTTTTCACCACTTTTGTCTGGGCCTGGAGTGGCCTATTTTGTGCATACTTGAGACGAGATTCGGTTCTCCTTTCTAACTCTGCAATATTATCCCGCAACTGCTTTCTTCTTCCGTTACTTCTTTCCTCCCTGCATCGGCTCTTGCTCTATCTGCATCAACCTTTGCTCAATTTGTTTCATCCTTATGCTTATCTGCTTCTGCTTCTCGCCTCGGCTTCTTTATCGCTGTCCGCCACTCTAGCTATACACGCCTCTGCTCTTGCGTCGCTTTCCTCCATTCACTTTTGGTATTGTTTGTCCGTATTGGTACGTCTCCCAGAAATCCAGAAATCGAACTATTCGGTGTAACGTTAGTTTCGCTTGCCCTTTCCATACTTTAGAAGGACTTTAATCTAATTTAATGTTCAACGAATAGACACAGCTAAATGATATAATGAACAAATAAATATCGTGTACACATAAAGTATCTTCATATGGACTTTCATTTGTCTTCACAAATAACACCATTGACATAAACAAAAAATCTCAAAATACAAATAAAACATATAAATTTCTCGATAGCAAGATTGCACCTGCTGAGAAGCAATACAAGCGGGCGGATTGGTGACCGGAAAATGGTCGTTACAACAAAGTTCTGCACACTAAATTGCTATTTCTGATTGCAACTGTCAGGCCATTCCAGAGATAGGGATCCTGGCAGTGTCACCACGAATTGATCATTCTTGTAGGGATCACTGGTGCTAGTGTGACGTTCTGGGACTCGGCGGTGGACAGTACTATCTCCCTGTCGCACTTACGTGCTCAACACACAAACAATATCCCAACTGGTGTAAGCATTACATTGCCTTAACCTAGGATATTACTAATCTCAGTAACTGAAATAGCTCTATGATTTCAAGACTGTATTGAGTGCAAATGAGAGCAGTCCTCATTAGTAATTTTTCATACAAATTAGCTAAATTTCCTACGATACATATATAGTTCTATGAAGGGCAGCTGCTTTACTACGGAAAACCATCACATTAAGAGCACAGTTCAGTTACGCTAAATAAAAAGCCCATATTTATTATTTAATGAGGGTTGCCTGAACTAGAGCGTTGTCTAGGGGGGGGGGGGGGGGGGGGGGAGAGCAGATCAGTTCTTTTAAAAAATGGATTTATTTCCTCTACATTGTTCCACAATTAAAACGAATATTTGTACATGCCTGGGACAAAAATGATTACATACATGAAGCTCAATGAAGGAGCAATTATCTCTAAAACACTTAACCAATTTTATATTACAATTGAATGCACATCGATGTGCTCAAAAGTACAATAAATGAACGCTTGAGCGAAGCCCACTTGGGAGCGACTGCCCTCTTAACAAGTGGTGGAAACCTTTAATTGAACAGAAGATGGCTACACAACCGTGACTGGCTTTCCAAAATCTTGCAGCTCACAAATGCAAGTTAAAATCAAATGGAAGACCCAAATAAGTAAAGACACTGAAAATCAACAAAAGTTGCGGAATTGCTCTCACAAATTGTGAACTGCTCAGAGCAAAAAGCAGGGCGAGCGCTAAAAATCGACACTTAGTGTATCGATTCAGCTAAAACTGCTCCTTGCCGCGAGCACGCGCCGCTCTCTGTCGCTTTGCCTTGTTGGCCATGCGTCACCGCACCAACCCCTCGACTCACTCTGTTCCTCCCCGCCCCCAGAAAAAACATCGCTTCGAGGGAAGGATTCACAACTTTCGTCGCAGTGAAGGCCAAGAATTCATCGTCACGCAGAAACGCAGGAGAAGCCTGCCAAAACTTCTCCACTATCGCTTACATATGCCCATTAACTGCCTAGAGGTTTACACATTATACATCAAGTTAATGGGTCACATGATTTGATATTTTAACACAGGCAGCGTTGGGTATACAGTCTCCAGTTAACGAGACTGTGATAGGTGATGTAAGCTAGGTTCACCATTTGGACCCCAAAAACAACAGAGCATCTATTTACAAAACTTAAAGAACACCTTCAAGAATGTCTCTTCGATAGTGACGAAGTCGTGCTACCAGAGATGAAGTTCTGTCTCCACCAACAATGTCAAATATTGTACAGTGACGGTATGAACAGAATGGACACTCATTTGGAGAAATGTGTTGGTCGCCAGGGTGACTATGTTGAGGAATGAATATGTAGACATGAAGAGTAAAGATATAAAAGTTAGTAAACCTTGTTTTATTTAAAAATCCTTAAGAGTTTTCACACTTCACATAAAAAAATTCGGTGGTATTACTTTTCAGCACGCCCTCAAAACTGAGTTCGTTTTGGAATTTCCTTTCTCCCTTTGTGTAGGCGAGGTGCTGTCAACCGGACGCCTTCTCCACGGAGGATGAAGGCTCCTTCATGTCATAGAAAATATGGAAAAGTACTTCCTTGCCCGCCTCTGAAAGAACTGCCAGAGACTGGGAGATAGTGAGCCGATTTCTAAGAATTATAGAGGCGGGAATCCATGTGCTGACTGAAGTTAAATTATCTTTGAAGAATGGGAATTTAGGGCAAACTTTTTAGGAACTGTACCCGGAGAAACACAACAAATTGGCTGGTTGATAAAACTTTTCCTAGGAGAGAAAATTGGCAATTTTGTTAAGAACATTTTCGTTGGCCAGATATTAACGAACCCTTGTCACTGAGGGAGTGCACAGAGGAGACAGTTCAGCGAGAACGCAGGGGTCCCACACCTCTGTGGAAGTGCACTTATCTACAGTTCCTTTTGTGACTGTCGTTGAAGACGGGGCTACTTCTCAGGGAGGTGACGCTGTCTAGGACCCACTGGGTCAGCAGTCATCCACACTACTCCATCCCGAGTTTTAAATCATGGTGAGAATGAGAGTTACCGACCGTTCGGTAGCTGCATGATACGAATTGAGTTATATTCCAGGCCCTCGATGCTTTTGATGAGGCGTTCCAGGGCTCATTACTGACCCAGTTCGTTACGGTAGTTGCATGTGGCATCTTATGCTTTCTGCTAAAGTCAGAGCAATCACTGTGCGAGCATTGTGTGTGTTTCTTTTTATCAGTGACTTGTCGGATAATCACTATTCCTTTCTTTCTTACTTCCAACAGACTTTGTCAAGCGAATCGATCATTAGTTAGGATTGCTCGTTATCCACAAAAGTTAGTTGTTTTATTTGCTCTGTGTACTATCACTCTCGATATCAGTTTGTCTGAAAATTTGTGATACATATTTGGCACAGATATTTTTTAATAAACAGAGGTCAATTTGGGCCGCTAATTCATTTCAGCAGATTGATGAACATGTTCAGTGCTTTAGAAAAGCCTGCGACTGTGTCATTCGTGATTTAAATACTGAGAAACTGCACCAGTTATTTATTTATTTATTGTGTGCTTAGCACAATACGTTTTGAGAATTTATTCTCATTTCCAGGTGCATTTCTTTACATCAATATTTTTCGTGAAGTTTTTATGTGTGATTTTCTACCTCTCTGGCATTGTGGATGCCTTTTTGAGGTTATACTGGAATGGGAAAATAGGACTAAATGAATCTTGGAGGTTTTTATAAGCTGATGTCACAGATAGTATTTTGTTTGTCTGCTTACAAGTATTGTTGAGTGGTACTTAAGATAGGTAAATAAATTAGTGAAATCAATGTGAAGTAGAAATTAGAAAATACATGAAAAACTTCGTTCAGTTTAGAAGAGCTACACACAGGCAAACAGCGGGCAGAGCAGCAATGGCAACGGCCAGCGCTTGCAAGTCAGCACATTCAGTATAAGCCATCGCCCTCCCCACATAAGTGGAAGCTGTCGATTCAGCCGTCAGGGCATAGCCCGACCGGCTCACGTGTTTCTCATTTGTCATATGGGATCAAAGGCCCTAGCCTACATTCCAAGAGCCAATGATCGACGTTAAGAAGATTCTTCGAGAAGCTTTTCAACGTCACAGAAGAGGCAATGACCGGCTCACGTGTTTCTCAATTGCCACATGTGATCAAAGGCCCTCGCCTACATTCCAAGAGCCAATGACCGATGTTAAGAAGATTCTTCGAGAAGCCTTTCAACGTGACAGAAGAGGCAATGACCATGAAGCCCTTCACCTCCAGTGAACTGAAGTAAATAAATACGCGAGACGCAGTGGGTCCGACAGTAGTTTTCAGTTCAGTTCCAGTACAGTTCAGTCGGTGCTGAAGACCGTCATGCAGGAAGAGACTACATCGTACACAGAAGCACCAAGTCTGCCGCTGTAATTGAATAGCAAGCAGCAGTCTCGCCGCCAGAAGACAGAAGTTAGAAGGTATTTGAAGACTGATTTTTAAGTACCCGGGTGACTCGTGAGGACAGGAAGGAGACGGCCTCACATCAGCAGTCACCCGTGAGCTGGTGATGAAGATCTGACAACCGAAGACTGGCAAGCTGGAGTCCGTTGTTCGAGTCTGGGACACTGGCCTTCCCCCGCCGCGCCGCTCCGCTGGGCGACGCACAACACACGCCGCCGCATAGAGAAGAGAAACACTGGGACGCCACATCCAAGGTATCACCATCCGATTCACGACTTCGTTATCAATAATTAAACGGGCCACCTCACGATGCGCGTCTCCAGTCAACTGGGCGAAACAGCGACACGAGATATACACCGCCAGGTGTAATCAGACGCCGCCACCCATGCAGCAGAAGGCTTCGCAAACGACACAGCTGCCGCTCTCCCAGCCAGAACAATCCAGTAAGGAAACCATTGTACAAATATTCAATAAAAGTTATCTTATGGAAAAATGCTGTTTCATTCTACCTCATACCCGAGCCAAGGAAGTACCCACCCTGCCCACATGTTGTTAAGAGAGGAAACGTAATTTATTTAGTGTTTCTCACCCTGACATAATGCTTTAGAATCAAATGCCCTTTGCAGTAATGCTCATCCTGACAATTGACTAGCATCAAAGAGGTTAACCCGTTACAGTATTGTGCCTCCCCCATTACACAGAATGTCACACACTCGCAAATCATCACTTACACAGTTTTCTCAGTAATCAGAATGTGCTGCTAAGATATTGCAACACTATGGTTTCACAAAGAGTATGTACACAGTCATTGGTGTAACAGTGCTTTTGGATTAAAGTATATATATATATATATATATATATATATATATATATATATATATATATATATATATATATGACAAAATGTATCATATGCAAGAGAAATATTTGAAAAAAAGTTTACTGATTCATTGTCTAGTTTGTCAATGGAATTTTTTCTCCTTGCTTTTTGTGGTGTACAATAATTTCTAGTTCCTCTGTTAAATCCATTGTATCTGAGTTTTGGAAGATCTTCGTCTTTGTTTTCGAGTGGGTGTCCAGTGTTTTTTACGTGGTTTGCTATTACTGGTACTGTAAACATATAAATTTAAATAGCTTTCATTACCGCATCTGAGTCCTCGGATTGGCCTTCAGGTAGGTTCAGCCGATTAGGACTCTTGCTTGAAGTTATGGAGTTAAGGAAAGAGTTTCGATAACATTACAAGTAGCGACACTACTTAGGAATCACTTGGAGGAGGTTTTAGGTGGACTTCCCTGAATGCTTGTATCAAATATCATAGAACCAGACAATTTATGTTGTAACCACATTTCCGTTAAATTAAGTACTTCCCTTTCAGCATTTCTTCTGATTTTATGGTTTTTTCCTGTTGGTCCACTTTGATACTGATACCAGCATTGTACCAGCGTTCTGATATTTCCAGATGTTTTTACTGTGTTATATGATGGTCTGCGGTGTTATTACGACAAGGATCAATTAGAGCATCAGTGAAATTTTTTTTATTTTCTTTCTGCATTAAATTAGAATCGAATGTGTATTTGGAGTTAGAGTAGGATAAAAGGGGAATTAAGAGAAAAGACTCGATCGAGAATTATGGAGGAGGCACACAGTGGAGAGGAAACAGGTGCAGCAGGATGGCAGACAACGATTCCTATAAGTCATGTGGAGGTAAGTGGATGATACGGTGATTCTACGGCAGAGATTATGGAAGAAACTGCATACAGGAGAAACGATAAAGTTATATCCGAGAACATGACTGAACCTCACAATATGGATATGGGGTGATTTTTGATGTGTCAGAAGTGGACAGTAATGTTTGGTCTGATTTTTTCATATGTGAAGTCGTTCAGTTGAGCCATCACAGTGCGCCGTCAACAAATTCAGTTGCGGATCAAGATAAATTTGTTGTATTTCTGGAGGAAATGAGAGACAATGAGCCAAAATACAAGAAAAACAGAGTGAAGAGACAAAATAAATGTTTGCTAGACAGGAGATGCGGCTTGTGGATATTGGCCTGCAACTGGAGCAGGTTCCGATGATGCAGCAGCTGTCAAGGGGAAGGAGAGTGGGAGAGCTTAGTTAGGCCTTGGAAAAGAGGATGAATGAGGTAGAGGAGCGCTTAAATAAGGTGGCAGATGACATTAAATATCGGTTCTGCGAAGCAACAGGGCATCTGAAGACTAGTAGGAGGGAAATACTCGAACAGAAATTCAGAAATGTGCGTGAAGAGTCGGACAGCACGTGCCCTGTCACGGAAACAGCTTAAGTACGCTAAAAAAAAATGGCTCTGAGCACTATGCGACTTAACTGCTGAGGTCACCAGTCGCCTAGAACTTAGAACTAATTAAACCTAACTAACCTAAGGACATCACACACATCCATGCCCGAGGCAGGATTCGAACCTGCGACCGTAGCGGTCACGCGGTTCCAAACTGAAGCGCTAGAACCGCAAGGCCACACCGGCCGGGAAGTACGCTCATTTCTCTAGTTTAACCAGTGACAAGGCAAGCCAAACCATAAACAGGTGCAGAAGAATGAATGTTCGATCACTGTTTATTGATGTTTCCAGGTGAAAGTCGCAGAAGTATTAGGCTGGCAGAATGACACCAGTGGCATACGTAACTGCACACCTCCGATGCACAATTATGCGCGAGAAATAGGATGTTCTGTTCCAGAATAGTTAAACAGTGAAAGAGAAGCTTCTCCAGTCTTCCGCTCATATGAGGAGGAACCGCATCTACTACTTATTAGCCATCAACCGAGTTGCAGATATTCTCTGCTTGGCACTAGTGTGCATTGCGACGTAGACATGGTAATATTTGTGAGGAAAAAATGTTTGAAAATGTTCTGTTATTCTAGCGAATTGCTTAGTGAAAAAAGTAAATGACTAATTATAACGTAGGAACTGCACTATGTAGTAATCGTCCACTATGTACAGGGTTATTACAAATGATTGAAGCGATTTCACAGCTCTACAATAACTTCATTATTTGAGATATTTTCACAATGCTTTGCACACACATACAAAAACTCAAAAAGTTTTTTTAGTCATTCACAAATGTTCGATATGTGCCCCTTTAGTGATTCGGCAGACATCAAGTCGATAATCAAGTTCCTCCCACACTCGGTGCAGCATGTCCCCATCAATGAGTTCGAAACCATCGTAAACTTTAAACCGTGAGATTGCACGAAACACGTTAACTTTTGGTGAATTACGAATTTGCTGCACGAATGCGCGAGGATTCTCTACCGCCCAGATTCGCACATTGTGTCTGTTCACTTCACCATTAAGAAAAAATGTTGCTTCATCACTGAAAACAAGTTTCGCATTGAACGCATCCTTTTCCATGAGCTGTTGCAACCGCGACGAAAATTCAATGCGTTTGACTTTGTCATCGGGTGTCAGGACCTGTAGCAATTGTAAACGGTAAGGCTTCTGCTTTAGCCTTTTCTGTAAGATTTTCCAAACCGTCGGCTGTGGTAACGTTTAGCTCCCTGCTTGCTTTATTCGTCGACTTCCGCGGGCTACGCGTGAAACTTGCCCGCACGCGTTCAACCGTTTCTTCGCTCACTGCAGGCCGACCCGTTGATTTCCCCTTACAGAGGCATCCAGAAGCTTTAAACTGCGCATACCGTCGCCGAATGGAGTTAGCAGTTGGTGGATCTTTGTTGAACTTCGTCCTGAAGTGTCGTTGCACTGTTATGACTGACTGATGTGAGTGCATTTCAAGCACGACATACGCTTTCTCGGCTCCTGTCGCCATTTTGTCTCACTGCGCTCTGGCGGCAGAAACCTGAAGTGCGGCTTCAGCCGAACAAAACTTTATGAGTTTTTCTACGTATCTGTAGTGTGTCGTGACCATATGTCAATGAATGGAGCTACAGTGAATTTATGAAATCGCTTCAATCATTTGTAATAGCCCTGTAGTAATCGGCCACTATCCTTCGTTTTACTTACACTTGATAATAATAGTAGCAACTAAAGGTTTCACCCAAAATTTGAAGAGAAGAATTTCACGGCACCCATAAGGCGGCGTAAAATAAACTGTGTACTTTGTACTCCAATTAAAGTAATACAGAAAACTTCATATAGCGCTTCGCAGGCGGATGACTGAATGTTACGTATGGAAGGGGTTGAGTTGCTTGGAGCAGGGACGCAAGATTTTTTTTTTTATTGTAATTGTGTAATCCCTTCTCGCCGACTTGGTGACCATCTCAGGAGATCTATTCTCACCTCCGTATTTTTTAATTACTAATCGAGGACTTCGCTGGCTGTGATGTTATCCGTGCAGCTGGATAGGATTACCCACTAACATGGTCGCACGGAGGGGATACACAGTGGACAGAAAGCGAATGAAGGATAGCGGTTTCAAGAGCAAAGGAAAAGAAGTGCTAAGGCAAGAGCCAAGGGAAGAAAAATCTCAGCAGTAGTCTGGACGGGATAGTAAGAGCAGTAGCGGATTTCTTGCTACATGCGATGGATCGTGCAAAGGTAGGTTATGTTAATAGCGGGTTTTACGAGTCGGTCGTTTCCGTGAGGGCAATCCAGTGTGGCAGCGCAGTGTGCTGCTGTGAGCCTTCTGCTGCGCCGTGTCAGCGGTGACTTGGCACGGCATCAGGCGGCAGCTCACTGATGTTCTGCGTCATCCGTTTACTGCACGGCGCAGTTCTGCTGCATTTGTTCCTCGAGCAGGGCCGCCTGCTGCGGGGATGTCTATGCTAGCCGTCCGTGCATTGGCGACGAGTGCCGCCTTTCTTTCTCCAGCCTCGGTGCTGGCCGCCCCCTAACTTTCGGAGTCGCCGTCGTTGTCACAGGGACTACGGACGCGCTGTGCTCCTGCGGCGCTTCTAGGGCAGTCGCAGGGTCGGTGCCCTAGTAATCTTCTGCTCGCCGGCGGCGCTCTTTTGCGTAGGTGCAGGAGCGGCCGTCGTGGTTGGCAGCCCTGTTGCCGAACGAATGCTGTACACAGCTGCCTCGAGGCCTCTTTCTCTGCAACCAGGGCGGCTGCGAAGGCGGCCCTGGATGCCGCTACGGTTGGCGATGGCAGCTGCCTCTGCGCTGTCCCTCAGCTGTGCCGGGCAGGTCTCCGCCCGTCGTCGTCGCCGTCGTCTTCTTCTCCGATGCGGCATCGGCCGAATGACCGCCTTCGGCACGGCTGTGAGTGCGGGCCGCCACACCGGGCGCGAGTCGGCAGCACTTCTCTGTCGTGCCCGCCTTGACGCGCAGCACTGCACTGCGGCAATGCTTGGCGACGTGGCCCTCACCCTGGCACTCGAAGCGTTGGGGCGCAGGGTCCGTTGCGGGTGGGAGATCCCAGCAGCTTCCGCAACGCGAAGATGTCGCCCTCGTCCTCGGCCGTTTGCGCGATCACGGCATACAGCAGCTTTCTCCTCTCGTTCGTTCGCTTATGCAACCGTGGCAGCACTGTGCACTAGCTCAGTCGATTCCTGCATTCCAAGGTGAGCACACACAGGAAAATTTTCCAATAAAATGACACCTTCAATCTGTAGTAGTGTAATTACGTTATCAGGATAAGTAGTTGCTGGATGTGAGCGTCTCCCACCATTTTAAAGTGAAATCCAGCCCCTGCAAATTAATTTTTATAAACAAACAGTATATCCTATGCTGTTGTTGTTGTGGTCTTCAGTCCAGAGACTGGTTTGATGCAGCTCTCCATGCTACTCTATCCTGAGCAAGCCTCTTCATCTCTTAATAACTACTGCAACCTACATCCTTCTGAATCTGCTTAGCGTATTCATCTCTTGGTCTCCCGCTACGATTTTTACCCTCCACACTTCCCTCCAGTATTAAATTGGTGATCCCTTGATGCCTCACAACATGTGATACCAACCGAACCCTTCTTCTGCTCAAGTTGTACTACAAATTCCTCTTCTCCCCCATTCCATTCAGTACCTCTTCATTTGTTACGTTATCTACCCACCTAATCATCAAAATTCTTCTGTTGTACCACATCTACATCTACATGGATACTCTGCAAATCACATTTAAGTGCCTGGCAGAGGGCTCATCAAACTACCTTCACAATTCTCTATGATTCCAATCTCGGATAGCGCGCGGGAAGAATGAACACCTATATCTTTCCGTACGAGCTCTGATTTCCCTTATTTTATCTTTGTGATCGTTCCTGCCTATGTAAGTCGGTGTCAACAAAATATTTTCGCATTCGGAGGAGAAAGTTGATGGGTTCAAATGGCTCTGAGCACTATGGGACTTGACATCTGAGGTCATCAGTCCCCTAGAACTTAGACCCTCTTCCATGCCCGAGGCAGGATTCGAACCTGCGACCGTAGCGGTCGCGCGGTTCCAGACTGAAGCGCCTAGAACCGCTCGGCCACAACGGCCGGCAGAAAGTTGATGATTGGAATTTCGTGAGAAGATTCCGTCGCAACGAAAAACGCCTTTATTTAAATGATGTCCATCCCAAATCCTGTATCACTTCTGTGACACTCTCTCCCATATTTCGCGATAATACAAAGCCTGCTGCCTTTCTTTGAACTTTTTCGATGTACTCAGTCAGTCCTATCTAGTAAGGATCCCACACCGCGCAACAGTATTCTAAAAGAGGACGGTCAAGCGTAGTGTAGGCAGTCTGCTTAGTAGGTCTGTTACATTTTCTAAGTGTCCTGCCAATGAAACGCAGTCTTTGGTTAGCCTTCCCCACAACATTTTCTATGTGTTCCTTCCAATTTAAATTGTTCGTAATTGTAATTCCTAGGTATTTAGTTGAATTTACGGCTTTTAGATTAAACTGATTTATCGTGTAACCGAAGTTTAACGCGTTCTTTTTAGCACTCATGTGGATTACCTCACACTTTTGGTTAATTAAGGTCAATTGCCACTTTTCGCACCATTCCGATATTTCTTCTAAATCGTTTTGCAGTTTGTTTTGATCTTCTGATGACTTTATTAGTCGATAAACGACAGAGTCATCTGCGAACAACAGAAGACGGCTGTTCAGATTGTCTCCCAAATCGTTTATATAGATAGGGAACAGTGTCAAAAGCCTTCCCAAAATCCAGAAATACGGAATCGATCTGAAATCCATTGTCAATAGTACTCAGCACTTCATGTGAATAAAGAGCTAGTTGTGTTTCACAAGAACGATGTTTTCTAAACCCATGTTGACTGTGTGTCATTAGACTGTTTTCTTCGAGGTGATTCATTACATAATATATGTTCTACAATCCTGCTGCAGATCGACGTTAACGATATGGGCCTGTAATTTAGTGGATTACTCCTACTACCTTTCTTGAATATTAGTGTGACCTGTGCAACTTTCCAGTCTTTCGGTACGGATCTTTCGTCGAGCTATATAATTGAATTTCTTGACGTGGGGTCCTTTCTCTCCAACAGAGACAGCATCTTAGAGACCATGGTGGAATCCATTCTCAGTCAGGCATTTGGCTTGGACAGAAGGCGTTTCGAGTGCGCTGGTATTCCATGAGCGTTCACTGGGAAAACACTGTTTTGTTTGCGATTCGGTCCACTGCGACCGACGGCTCATGCCGGCCTGGCAAGCCACGAGGAGAAACAGAGAAAGAGCATGTGTTACGACAGGAATTCCTCGGATGCTTTAGTTCGGGGATTAGTGTGATTTCTGAACTGTTGGTCGTGCAGTCTGCGCGCACCGCCGCTTCTCAGGTCTCTTATGCGTGGTACTGCCCGGCAGCCGGCGCGGGTGGCATTCTGTGCAGTCCAGTGGACAGTGCGTGCCTCACGATCGAACGGTATTTAACAGCATAATGATGTGTGATGGGTGTTTCATAATGCTATTCTTTGTGCGATCGGAGTTAAAAAACTGATCGATTTGATTAGTTCTTCACAAGACCTACATCTTCCCAAACAGCAGAGAATGATGAGCAAGAGAAATCCAACCTCTGAAAACTTTTTTATAAATGGACAATATACCCTCTGCTATGTAATTGTATTTTTTGTCATGAGATCCTTCCTCTCCACCACAGAGCCGCCAGTTTCCAGGTAGGGGAAAGGGAGAGGGGAGGGAGGGTTGGGGGTTTACCAGAGGGAGAGAGGTTAATTGTTAATCAGATTGATAAGAGAGAGAAGGGGCTATTCGAATAACTCATGCCTGAAAGTGTACTTGTATCAGTGATAGGGTTGGTGGTAGCGTTGGAGGTTTGCTGAGGGGTTGGGAGGAGGAGAGGGAGGGGAGGTGGGAGAACAATAGGTTAAGGACCTGTCAATCAAAAGGAATGTCTATCCCCATGGGTCATAACCTGTCAATCAAAAGAGAGCTATAGGTTTGCCCCTGAGTGCACACTTGCCCCTGATGTAGGCAACCCGCAATGTGTGCTGAAACAATTTGTCCCACTACTTATGGAGGTTAAATTGATGCCACCACCAATTGTAATTGTATAATACAGATACGTGTTTTCTTTGAACCTTTCACCAGTTATATCCTCTGAGTTGGAATGTCAGTAAAGGGATACATTTATTATTTTATTGTGGTTGCCAAGAATGACATGTACCTGTACTAACTTACAGGAAGTATCTACTTCAGTTTCGTTACAAGATTAACTACTTCTAACAGCAACATATGCATCACTGCCAACTGTATTTTACCTATCCTTCCTGAACATCATGTGGACACTCTCAAAAATTTCTGCTGAACTTATCTCTGGTTTTAGCCAGCTTTCAGTGCCTATAACGAATTGAGTGTCAATGGTTTCTATTGGCGCTTGGATCTCTGATACTTTCCCAACATAGCTACGAAAATTTACAACCGTTATATCGATGGTTTCTTTATCTACGTTCTTCCTATGAATCCTTTGAGACTAAGGCCCTTTTTGTATTTCCCTGAGACCGTCTAACCCAAAACCCTCCCATTCCACGCCACACAGCCCCTGCTACCCGTTCTAACAATACCACCACTTACAAAGTAGGTTACAAATCAGATTAATAATGTTGCTCACGCAGCATATGTTCGCTTTATCGGGCAACAACAAAGTTATTGATTGTGGATAGTACCGTCAGAATGGAAATAATGAAGTCACTGTAAAAAAGTCATTAATTTTGGCACTTATCTTGAATGGATTCCCACGTAGATTTTGTCGAAGTTGTTATGGCTCATCTTGTTCATTCTAGGGTGATTCCACTTTGACTGCTAGAAGGTCCAGATCTGTATTTTAGCAATATTTGAAGACCTAACAAATGCGTTTTTCAGGAAATTCTTAATGATCAAACAATCCCAGATCAGAACAATGATATGGTAGAAATAATTTTTGACTTGGTATTCACGATCCACACTTTTATTAAACTTCTTGTAAATTCACATATACTTCTTCTTAATTGTCACATCATCAAGAAAACAGTTTTGTATCAATCTTCATATATTTAATTTCCACTTTAGCCAAACACAAGACTTGACTGTTCTTTTACAACGCGAAATAACAACTTAACTTCTGCAAAGTGAAACAAAGACTGCTCTGTGCGCATTCGCACCAAAACGGTTACAAGTAAGTCAAAGGTTATGACAGTCTCACACAAGAACCATATCACTGTAATATATCGATTCATCAGAGTACCCATACATTAATAAAACCAAATGTGAATATTGTCACAAAAATATGTCTGTTACTTCGCAGAAAAATAGTACGATATTACTGGCATCGAGAACTGGGGTTGGAGTGCCGTAATGGTCACGTAAATGAAGAACCACTACACCGTGTAGCCGCCTTCTGCTTGTAGTGGACTCCTGACCTATTCAGCGGAACCCAAAACCCAACGGAGTCGAGGAATCTGCAGCCTACGCGGTCGCAGAACCGTCTGAGCTTCTGATTCAGACCCTCCACTCATCTCTGCACTAAAGGTCCGCAATCAGTCCTGTCGACTATGCAGCAAATGGTGAGCTCTGCTTCCATCCTGCAAACAAGACTGGCAGCCTTTACCACTTTTGTTAGACGCTTGAAACCAGAGAGAATCTCTTCTATTGCAAAATGACACACATCATTCGTCACCACCTGCAGTTGGCTGCACCACTAAGACTCACAAAGACTCTTTCCCCATCTGGAATGACTCCGTGCAGTACGTACTCTGAGTGCACACTGGCTTTCTTCCCCTCTTTGGCAGCCATTTCCCTAAGGGGCATCACAACGCACCTAACATTGGAACTCCCAACTACTAATAATCTCACCCTCTGTGACTGCTCGAATCTTGCAGACTGAGAGGTTCCCTCTGAAAAAGGATAAGCGACTGCATCTGGAGCCGGCCGATGTGGCCGAGCGGTTCTAGTCATTTCAGTCAGGAACCGCGCTGCTGCTACGGTCGCAGGTTCGAGTCCTGCCTCGGGAATGGATGTGTGTGATGTCCTTAGGTTAGTTAGGTTTAAGTAGTTCTAAGTCTAGGGGACTGATGACCTCAGATGTTAAGTCCCATAGTGCTTAAAGCCATTTGAACCATTTGACTACATCTGGCTGAGGGGCAGTGTCAGCCTTAGACAGCACCTGGAATCTGTTTGTCAGACTAACCGTTAAGGCCTTACGTGCAGTGTCTGGGGAAGTCTTTCACAGCCTGCCACAACCGTAGGCGATCTCCCAGTCGAGCAGTCAACGTCAATGCGAACAGTAACTGGGCTCGCCATCGGTGAGGATCGATCGGCTGACTCGTGGGTTGTGCTGGACGTCCATTGGGTCCCCACATCTGGTACTCAACAGTGATGCCCATCCACTGCAGCATTAAGCTGTGTAAAGCAAGCCAACACAGCCTGGAGGTGAGAGACAACAACCGAGACAACAATCACAGTCCCTATCCATACTAAAGGCCGTAGAAAACTAGGCACACGGACAAACAAAGGACTATCGTCACTCTACTGTAGACACTGACGAAAACGCAAGAACTATGTCTAATAAATTAGATTAACACGCAGAGATTCAAAAACTAAACACCAAAAGCACACTGGTGAGACTAAATTTTTCGCCTTTAAAGCACACAGGCGAGACTGAATAGTGCGCTCCTGGTTAGGAACTTCTAAAATGTCACAAAATCGGTTTCCTATCCGGCACAAACAAAAACTCCAGAACTGTGTCTATTAAATATTAAATTAACACGCAGAAATGGAAAAACTGAACAACCAAGGCACGCAGACGGAACTATATAATTCGCCCCTGGCTAGAAACTCGTGGCCGGCCGGAGTGGCCGTGCGGTTCTAGGCGCTACAGTCTGGAGCCGAGCGACCGCTACGGTCGCAGGTTCGAATCCTGCCACGGGCATGGATGTGTGTGATGTCCTTAGGTTAGTTAGGTTTAATTAGTTCTAAGTTCTAGGCGACTGATGACCTCAGTAGTTAAGTCGCATAGTGCTCAGAGCCATTTGAACCATTTGAACCATAGAAACTCGTGAAATATCACAAAACTGTTACTTCCCTGTTGTTGTTCTGTCTTGGTTGGCGGCTGCTGTCTGACGTAGTTTCGCGTTGTATAGTTCAAATCGTCGCCGTGACATGAGCGTTGTTGGTAGGTGGGTTGCAGTAATGTCATCGAAGTGGGACGGGTGTTGCCTCGCCGACGTCAGTACAGTGACGCGATGTTCCGTCACTGGCTGCGTCGTCCAAGTGCTCTTCTCCATCAGGCTGAACGATCGCAACATTTGTACCGCAGCATCAGCTCTCTACAGAACATATCTTATCTTACCATACACACAGAAAAATAGTGTTAATACACCGGTTTTTTGCTCTACAATAGTTTCAAAAAATAGTTCAAATGGCTCTAACCACTTTGGGACTTCACATTTGAGGTCATCAGTCCCCTAGACTTAGAACTACTTAAACCTAACTAACCTAAGGACATCACACACATCCATGTCCGAGGCAGGATTCGAACCTGCGACCGTAGCAGCCGCGTGGTTCCGGACTGAAGCCCCTAGAACCACTTGACCACAGCGGCCGCCCTACAACAGTTTAAAGCAGCTGTTTTTGAAGTGTCTGTTTTTATTTATTCGACGCATATTAATTACTGGGCATTTTTACTTTGCTTTACGAACGTTAGCAAGCATATTAAAAGTCAATGTATCTTCGTCTTTATTTTTTGTGGTGTCACCGCCAGACACCACACTTGCTAGGTGGTAGCCTTTAAATCGGCCGTGGTCCGTTGGTATATGTCGGACCCGCGTGTCGCCACTGTCAGTGATTGCAGACCGAGCGCCGCCACACGGCAGGTCTAGAGAGACTTCCTAGCACTCACCCAGTTGTACAGCCGACTTTGCTAGCGATGGTTCACTGACAAATTACGCTCTCATTTGCCGAAACGATAGTTAGCATAGCCTTCAACTACGTCATTTGCTACGACCTAGCAAGGCGCCATTATCATTTGCTATTTATCTTGTGATGCACGTACCGTCAGACCGATGTTCACCAATTATGGATTAAAGTTAAGTATTCCCGCAGCTACGTACGTTCTTTGCTACTATAACTTCCTTTACCTGTTCCAGACCTCACGCCAGCCTGCGTGAGCTTAAACGCGTGCCTTTCGGCTACCCGTCATTGTGGATTGGCTGTCTTGACAGTCCACAACATTTTTAATCCGAATTTCTTAGTTACGGCGAGAAGTAACCTCTTTTATTTATTAGTGTTTATACATCCAATAATCACCAACACAAGCATTTTATAGTGTCCTTGTATGTTTAGTTTTAACCACAGTCGCCCCTTACTTCATAGCTGCACTGTTCATTTGCGTACGTTTTGAAAGTGACAACTGCCCATCTCCGCAGTCCGGCGTTGTCATTCGCGTACGCTATGTTGTCATCTCATAGGTGACTGACGTTGTGAGCGGGAGTACATTCGCTGCAATATTTGCAATGAATTTGCTTAAAACTTCACTGTCGGTGACCACAGAAGGTAAGGAACTCCTTCGTCATATTTTTTAGCTTTACTGTGGCACTGCAAGCTTATCATTTGTAATTATCATTCACATGAGCGTCCACAATTGTCCTCCGTGTACTAACACAAGTACTTCACCCGTATGATCGTTCAAACTGAGACACATCTCTCCTACATTCTTCTACAACTCGCGCTCTATCGATTTTCGTGCTACTGTGCTCTGTGTAATTTATGTCCCAACGAATCGGAAAGTTTATTTTTATTTATAACAATTTTATAGTTTCTGTGAATACTCTAGATTTCTTAGTTCAACATTTTTATTTACATTGGTAATTTACTATCTGTGCAGACATTCCATGACTTCAGCGTGTAGCCAGGGCTCTGAAACATGTAGATTTTGTCTTCGCATTTTCTTTTCTTTGCCGGCTGGTGTGGCCGTGAGGTTCTAGGCGCTTCAGTCTGGAACCGCGTGACCGCTACGGTCGCAGGTTCGAATCCTGCCTCGGGCATCGATGTGTGTGATGTCCTTAGATTAATTAGGTTTAAGTAGTTCTAAGTTCTAGGGGACTGATGACCACAGATGTTAAGTCCCATAGTGCTCAGAGCCATTTTTTTTCTTTTCTTTTTGTTTGTAAATTATGTTTTAAATACATACATCTACAACTTCGTGTCATTATATCACACACAACCCTAGTAGGAAATCCTTGTTCGTTTCCAAACACACCAAGTGGTTTAGTTAGTGCGAACCTAAAAAAGTACCAAACAGAGCACATACGGAAGCTACTGCGTGAGCACAAACGTGTTTGACCTACACGGTCCGTGCACTTCAAATAGTATTTACGTAAGAATGAGAGTCGAAAAATAGCAATTTCATTAATAACTTGTTGTGACATTTTTCTTTTCTTACTTAATTAGGTAGTTTATATATAATTCTTGGCCTATTTACAATTTTCAGTGCTTCTTTACTTATCATGTTAATCAGGATTTCTTCTTCCATTTTTGTTGGATTCACTTGTATTAGTCCCCGCTTACACATTTTATTGATTTTTGAGTTTACACCCTTTAATTAGTGCCCTAATGTCACGTTTCGTGACTGTCCATCATTATGCTTATACTTTAACAAAGTCCTACTCCACTTGTAGGTAACTGATAATATCAGTGAACCAAATGTTCCTTTCTCACATCCCATGAAATCAGTCCTTGCCCATAGTGCATGATCTCTTGTACACGTACATACTAAAGCTCATTTAAATTATAGTGCACAGGAAAAATATTTGGGACACGTAGTAACTATACTATCCATCGACGTATTTACAAAATAATCAAATTTGTGTGCTTCCTTTGAATATTACCCATTAGTATCGTACCCCTTGTACTGTAAATCATAGCATCTGAAAAATGTCTGTTCATTACTCGTGGTACATAGTATCTACTCATGCTTGTATTTTACTCATCAATAAAACTTGAAGTTATGTGCAAAGGTACTGCCCATCTGACTTGCCTACTTTAGCTTACAGTAAAACATACAACTACGTATATGTCAACATATTAAATAACATAAGACAAATAAAACTCTTATCACTACTGTACACATCTTTTCAAATCTTGATGTGGGTATAGTCCTTTAGTTTTGTCTCTTTCTCATCCTTCAGTCCACATACTCCTAACCTCTTCCCTTACACATTAGCGCTTCGTCCACGGGCTTGGGCAAGTAAATCAGCAGTAGATATTGCGTTGATAATCCTTAACAATCCCCGGTTTGACAGAAAGGACATCGGTGAACTTTGTCAAAAAATCGGCTAATTTGGTCAGTTGCGTTGCAATGAAGCATTGCGATTGTGTCACTTTATTATGAACGCGACTCGTGTTAGATCCCACATTCACGCCACTTGTGTCTTACTTCACATCATCAATATAGTGAGACTGAGCGTCGCCAGTATACAACAATTTCCTCTGCACAATTCTCACGCTATTACCATGGCAGCATCTACCATGCCATGCTTTCGTTTTAAAACTGTCCACAATAACCTCTTTGCCATTAACTGTGAAAATACACTTTGCACGAGAGAGGTCAATTCACTGTTCACCTCACGCAAAAACTCTAAATATATTATGCAGGACCCAGACAGTCCCTTAACTAGTAGGAATGTGCATTTCATTGCTTCGTTCCCTAAATCTAAATCGACCTGTGCTTGTCACTTAACAGCTGTGTCCACAATAACAATAGCATTCCTTCCATTACCGCATTGACAGCAGCCTGCACTATCTCTTCGGTTTGTACCTTACATGCCTCAATGTCACTACATAATTCCTCTCAAATGTCTAAACCATCACTGTATAGTAACACGTTTGCATCTGCTGCCCTCACCCCATCCTGTGAGACGCACCGGAGGGCTGGGTACGGTCTCGTCTAGTTTGTTGACACGTTCGAGGCCGGTGGGGCGTGGCCATCCGTCATTTCTACTAACGGACCAGCGTCAGTTTTGGATTCCAGGTTGGGACAAATTCGTGTTATTGTCATGACTGGGCCTTCAGCTATCTAGAGTTTTTTTACATGGGGTTGACCCACGTCATTTACTCGGTTCTGCCCCCATGCTTTACCTATTCTGTTCTACCAGTTCGAATTTGTTTCACGCGAAAATTATTGTACACACGGCTATTACCTGTGGTCATTTTTCTTTCTCTTTTTATAGTGCTGGCCGTTGTTTGAATTCAGCGGTGTGTTTATATCTACATACTAGACTTGGCCACTGTTTCTATGTTTCGATACAGTGTATCGATACGTGGAACTGTTTCAGTGTTTCGGAACGGCTGTGGTTCACTGTTTCGAAACAGTGGTGTTTCATTCCGCCCCTGTCTCGGATAACCGGACCAGATTCGATCTCGAGCCAGACACAGAAACTGTATCGTTGTTTCAAAATAAGGCTGTTTCAGTCCACCTGTGCTTGGAACGGACTAACTGTATCGAAACAGTGATGTTTCATTCCGCTCTGTGTCGGACGAGATTCGGGCTCGGCACAGGTACTGAAACACAATATACCACTTCGTGAAACACTTTCAAGAGTGTCGAAATCTTTTTGACAAGCAATAGCATGAAGCTTAAGATATCCGAAAATAAAGCTTCGTTTCTAGCTGCCTGTCCTATCCCGAAATGGCGTAACATCTGCTTTATAAACACTAACCAAACAATAAAACAACGCATACTATTCACATTCAAAATAATAAATATGTGAAAATCATTCAGTTAAATTACACTTTTTTTTATAACATACGCTTCTCTGTTCATGTACAGTAATCATATTAAGAAACGCAAGTAAGCCTACAACATTGTGAATAAAATAGGCGTAGAGTGACAGTTATTAGACATATATACAAATTTGATGTAGGTATAATTGCAAGCAATCTGTTTGACATATCACTGATAGTGTAATGGTGAACGGGAAGGGCTGGGAAGCATGGTGAATTTATAGTAACGGTTCGAAACACTTTGAAAGACAAAATTTTTTTCTGTTATATTTTGTTATTTATTCGAATTATTTGGCATTATATGTAAGGCTATAGTCACTGTGCCTATTATCCACAATGATTCCCTTTGTGTGCATGGAAATTAGCAGGATGGGTATATTAACCATACTAACGGAATGTGGGAATCCCAGTAGCATATCCGTTGTTTCTGCAGTTTGCTCCCACCTCCAGTTCCGTTCGTGGTGGTTCAAAACTGCTTTTTCGAATTACTCATAAGTTTGACATCCTTCTAGCGCGTCTGCAGCCCACAGGGCGGCGTCGACTTGTAAATATATTCTCTACTAATTTGATTTTTTGTTGGTCACTCCAGGATTGAGATAATACACCTTTAAATCCTCCCAGAAACACAGCTGGATGTGGGAATTTTTTTCTCCGGCACATTCACCTGAAATTGTCGGTGTTTCAGAAGGCTTTCTTCTAGCAGGATGGCAGACAATGTAGATCTCACACCTGCTAGTTCGAATCAACTATTGGTACGTGGAGTGGCCGGTCCCTTTGGTTCTCTGTACTGCCTATCGTACAGATGTGCGTTACGGTACACATTACGGGCACGTGAACTTAACGGTGACGGCTAATACGCGATACCTTTGATCGCAGCTAATTCTTGCACAGCTGACGGCTGTGCGCTTAACTCTTCGCACCATTGTGTTGTTTCCTGTTTCAGTTCTTCCTTGAGTTCTTTTAATTCATTGTTTACGTCATCCTCCGATGCACTGCATTCACGCACGACTTCTTAGCCTACGGCCTGCGCAGCTGCGCGTAATTCATTACTGAGTGATTCATTTATGTTTGCTTCCTGGATTCGCGGCCAAGACGACAGGACATTTTCGAGTTCTTGGCGCTGCCCGCCAAAGCTTTTTTTTTTCCACATCTGAATATCGGAAACGGTCTGAGAGTTGTTGCACAGACATTTCTATTGCGGACTGTTCAACCTTTAACTCACCAACATCGTCGGACAATGCGCAAACAAACCTTCGTATACTTTTTCAACTCATTTATTTCGGAACGTATTCCTGTAAGGTTCTCGTTAATCTGATCTGCCTGTTCTTTTGCCACCCGATCCATTATTACTTTTAGTTTCTCTGACTGTTCTCTGGATACTTGATCTAATATTAATTTGATATGACCAGACTGTGCTTTGGATAAGTTATCAGAATTCTCTGTCATACGTACATCCAAACTTCCCTAATTGTTCTAAATTATTTTACATCATATTTTGTAATCTCTGATATAACATTATGAATTTGATCTGTTGCTGGAGATGGCTGTTGAACTGTTTCAGGTGGGGACGGATGTATTTGTATCTCAGTCTCAATGGCATCTGCGTCTGTAATTTTGAGATTAGATCCCGCCATGTCGCCACTTTCTACATTTTCTTGGGTCGATATATCCTCTAAGTGCCCTATTTCATACGTTCTATCAATTTTCGTCATACAGAAATATAACATATTCAAAAATTCATTGTCAATAACCTTACTAAAGTTTGCATGTGTATGAGCAACGCTGTTATCGATAGTGAAATTTCTCGCAAAACTTTCCAGCAGATGCGCACCACGTTTCAAGACAGAGCGAAGTCGCGCAGACATGTCAGCCACGAGCGCTGCAAAAGTGACCATCATAGTGCCATGAATGCTGAGCATACAGCAATTACTACTATTAGAAATATTTTATATCGCAAATTGAAAAATTGTTAATGGTTTATGATACGCCTACCATAACATCTGAAGATTCGTAACATTAATAGGCAATCGGCTATTCGAGGATCCCCTCACCTGGCATTTTTGCTGTTTATCGCCAAGGCTTCAATATTTTGCTTTGGTATTGGATATTTTCCTCTCTGCATTCCAGTACACATAAACTGTTGTTAAGAGAAGAGACTGAAAAACCGTGGTTTATTAGCCCTTGACCTAGGTTTCGATATTTCTGAAAATACCTTCATCAGAAGACGTGGGCCTTGTTACATCACATGATGGTACATTAGATTAGCTGAAGCCGAGCAGCTCTTGTCATATATAAAATTGACAAAAACAAGAATTATCCCAAACTATGGGTTTAGATAGCAGCCAGATTGCATTTAATGTACTTCAGAATGAACGCTCACTGGTAAATGTCCACAGGTAGAGGGTCTTGCCAACATAAAATAATAATAGGTATCACAGTACAAAATATTTGCATACGTTAAGTGTACACCATGCCAGAGACAGAGGCCAACTGTCCTTACAACCTCTTCAGATTTATAAGTTGCTGATTCGCAGATACTTTTAAGATTTTGAAACTGTTGTTTCTTTTTGCTTCCTTTTATTTTTCATTTGGTCCTTAGCTTCGTCTTTATAAGTTTTCTTCGTCAGGCGTCGTATTCAGGAGATTACATGTAATTTCTAAAACACGTATATACGACTGGTCCAGTCGCGTGTCGCCAGACGTAATGTATCCTTCCTTAGTGGCAGAATAAAATTTGAAAAAAAAAATTCGGCTGTACCCAAAATGTTTGAAATCTAGTTAAGAATGGTGTGCCTCGTGAAAGACACGTCACAAGTGGGATGGTACGATGCAGTTGCTAGTTTAACTTAGACCATAAAAATTATCATCATTAGATTAACTTTCATCCACTTTAGTATCTTACTTCTGCCATCGCTATTTTGATGTCCTCTCGATATACGACGTCCTGGTGACTATTGTCTGTTGTCACTGTTTGAAATAATTAACCGAGAAAGTATATTATATTGACTTCCATGCACAAAGTGGACAAATTTATGAAATCAGACTGTAGAAAAATAATGCGAAGGTTCGACTTCGTGTGTATGTATTCGTAGAACGGCCCGACGAGATGAGACAACGGCCGTTTTGCTTCCAAACAATGTGTACACAATCCTGACACGCAGATCTGAAATGTTAAAACTCATAAACCGGATTAAAATGCATGCTTCCAAAGGATTCTACGAACGACTGCAGACACATTTGTAACAAATTGCATTATTATTCATGACTAATTACAAATTACACAGAGTAGCTAAACGTATCGCTATTCGGTAACGCAACACAAAAAGGTGTGAAGATCAAAAGATGAATTCCACGCTTCTGTACTATTGTTTCAAAAACAAACGATGAAACATTAAGTTGTAATCTTCTCTGGTTTCGCTATAAACAATTTGTGAATTAAATACTCCTGAGATGGGCATTAAATTTATCTTTGACATTTACAAGAAAAAAGTAAACATTTACATTCTCCTTATAGGATATGCTTTACCAACCCTACTTCGCAGGCCACCTCAATAAATTTGTTATTTTTATAATTACAGTGTGTACCTACGAGACCGTATGTGCAGAGCTTTCATTGAGTCCCTCTCCTACGAAATGGTGAAGTATCGATATCTACATCGATACACCGCAGTTCACCTTATGGCGCGTGGCGCTGGGTACCCTGTACCGCTGCTAGTCATTTTCTTTCCTGTTCTACTCGTAAAACAGAACGAGGGAAAGCCAACTGTCTATATGCCTCCGTATAAGCCCAAGTTTCTCGAATCTTATCTACGTGGTCCTTACGCGTAATGTATGTTGCAGGCAACAGAATCGCTCTGCAGTCAGCTTCAAATGCCGATCCTCTAAATTTTCTCAATAGTGTTCTTCGAAAACAACGGTGTGTCCTCTGCAGGCATTCCCATTTCCGAGCTGGTACGGGTCCCAAACACTCAAGCAGTACGCAAGAGCAGGTCGCACTAGTGTATATGCGGTCTCCCTTACAGATGAACTACCCCCCTCCTCCCTCCCACACCAGCCCACCTCAAAAAAAAAAAAAAAATATATATATATAATTTAAAAAATCTCTCAGTAAACCGAAGTCGACCATTCACCTTTCCTCCTAGAAGCCTCACATGTTCGTTCCAGCTCGTATCGCTTTGCAACGTTGTGCCTAGATCTGTTAACAACGTGATTGTGTCAAGCAGGACACTACTAATACTGCATCCGGACATTACGGGTTTGTTTTTCCCACTCATCCGCACTGACTTACATTTTTCTAAATTTACACCTAGCTGCCATTCATCACACTAACTAGAAATTTTGTGTAACAAGGAGACGGCACGACCGTGGGGACGGGGATTTGTCCGCAATTTTGTGTGGTGAAAGATGACCCCTAACACCTCACGTGGTTAAAATATTAGGACGCACTACTCGGAAAATCCCGAGAAAAATCGATCCAAAGTTTCTCAGGTGCCGTACGAGTATAAAATGTTGGTCCAATGTCGGGCCGCCGTTTGGCCTACATGGTTAGCGTTTGGATGATTGTGCCAGAGGTCTCGGGTTCGATTCCTTCTCCTGAACATTTTTTTTCTTCTGTTGCTTGCAAAATTGCAGCGCATTGTTACAGGAGAATCGTGAAATTAATTCCCGGGAAGATTGTATAAAAATTCATTCTATAATTCACCATCAATTATCGTCACCAATATTCCGAGACATGATTCAGTATTCCTGGTTTGCCTCAAAATTATCAGAAACTCAAAACATTTTCGTAAATGTTAATGGGGCATGTTTTTGTACAGATTTATTTCAAACACCCTGTGACTGTAAAAAATCCGTTTTCATATGTTGCACAAGATGTAACAAAAACTATTGCTTTGTTTGTTTTTACGATAATTACCACTGCGGTTCTTGTTTATAATTATTATATCTATAAAAATGGAGTGTTTCCCAATCGACTTTGTTATTCTGATTAAAAACCCAATGTTTCTCCTCATATACTTTACAATGGAAAATGGAAAACCCACTGCCATGAATTGTGTTGTTGGACAAAAAGAAAACAATTTTAATTCAATAATGTAACTAATTTGTTAAGTATAATGTAGGTTTGAGAAACGTTCTGAATAATTGGTGGAATAACAAAAGAAAATGAAACAGAAGGAAAAAAAAGTGCCGAAGGAGGAATCGAACCCGAGTCCTTTGGCGTAAGAGTCCGAGCCCTAAACATCGAGGCCAGACGGCGCCTCGGCAATGCACTAACGTTTTATACTCATACGACACCTAAGAAACTTTGGATCGATTTTTCCCGGGATTTTCCGCGTAGTGTGTCCTAATATTTGAACCACGTGAGGTGTTAGGGGTGCTCCCTCACCACACAAAATTTCGGACAAAGCCCCGACCCCACGGTCGTGCCGTCTCCTTGTAAGTCATCTTGTATCCGAAACTTCCTGGCAAATTAAAACTGTGTACCGGACCGAGACTCGTACTCGGGACCTGTGCCTTTCGCGGGTAAGTGCTCTACCAACTGAGAGACCCATGCACGACTCACGCCCCGTCCTCACAGCTTTACTTCTGCCAGTACCTCGTTTCCTCCTACACTCCTCCTACGGTCACTCGACTTCGACACCTTATAGCACACCACAGCATTATCAGCAAACAACCGCAGATTGCTGCCCACCCTGTCAACCAAATCATTTATTTATACAGAGAACAAGCGCGGTTCTATCACACTTCCATGGGGAAATCCTGACGATACCCTTGTTTCTGATAAACACTCGCCGTCGAGGACGACATACTGGGTCCTATAACGTAAGAAGTCTTCAAACCATTCACGTATCTGCGAACTTAGTATACTCGTACCTCCTTTAACAGCCTGCAGTGGGACACGGTATGAAATGCATTCCGGAAATCTAGAAATATCGAATCTGCGTGTTGACCTTCACCCATTTTTCGCAGTATATCATGTGAGAAAAGGGCAGTCTGAATTTCGCACGAGGGGTACTTTCTAAAACCGTGCTGATTCGTGGCCATAAGCTTCTCGGTTTCAAGAAAATTTATTATATTCGAACTGAGTATAAGTTCAAAAATTCTGCAGAAAACCGAAGTTAGGGATGGTGGTCCGCAATTTTTGCGGATCCGTTGTTTTACCCTTCTTCTATACAGGAGTCACCTGCGCTTTTTTCCATTTTCTTGGTACTTCGTGCTGTGCAAGAGATTCACTATAAATGCAAGCTAGGTAAGGGACCAGTGTCGTAGAAAATTCTTTGTAAAACCTCACTGCGATTCCATCCGGACTTGTTGACTGATGTGTTTTGAAGTCTTTTAGTTGTTTCTTTACGCCAGGGATGCTTATTACTATGTGGTCCATAGGGGAGTCTGTCCGATGGTCAAGTGACGGTATGTTTGTATGATTTTCCTGCGTGAACGATTTCATGAAGGTGAAGTTTAAAACTTCGGCTTTCGTTTTGCTATCTTCAACTGTCACACCAGACTGCTCAACAAGGGACTGAATGAAAGCCTTAGATCCGCTTAGCGATTATACATGGGAGCAAAATTTTCTCGGGTTCTCACCCAGATCTTCTGATAAGGTCTTACGGCGGTAGTTGTTGTATGCTTCCCTCATAGATCTTTTCACAGACGTACTGTTCTTTACTAACCTTTTCTTGTCGTCATTTGTGCATTCTCTTTTGAATCGAGAGTGCAACAGCCTCCTATTCCTCCGCCTCTTCTGAACTTTGTTATTAAACCATGGTGGGTCTTTTCCGTTCTTAATCCACTTACTAGGCACATAACTCTCTAGACCACGATTTATATTCTGGTTAAACTTTGCCCATAATTGGCTCTGGCTCTGAGCACTATGGGACTTAACAGCTATGGTCATCAGTCCCCTAGAACGTAGAACTACTTAAACCTAACTAACCTAAGGACATCACATAACACCCAGCCATCACGAGGCAGAGAAAATCCCTGACCCCGCCGGGAATCGAACCCGGGAACCCGGGCGTGGGAAGCGAGAACGCTACCGCACGACCACGAGATGCGGGCTTGCCCATAATTCCTCTACATCCACCTTACAGGAACTAAGTGATGTCAATTCGCTGTCTAAGTAAGATGGTAACAGCTGCTTATCTGCACTGTCTAACAGAAACACTTTCCTAATCTTCTTGACTGACTTATTGACTTTCCTAACCGTAGCTGCTATAATGACGTTATGATCGCTAATCTTCGTTTCTATACTGACTTTGTCGGTAAGGTCCAGCCTTTTTGTAGCTATAAGGTCTAAGACATTCCTTAAAAGGTACGTAAGCGGGACGTTTGCCTAACGCCACCGTCTTTCGTGTGCTCATGTCTCATACAATTGGTGCCAAACGATACTATAACTATTAATTGCTTGTTATTGTAATTGCTGTTTATTAGAGGACAAAGCACCTCTCAAGTACATTCGAAGGTGGAAGCGAGGACTAGGATACTGTGGATGTGATTTAGGAGCTGGAGTGGTAATCAGTGGTTTTTTGTTGCGGCGATATCTTTTCATGAAATTTCGGTCCCTCACCTACACAGGGGGAGATGACCACCTTAATAAAATCAGATGCATTATCGAATTTGCAAAGTAATACGTAGTATAAACCTGATACTTACAGCTTAAGAGACTTGGTATTTGCCGAAGCATTTGGATACTTTAAGAGAGATCGAAAGTGAGGAGGCAACCTGTGACAGATAGATATTAGCACTCTGTCATAAGCCAAAAATGAATTTTATTGTCCTAGTCCTGTGATGCTGGACATAACAGATATTAAGCTGATTACAACTTTTTTTTTCTTTTTTACCTGATGAGAGAATACTTAGAGGATATATAGCCTGTGTCATACTTTTACAGATTTTCACAGTAAGTAACGATATTTTAGTGATGGGAAAACACGTGTATGCCCCGATTTCTTCTATCTTTGAAAATAACTCGTATAAAAGGGAGAAATCTACACTTCGCGTGAGAAATTCGAGGTGTATGGTTAGCAACATCCCTATCTCGTATAGGGTAAAGTGGATTATTTAAACTGTGGGGGGTCTATGTTTGGGTGGAATTGGTTAGATCTAGTGTATACGCCCAGGCTGCTGGTTCAAATGGCTCTAAGCACTATGGGACCTGAAGTCATCAGTCCCCTAGATTTAGAAATACTTAGACCTAACTAACCTAAGGACATCACACACAGCCATGCCCGAGGCAGGATTCGAACCCGCGACCGTAGCAGCAGCGCGGTTCCGGACTGAAGCGCCTACAACTGCTCGGCCACAGCGGCCTGTAGGCTGCTGGTCCTTGTCACGCAGTGTACCGCGGCCGGCAGAAGGACTGGTCACGAGGAGACGGCGATCAGAAGTCAGGGATTAGCTTAGTCTGTGACGGGCGGCTAAGTACAAAGAATGCGCTGAACTGTCTGCTCTTGGCCGCGATAGCGGGTGAGCGGCGACAGAAGCGAACGTGAGTATTTCGTGAGAGGGTTCATTATGACGGGTGTTTGGGCTGGACGATTGCACGGTTATTCCCCCGATGTAAAATGATAGGTTGACTGCTTGGTGACAATCTCTCCGAGATCTGAGCGTTCGGTATGGCCAGCGTGTGGATATTGGGAGATGTGCGACATGGCGATGCGTGTGCGGGTCTCTCCTGCGCGGCACCTGCGAGACGAGGCGATGTCCCTGCCGGTGGCAGAAGGAGCGACCGCGGCTCATGGCAGTCGCTGTTCGAGAGTGTGTCAGATCGGTACGATATTTTCACCAGATATGTTTAGTGGAAATGTTGCGGTGGAGGAGGGTGCTTGTGTTGTCAGACATCAGTACATACAGGACCGCCGATTTATTTAGCGCTACGGTATATATGCGGCGGAAAATTAATTACTTTCCAGAATGAGATTTTCACTCTGCAGCGGAGTGTGCGCTGATATGAAACTTCCTGGCAGATTAAAACTGTGTGCCCGACCGAGACTCGAACTCGGGACCTTTGCCTTTCGCGGGCAAGTGCTCTACCAACTGAGCTACCGAAGCATGACTCACGCCCGGTACTCACAGCTTTACTTCTGCCAGTACCTCGTCTCCTACCTTCCAAACTTTACAGAAACTCTCCTGCGAACCTTGCAGAACTAGCACTCCTGAAAGAAAGGATATTGCGGAGACATGGCTTAGCCACAGCCTGGGGGATGTTTCCAGAATGAGATTTTCACTCTGCAGCGGAGTGTGTGCTGATACGAAACTTCCTGGCAGATTAAAACTGTGTGCCCGACCGAGACTCGAACTCGGGACGTTTGCTTTTCGCGGGCAAGTGCTCTACCAACTGAGCTACCGAAGCACGACTCACGCCCGGTATTCACAGCTTTACTTCTGCCAGTATCTCGTCTCCTACCTTCCAAACTTTACAGAAGCTCTCCTGTTCTGCATGGTTCGCAGGAGAGCTTCTGTAAAGTTTGGAAGGTAGGAGACGAGATACTGGCAGAAGTAAAGCTGTGAGTACCGGGCGTGAGTCGTGCTTCGGTAGCTCAGTTGGTAGAGAACTTGCCCGCGAAAGGCAAAGGTCCCGAGTTCGAGTCTCGGTCGGGCACACAGTTTTAATCTGCCAGGAAGTTTCGTATCAGCGCACACTCCGCTGCAGAGTGAAAATCTCATTCTGGAAACATCCCCCAGGCTGTGGCTAAGCCATGTATCCGCTGTATCCTTTCTTTCAGGAGTGCTAGTTCTGCATGGTTTCGCAGGAGAGCTTCTGTAAAGTTTGGAAGGTAGGAGACGAGATACTGGCAGAAGTAAAGCTGTGAGTACCGGGCGTGAGTCGTGCTTCGGTAGCTCAGTTGGTAGAGCACTTGCCCGCGAAAGGCAAACGTCCCTAGTTCGAATCTCGGTCGGGCACACAGTTTTAATCTGCCAAGAGGTTTCAATTAATTACTTGATATGCATAATGTTTGTGTGTGACACTCAAACGCTGAACACACGTTTTTATTACGAGGAAGGGTCGTCGTAAGGTGGTAGTGTTTTACGTTATCTATTTGACACCTGTAAATTGTTGAATATTAATTTGATAGGGTAGTGGACTATTTCCCTCTATATTTGATATCGAAATTGTGTCAGCTCCCCCCTTGTCCCCGGAATTAGCCAATAGGAACTCAGTATTTTGTGAGGAGAGATGAATACCTCTGTCTACGTGTTTGGAGACGTTGGTTCACACACACAAACAGAAAGTAGCCTCTTGAGAAAGACAGAGCCAGGAAGCGAGACTGGAATTTCCCGATCAGCAGAATGCCTCCACTTGATGCCTTGTTTGGAGCAGCGAGATCAAAGGAGGCTGATTTCCGCTCCGTAGTCTGTGGTATTTAGTATCGTCATATGTAATTAGGACATAGGGCAGTTTATGACCAACGTGGAAACTCCCGGACAATACACACACGCTGGAGACTCCCAAACAGTGGCCACTACACCGCACTTTATTCCACTACTCAGTGCTCACAATTATTACGTCATTGGAAGCGGGGGTGCGGGGCTGCAGATGTGAGCTCTACTCAACTGGGGCTGTCCTCTCTACTGCAAACCGACTAAATGAAGGAAGTGCATCAATATATTATTGACACTGATTGGTAATCTCATGTCGTGAAATCCTTCCTCTCCAACACAAAGTCTTTTTTACGCCAATTTTTCAATTTTTTGTGGAGGAGTGGGGGGGGGGGGGGCGGGGAAATGGGCAACGGAAGGGGAGGGGGGAGATGGGGGACGTCCTATGGTGGTGGTGTTGGGCACCAGCAGAGTCAGTTCCTGCGTGTCAAGGTAAGCGCACAAACGGAAATTTTCCAACGAGACAACTCTCCAGTCTGCACCAATGTAATTACGTAGTGAGGACATGTAACTGCTGGATGTGAACTTTTAACGCAAGTAAAGAGATCCAACCCCTGACAATTGAATTGTAGCCGTGCGGTCTAAGGCACCTTGACACAGTTCGTGCGGCTCTTCCCGTCGGAGGTTCGAATCATCCCTCGGGCATGTGTGTGTGTGTGTTGTCCATAGCGTTAAGTTATTTTGAGTTAGATTAAGAAGTGTGTAAGCCTAGGGACCGATGACCTCAGCAATTTGGTCCCATAGGAACTCACCACCACCAAAATTGAATTTTATAAATAAACAGTATATCCTCAGAATTGTAATTGACACTGACTTCAATTTTGTATCATGAGATTCTTCTTCTCCAGCAAAGACTGTATCATTTTCCCACCAGTTTCCAGATTGAGGAGGGGTGGTTGAGTGATGGACAGTAGGGGATGACTGGGGGGATTTCCCATAGGGACAGGGGTTAATTAATTAATTAGTCAATTCATTTAGTATAAAAAGTGTGCTTGTATCAGCGAGGAGGATGGGGGATTGGAGAGAGGTTGGGGATTTTATAGAGGGTTAGGGGAGGAGGAGGGGAGGGGAGTGTGGGGTTTCGCATCCTCATGATGTCATAAATCAGTTAACAGAACAATAGGGATATGGGGAGGGGGTCATAAGTTAATCAAGTTTGTCCCTGAATGTATGGTTGTCCCTGAATGTATGCAACCCACAATGTGGGGTGACTCGGTCATTACCCTACTACTCACATTCACTGCAAGGTGTGTGACAGATTGCGTTTTTCTACTGGTAAACGCTATCATGCCAAGAAAAAATAAACGTTATCATGCCAAGGAAAAACATGTTTTTAGGTGTGGATGTGGTCCTCAAGGGTAGACGGTTACTTGTGTTGTTCCATTGTGCCTTCCAGAATGACGAGTTCAGTCAGGGAATACCACTAAACATTAATGAGACCATAACACTCCCTGCTCTATCATGGACGCTTCAGATGACTGTTGCAGGGTGCTTGCTTTTAGACGTTTCACGCTGTACACGCCAACAGCCATTCATCTGATGGAGCATAATACGTGATTCATCTGCAAAGGGCATCAGTCGACACTCACTGGATATCCAGTTGCCGTATTGGCGTTGATTCCGGTATTCGTCGCCGATAGGTAGCAGTCAGCATGGATGCATGAATCTGATGCATGCTTTGAATCCCCCAAATGCAGCAACGTTCGATGAAATTTGAGGAGATGCTGTTGGTAGCCCCTTGGTTCATCTGAGGAGTCAGTTCCTCTACAGTTGCGCATCTATCCGCCTGTAAACATCTTCTTAGCCGTCGTTCACCCCTGTTATCTATGGTCTTTGGTGCGCCACAGCTGGCTCAGTGCCAGTTTTGGACAGTACCATTTTGTCATGCACGATATACTTCAACTGTGGTGGTATGCAAACAGTTTACAAACTTTCGTTTCCGCATACAACAATGGCTGCAGTCTTTTCCGCATACCTCCAACATGCTTTATATACCCACGTGTAGTTTGTGAATGTTTATTGCACACTGATGCTGAACATCGGTACTGGTCACATTAACGTGTTTCGACTGTTGACATTGCAGCGTATGTTATGGGAACGCAGTATCACTGGAAATAGTGATAAGTCACGTTATTGATCCACCTACTCAAGTTCTTGGGTCATGTAATCACAAGCAAAGGGATTTTGTCTGGCCTGAACAGTGTCCAACACACAAGTTCAAAAGAAAATTTGTGAGTTCTTAAGGGCTAGTTAGCTTCCATAAATGTTTCATTAAATTGGAATCATTGTTGTTGCCGTGTTTATGCAAACTGACAGGGAGGAAGACGCCTTGGGAGTGGAACGCTGAAGCAGAACATGAATTCCAGTCACTAGAATATAGATTCACAGCTGCACCTATACTCATAAACCTGAACTTGTCCTGTGATTTTTGTATGACCATGGATTGTGCTAATGCTGGACTAGAAGTAGTTGTCTTTCAAGTGTTTGAAGAAGATCGAGCCGTAATGAGGAAAGCAATCATTTTTGGCAGTTGTCCAAGTGTGAACAGAATTATACATATTATCTTCCTTATTTCTCAGCCTCTTTTTTTCTGCAGGTGCAGATATACAAGTTTTGTAGATTAATTACGGTCTTTTGCAACTGTAATGAAAGGCCAGACGCGTTTTGCTTTATTCTAAGAACTCTTCAGTGGTCTGGTTTTTTGTTGTTTCCTTCATTCTTCTTCTTCTTCCACGTGTATGTGTTGGAATTTTGCACATATCACTTTCACAGCACTAAATACATTCACGTATCTGTGTTGAGAAGTAGGACGACAGTCACTCTTCTCAGTACAGATACAACAATATATTTTAGTGCAGTGAAAGCGCTGCGTGGAGAAACCCAAAACATAAACATGAAACAAGAATAAAACTGAAATAAACAACAAACAACCTGACCACTGAAGATGCTTTAGAACAAAACAACTATGTTTGGTATTAATAAGACTTTCATTCAGTTGCAAAACTTGTGAAAACAATTACTCCTTCACTAAATTTGAAGCCCCAGACATTTTCTCGGGGTTCCTGAAACTTCTGGAACTTTTTGTTTGTGTAAAGGTCTAGAGTTTACAGGAACCATCATTGAGATTTTTGCTAATTGTTAATATAACAGGAGGGCGATTTACGTGGTACATGTTGTATCTTCAAGAATTAGACATTATAATTGTGCATATGTCGGGAACTACCAATATTATCTGGGATGTGTTGTTGTGTTCACACTGACTGGCATAGTTGAAGGAACAGGGGAAACTTGGAAGACAATTACTTTGGCTTATGCTACCTAAAAGGCACAGCTGTTGAAAACTGTGTAGCTGCCTTGCTGACAAACATTTTGTTACAACCACCCGAGCTCAGGGGTTGTAATAAGTCAGAACGACCGAGAGGTATGGTTTGGGAGAGAGGAACGACTCACGCCGAAGCGTGCAAAGAAACACAGGCAAGTGCGTCATTGACTTTATTACTTCGAAACTACACAGGCGCCCTTGCACTGAACTCGGCGATGGCGCCGCGCAGCCGGCATGGGTCATCGCCAGCGTGAAATGCGGGGATCTAAAGCGTCCGTGTCCGATTTCCCAGTCTTGCGGATGTAGTGATCCTACTCGCGCTACGTCTTTTAAGCGGACCTTCCATACTGTAAATCACGGATTCTAATGGGCTTCAAATATGTTGTAGAGGCATTTACCCTGAGTACCTGGCTATCTGGTTTTTTAGCGACAGGCCTTGGTTTTTGAGAAAAATGATTTTGATGTTCACTGCGAGCTTTGTACATCCGTAACATTACATATGTTCCGAGGAAGTCGGGGTAACGCAGCGGTAAAGATTCACGTCAACTGCGCTGGGGGTACCGTGTTCAAATCCTGCTGGTGTACTTTTGTTTTCCAAATCGAACGAATTTTTCAATTTTATTTCAAGGAATATCAATAAACAGCGTAAAGTGTGCGAAGGTATAAAGATATATTTAGTTATTCATTTTTTCAAATATTCATTCCGTTTGTGGTTCGCAGTTGGAGTTCCAAATGTTCCTGCGACGGTCGCTTCTTGTATTACCTGAAATCGATCTCCACCCATTGTCGTCCCCTCTCCCACGAATACCGTTAGCCGTAACGGGAACTGCAGCTCCTAGTTGCGGCCAGTGATGATGCGAGTTGCATTCCTTTACGTTCGCATCTAACTACAGTGTCAGTTGCTCGCAAAGCGTTTCTAGTGCCGTGTGTCAGAAAAATTCTGTGAAATGACCGAACCAAATGTTTCTGCAATAGTGCAGCCAGAAGGAGATCCACATGTAGAGGAGTTGAACGAAGAATCAGAAGGCGAAATCACGAATGCCATTAAATACGCCGAAAATCTACTCCACGATTCAGTGCACCTAATTTTGAAAGCGTGATTAGATACACATGGTTCGCATCGAAATTAGCGGATGAAGGAGAATTCCTTTTTAATGCATTAGAGCTGTGTTTCCCGGTATCGCTCATGAGGAACCCGTGCGCCTATAAGACGGTTGCTGTCATAAAATTCACGTGGTGCTGCGAAAATTTGTGCTTTGGTTGTTTCTATGATACGTATAACCCAAAATATTGTTCTGGCACATTGAGCAATGTGGACGATGAAAAATAAGATTTTGTAATATTTATAACGGAATGTATCTTTATAATTTCGCACGCCTTACACTGTTTGTTGATATTCTTTGAAATAAAATTGAAAAATTCGGTCGATTTTGAGAAAAAAAGAGAAGACGAGCAGGTTTCGAACATGGAACCTCTAGAGCGGTAGCCGCTAACATTTGCCGCTGCGCTACGCCGACTTGCTCGGAGTATTTGTAACGTTAAGGATATACAAAGACGCAATGAGCTTCAAAATCATTTTTCTCAAAAACCAAGGTCCGTCGCTAAAAAACCGGATAGCCAGGTACTCAGGATAAGTGCCTCTACAACATATTTGAAGCGCATCAAAATCCGTGATTTACAGTATGGAGGGTCCCCTTGTAAGTGGCCGCCGCGTGTGTTAATTGTACTCGCAGCCTGGAACACGGCTGACTGCTCCCTCCAGCGCGACTCGTGGGCCCCGTGTAGAACGCCGAAGGGAAGCAGCCGACCGCCGTCGTTCTAGTCAGCCGTAGCAGGTCTGGTCGTCCGCTCAGGGCTGCTCGTTCAGTGCCCGCAGACAGCTATGCGCCCTCCCGGCCCTGCCCCCGGAGACGGCAGTCTGCAGTTCTCCGGAGGATGCCACCAGGAGAGTGGGGTCTAGCAGCCCTCCCGCTCCTCGCGTCGGTGCAGCTCCAAGGTCCGGAGCACCGCACAACACCTACGACGCGTCCGTGCAGTGAACGTTGGAGGTAGCTCCAGCGGGCCGGTTGGCCGCCGATATCCATCTGCAAAAGCTCGTCATGCATGGCCTACAACTTAAACACTCGTCTGGACGTGGACAAACTGGTAACGTGACTGCCTGCTTTGTGTCTCCGGGCTCGCTTATTTATAAGTCTTTTTCCTATGTCTCTAAAGTAGTTCCTCTGGAGGGGACAAGTGGATCTTTACTGCACTACTGGCCATTAAAATTGCTACACCAAGATGAAATGCAGATGATAAACGGGTATTCATTGGACAAATATATTATACTAGAATTGACATGTCATTACATTTTCACGCAATTTGGGTGCATAGGCCCTGAGAAATCAGTAGCCAGAACAACCACCTCTGGCCGTAATAACGGCCTTGATACGCCTAGGCATTGAGTCAAACAGAATTTGGATGGCGTATACAGGTACAGCTGCCCATGCAGCTTCAACACGATACCACAGTTCATCGAGAGTAGTGACTGGCGTGTTGTGACGAGCCAGTTGCTCGGCCACCATTGACCAGACGTTTCCAGTTGGTGAGAGATCTCGAGAATGTGCTGGCCAGGGCAGCGGTCCAACATTTTCTGTATCCAGAAACGCCCGTACAGGACCTACAACATGCGGTCGTGCATTATCTTGCTGAAATGTAGGATTTCACTGGGATCGAATGAAGGGTAGAGCCACGGGTCGTAACACATCTTAAATGTAACGTCCACTGTTCAAAGTGGTGTCAGTGCGAACAAGAGGTGACCGAGACGTGTAACCAATGGCACCCTATACCATCACGCCGGGTGATATGCCAGTATGGCGATGATGAATACACGCTTCCAATGTGCGTTCACCGCGATGTCGTCAAACACGGATGCGACCATCATGATGCTGTAAACAGAACCTGGATTCATCCGAAAAAATGACGTTTTGCCATTCGTGCACCCAGGTTCGTCGTTGAGTACACCATCGCAGGCGCTCCTGTCTGTGATGCAGCGTCAGGGGTAACCACAGTCATGGTCTCCGAGCTGATAGTCTATGCTCCTGCAAACGTCGTCGAGCTGTTCGTGCAGATGGTTGTTGTCTTGCAAACGTCCCCGTCTGTTGACTCAGGGATCGAGACGTGGCTGCATGATCCGTTACAGCCATGTGGATAAGATGCCTGTCATCTCGACTACTAGTGATACGAGGCCGTTGGGGTTCCAGCTCGGCGTTCTGTATTACCCTCCTGAACCCACCGATTCCATATTCTGCTAACAGTCATTGGATCTCGACCAACGCGAGCAGCAATGTCGCGATACGATAAACCGCAATCGCGATAGGCTACAATCCGACCTTTATCAAAGTCGGAAACGTGATGGTACGCATTTCCCTTCCTTACACGAGGCATCACAACAACGTTTCACCAGGCAACGCCGGTCAACTGCTGTTTGTGTATGAGAAATCGGTTGGAAACTTTCCTCGTGTCAGCACGTTGTAGGTGTCCACACCGGCGCCAACCTTGTGTGAATGCTCTGTAAAGCTAATCATTTGCGTATCATAGCATCTTCTTCCCGTCGGTTAAATTTCGCGTCTGTAGCACGTCATATTCGTGTTGTAGCAATTTTAATGGCCAGTAGTGTAGTTACGACGTCCGCTTTCCTCAGCTCGCTTCAGCCCCTACATACAGGTCGCTAGGAGCTGTAGCAACTGCAACGTATGGGTTCTTCACAGCATGTCCGTGCCCTGTGCTACCCTGATTACTTCACATTTGTATACAGTGCCAGCCACGCTGTGCCTTCTAGCCTGTGAGCGCTGTCATAAACCTGTCTCACAGAATCATTTGCAAAATGCCTGGCATTTGATGCGACAATCGGTCCCTTAACTTCTGCCTACCAGCAGTAGCTGCGCAAGATTTACAAGAATTCCCCAAATCCACCCCTGTACTTGTTCATGGCGCAGCAGCTGTGGAGGAACGCACAATAATTTTGCCTTTCTGGATTTAAAGCACAATGTGGGTTCTTTATATAGTAAGAAAAGGGATTCTGATTCTTTGATGGAACTAGTTGCTGTGCGTGGTAGATGAATTGGTGAACAAGCCTGTATAGCAGGGCTTCACAACATACGTGCTCGCGGAGCAAGCTGTGAGCAGCAAGGCGCGAGCACGGGGCAGCGCGAACACGCTACCCCCACTACCGGACCAGAGCGGAGAGTGGGGAGAGTCACGTGGGGCACACAACAGCTGCCGCCAATCAATGTAAATCCGCGGCCACCTGTAGGGATATCACTCACGAATTTACTGCGACAAATGAAACAAATAAAAGAGAATGTACAAGTGCCACATAATTTTATTAGCTTAGTATATGCCTCCACATTCGTATTAATTTGTGAACTGTTACACAATAAAAGGTGTCACTGAAGTGTGGGATTTTCGGTTATCTTGTACTTTTAGCCCTTTACAATTGCGTCTATGTTCGGAGTACTTGTTCTTGTGCATTGTAGGCGCAGCGTGCAGTTTAAATTTCGATCAGGCAATGCGTTTCTCAGGCGCGTCTTGTTACATTTCATTGCAGAGAACAGTTGTTCAGCCGGCCTGAGTGGCCGTGCGGTTCTAGGCGCTACAGTCTGGAACCGGGCGACCGCTACGGTCGCAGGTTCGAATCCTGCCTCGGGCATGGATGTGTATGATGTCCTTAGGTTAGTTAGGTTTAATTAGTTCTAAGTTCTAGGCGACTGATGACCTCAGAAGTTAAGTCGCATAGTTCTCAGAGCCATTTGAACAGTTGTTCACAAACATACGTGGAACCGAACATTGATATTATTGTAGCTGCCAGCTTGTGCAAACGAGGAAATCTATCCCGAGGGAAGTGTCTATAGAATTCCAAAATGTTTTTCTTGTTCTGAAATTTGTCTCTGTATTCTTTGTCACACTGCAGGTCAATAATTTCTAGTTGCAGCTCAGGACGAATCTCTTCAATATTCGCTGAATATGGAGAGGAGAACAGATCAAAAACACTGTCTAGTGCTGTCAGATCTTGAAATCGTTGATCAAATTCTTCCTTAAGGGCAACTAAACTATGTGAATAACGTTCACAGTCTTTGTGAACAACTTGCATGGATGATAATTCTGGAAAATGAGCTAGATTTCCTGTTTCCAGCTGACTCACCCAAAGTGTCAATTTCATTTTAAAAGCTCGTATTCGATCTATGAAATGAGTGTTGTGTCTAGACAAGACAGCCTAGACACAATGAGAGGAAGCCGAAAGGCACGCGTTTAACTAAAGCAGGATGGCGTGAGGTCTGAAACAGGATACGTAATGAATGCTATAAAGAAAAGTACGTAGCTTTTGGAATACTTAACTTAAATCCATCCTTTTGGTACATCTGGAGATTGTGGCGATAGAAGTGAGACTCTTTAGATACATGCAATGTTA